>NC_085051.1:34846686-35166686 GCF_963662255.1 Cinclus cinclus
AAGTTAAATGGTGCCAGTACTATTGTCTCTGTTTTGATATATATATATATATATATATCTATATATCTATATATATCTATATATATATATATGTGTAGGTAGGTGTGTATGTGTGGAGTATTGTAAAATAAGACCATAAAAACTTAGTTACTTCTGGGGAAGTTTAATTTATCCTGAAATCGCAGAATAAATTACAGAATCAAAAAATATTCTCTGTTGCGAAGGACCCCCAAGGATCATCAAGTCCAATCCCCAAGTGAAAGGTTAGTGCTGGGATTGAACCCACAATACTGGTGTTAATATCACCCAGCTCTAACCAACTGAACAAGTCTCAGGGTCAATGGGCAAATGTGCTTTTTACTGATTGAAAAGGTCTTGCACACTTTATTCTACTGAATTAATTTCATCATATTATTAGCTTTACAAAATGATGTGATGTTGTACTGATAATATACTTCTCATTCACTCTGATAGAAAGTAGAAAATTTTAAATTCCATTAGCTATTTTGACTGTCCAAAGTAAAAATTACTAGAAAAATGTTCTATCAATGTACAGATCCATTCTTTAATCATGAAGAAGCAGAGCAGAAGAACTTTCTTAATTACTCTTTATCTGGCTGTATCAAGATCTGAGAATTATCATCTATATTGGCCCCATTTCCAAGAGCCTACTTCATTCATTATTTTTGAAGAAATAATTATATAATTATTTTGGAACAGAGAAGTAATTTATGACATGTGAAGCATTCCATTTTCCAAGACTTGAAGTATTTCACTGTATTCAATTCTGTTCTACTCAAAAATGTGCACTCTCATGAGAAGTAAAGGAAAATAAAAAAGCAACTTTCTGTAGGGAGCTGAAAAACTGCTTATACTGTTGTAAATATTTGTTTTCCTAACATGAGGAATAAGAACTTTATGACAAAACACCAAATCTAAAAGTCATTGTTATGTATAATCTACACTTTGCAAAAGGCAAGCTGTCCTCACATGCTGGGTGTTGACATGGAATCAGAGATGAGTTCTATTAAGTACAGGAAATAAAGCATGTAATTCCATCTCAGCTTAATGTCACCTATATCTAACACTCTGCGCTACAATTATCCTTCATTACTCTCAGCCTCTTTGCTTTCACTCTCTCCACTCTGCTAATATTCACATTTTTGAGACTAGGGAGTGAACTCTTTCAGGAAGCTGATCCAGCTCAAAACTAACCACCGAAAGTAAATTATTAGTACCAAAGAAAAGGAAACTTCTATTTTATGATTACTTACCATAACAACAACAGACTTTAGTCAATATTTAAATTGAGCAGGTTGCCATCATTTGCCATATGAGTCATAAGTGGCCAATCAAAATGCCTATGTCCTTCGTGTGATAAACAGCAGAATGGACACTGTTCAGCATTTGTGGAAGTACACAAATATACTTTAGCTGTACCCTTTGGTTGTACAGATTAAGTTGCTGCAGATTAAGCACAGAAATTAGGAAATAAGGTCACAGATATTCCGGTAAACAACTTTTAAGATAAAACTACTGACAACAACACAGACAAGTTTAAAGGGCTTACTCATACCCCGAATGTATCTTCTAAACAATGGTTCTCAGAACTCAGAATAAAATCCAAATTTTATGGAGCAATAGTAAAATTTACTGGGTCTCTATTCATTTAATTGCTTAGCATCAAAACCCTACTGTAAAATTACTTTCAAAGTTCACAAAATATCTGTTTTACAACTATATTAAATAGTGCTTATCTTAAAGATAAACTGCTTATCAGATTTAAGGCCTACATTTACTTTATTATCTATTCATCTATTTTTCCCTGTAATCATTTTTTTTAACTTTATTCTGTAGATGAAGCAGTAGAAGCAACTTTTATTACTATTATTTGGGTTTCAGTAGGGTTTGGGTTGTTTTCACTGTTACACCTTTCAATCTAATTTTCCTGTTCTTCAGAAAATTTGAACTAAAAAAGAAAACTTATTTTCAAAGTATTTTCTTGCATCTCTTTCAGTAAAGGTAAATTTTTAATAAAAATTTCTGCATTGCACCTAGATTAAATTTCAGATAAAGGACCTTATGCACTTTCTAGTCAGGTATGACTCTAAAATGGAAACACAAAAGATCAATTATAAAAGTTAAAGATTTACCATTTCAAGATAAACTATAAATTGCTTTGAAGCTTTATCAGCATTAAATATGTTTGTTTGCCTTTAATCTACATTTGAAAACACCATAAAGAGCAATTAGATTTTGTATTTACCGTCCCTGAAACAATATGCAGTTTTAGATGTATTTAATAAGTCCTTTATGGATTTATTTTCATCAATTTAGCCACTAATATATCTCAGGAGCTCTAGTAAAATATTTATTCATGTTAAATCTTTAAACATCATTTAGTGACAGATACAGTAATAAATATACCACCACTTTTTCAAATAAGGAACAGAATTTAAATGGGTTTTGATATTTTCTACTTACATACTTGTCTACCCAGCAGATGTTGTTCACACATTTCTTACAAACTTTTCTGCTATTTATATATAGTGTTCTATGCAATTAAAATTATGACCATTTCTACTGCAGAATTTTTTTAAAGAAAATACTAAAATGTCCAATGCGCTTATTTACATGTATTTATTATATATATGCAGTTGGACATACATGAATAAACAAAAGAATTCTATGCTGCTGACAGTTCCTCCAAGATGTTCTCCCTGGAACTGGGATCAATTTTTCAGTTAAAGATACTATGCTATTTTCTGCCATGTACAGGCATAACGGCCATTGAATCATTTATATATGTGTTATAGCAAAGACTGCAGCCTTATATCAGGACAAATTAAAAAGTCACACAGCAGAAAAATCTGAAATATACCATTATCTCTTCCTTCCTGATCTAAGCCCCACCATCAACAAAATCAGATTTACTTTTTTTCCAAGGGGGACACAGATTCCTGAAGAGTCAGTTCCTCCCAAAAGCACTGCAGTACTTGTAGCACATATACTAAAGCAAGGACTTTGATCGTGTAGCTGGAAAGAAAGAGTCACTCAGCACCAAATGCATCACACCAAACTCTGTAGTTTTACTTCATCTTTGAATCATGATTGCCAAGCTTCACCATGGCAAGTGTCCTTGTCTAGCATTATGTTTCATCTCAAGCTTTGAAAATGCATAAGCCTTCTGCAAAGCACAAAGTCTCCTTGCTCACTGCACCCTCCCAGACTTTCCATTTGCTATCAATGCAGGACTCTTCAATTTGCCCTACTGACATCTAGCTACCTCTGATCTCTTTCCCTCTTATTTTATACCATAACATCCAATTACCATAGTTAAAAGGGCTCCAGCTGGTAGTTGTAAAAACTGACTCAAGTTTTAGGTGATGGGTATTCTGAATAACAAGCTCTTCCCTAGGCCTTATACACTCTCTTCCTGTCTCCAAAAGATGGGACTGCAGAATTCAGTATCAGGAGCAAATTTTTTTACTACAGCTTTTCTCCTTTTGTGGCCAAAGCCAGAGTTGCAAGCCATGAAATTCCCTTCAAAAGGTCTGTCAGTTTTAAAATACGTCATTTTCCAATTGCAAGCTTCTCCAGTCCATTACTGGGACCTCTAAAGGTTTGTTGTCTCAGCTTTTGTGATAGATTGGACCATTTGTGACACATGTGAAGGGAATCTTGTCAGGATAGAAATGTAGATGTGTTTCTTTCAGGAGCACATTCTTATCCCTTGCATTGGGCATGTTTCATTAGATTCATAGATTCCATTATGTTAAAATCAGAAGGAATCTTTTTCATCATCTCATCTGACTTAACAACATAGCAGAAATCTCTAACTTTCCCCACTCTACCTTGCACTTGACTAACACCTATCTTCTACAAAGATTGAGAGTCTTGACCTGAAACCCTCAAGAGACACTGAATTCAGCATTCTCTTTACTAGTTTGTTCCAGGAGTCAATTAACTCTTCTCAACTCATTTTTAGTTTCAATATGTCCAGCATGACCTATTGAAAATTTGCATGTTTTCTCTTGTTATACAGTGTGGTCCTTTGAAATTCATCTTTCTCTCTACACACTTATATGGTGTACTCACACCAACTCTCAAAACTCTTCAATAAACTACACAGAATTATCTCTTTATATTTCTTGCAGTGAAATATTTTTTTTTTTAATTCTCTGTATTTCTACTGGTACCCACTTTGAAAAGCAAACACTAGTACTGTACGAAATATTTTAATACAATCTTACCCATCTGCAGGGATAAATGCTCCTGTCCGTACTCACTAGTGTCTCTTTACACATCCAATTATATTATTGCTTTGTGTTATGGCCTTATTTTGAGAGCTATTGTTGAATAGCTCATCTACACTTTCATAATCTACCCATTATGAATTGGAACATTTTCTGAGCCTTTTTTTTTTTTATTTCAGGCTGCAGTAGATGTGGCTTATATTTCTCATGGTTAGGTACATAATTTTGGATTTTTTTGTTAAACACTTTTTCTAATTATTTTAGTCCAGGATTTTTTTTCATTTAATTTTTTATGACATGTTTTTTTTCAATTCTGTACTTGCCATTGAGTCAATTCTTAAGTCAGTTAAAGAAGTTGTCACTGAGTTTCATATAAAAACACATTTAGGTGGCATTTGGAAAGATACCATTTTTATATCTATCAGATAATTCTTAATCTGCTCAACTTTTCTGTCATACTAATACAGCAATAGTGATGCTTACCATAAGAAAAGTGTTCTTTCTTAGTATTAATGATGAGATTATAATAACATAATCAAAAACTTCACAGAAGGTTCAGAATTGTATCTAGAAGAGGTCTTCATTGCCTACAGCAAATCATGGAATGGATTAAAAGGGCTGCAACGAAAAACTGCTGCTTCCTTATGTGGCAAGCAAACACTTACCCATGTGAGCACAGAGGTGCCTATTATTACTTGACTTTAAAGTTATATTCTCTCTATAAATTCCACTTTTGGCACGAACTTAATATTGTGCTAGTACAAGCAGCCGAGTATTTCTTATACCTAAGCCTCCATGAAATGTAGAAATAAGTGTGGATTAACCTCACTGGACTTCAGATATCTGCTGTATTGATGTTTCATCCAAGCTAGTCACTCACTGCCTCAAGAGCGAAACAGAAAAGTCTAGAAAACATTTTTCCAGTTTACTTCAGAAGTCTATGGACAGTATGAGTTGTTCTTTTCAGTTCAATAATGAAGATTCTGGATTATTCTAATTCTGTCATACATAGATATCTACATTTGGTTATGAGGAATCCATCTTTAGCTGCTACATAGCCTAAATCCTTTAGAGCTGTGATGCAATTCTCATATTGTCAGTATGATTACCATAGGGGGATGAAAATCTTTATTTAAAGAAGATTCTCATATCTGCTTTTGATATTAGCTCATAATATAGAGGATTACACTCACAGAAGCGTGTAAAGTTGTTTCAGTCTCATCCTCAGTCTGACAGAAGTTATATCTCTTCATATCTAAATATTTTCCCTCAAAATGAAGACAGCTGAGAACTGCAATTTCTTCCAGACTTAGATTTCTTGGACAGTAGTTTGGATTTTGATTGTGTCCTATATTTCCTCTCTGTTCCCCAGCTCCTGACAGTCAAGCAACTGGACATATGGATATATCCTCATGCAATACAGGATGGCATGATACATGATGCCTAGTACAAGCAAATCTCCAACATGAAAGTAATTCAAAAAGGTAATTAGAGTTAAACAAAGGAAAAATTTTGTCAGTCAAACCGATAAAAATACACACACAAATCCAATTCACCATAGTTCCAAACTTAATTGTGCAAGCTGTTAAAACACTTGCAAAATATTGGTAAACTAAACTCCATTTTACTTTTTATAGCCACTGCTTTGCTGTGCACATGCTTGTTAGTTCATTTACATAGAAATGAGTCTCAGAGACATAAAGCTTTTCATTTTCACTGAATACAACTTACAAGCATTATGCATGCTAAATTGGAAGGAGAAAGACTTCTGAAAAGAAAAAGTTATATAGCTCTGCGATATATTGAAACAGAATTTTCAATTAAATCTGGAAATTTCTGGGTGTTTGTAAGAAGAGGATTGTGTGTTTCTGCTGTACCTAAAATGACATCTTATTGAAATATAGTGTTTCCATACTGTGATTTACAGAGTCTGTAAAGTTACTACATTATTGAAAATATAGAGATCTAAGCCTAACTTCTGTTAAAGGAGGGATTTCTATGGAAAATATATGCTCACATATATTGTCCTCAAGAAAACATTCCAACACATCTTAATCTTCTTTAGGAAGAATTGAGTGATTCCTGTGTGACAAGGAAGACAGCCAGTAAAGGGTGTCTCGTCCTTCTCCTGAGGCTGTCCCGACTAATCCACCAGCAACACAGACCAGAGTACAATCATAGAATCAGATAGTAGTTTGGCTTAGAAGAGACCTTTAAAGATCATGTAGTCTGGCCCTGCTGCAGCAAGCAGGGGCATCTTCTGATGCTCAAAGGGATCATGTTGCTCACTGCCTGGTCAAACCTGACCTTGAATGTTTCCTGGGTGGGACATCTACCAACTCTCTGGGCAGTCTGTGTCTGTGTCTTACCATCCTCATTGAAAAAAACTTCTTTCTTATATCTATATCTAATCTTTAACCTAGATCTACATGTTTTTTTTGTTTAAAACTGTTATCCCTTGTCATTTCACAACAGATTGTGCTATAAGGTTTTGTCCAAGTCTTTCCTACATCTCCTTTAGGTACTGGAGGGATGCAATGAGATCACCCCAAAGTCTTCTCCAAGTCAAACTCTTACTCTATTAGTCTTTCCCCATAGGAGAAGTTCTCCATCCCTCTGATCCTGTCAATGTTCCTCCTCTGGAGTCAGTGCAGCAGGTCCATGTCCTTCCTGTGCTGGCACCCCAGAGCTGGGGGCAGCACTGCAGGTGGGGTCTCACAGAGTAGAGCAGAGGGACAGAATCCCCTCCCTGGCCCTGCTGCCCACACTTTGGATGCAGCCCAGGACACCCTTGGCTCTCTGGGCTGGCAGTGCCCATGGCTGGGTCATGTCCAGCCTCTCAGCCAGCAGCACCCCCAGGTCCTTCTGGGCAGGGCTGCTCTCCATCTGTCCATCCCCAGCCTGTGCTGATGATACTGGGGATTGCCCCGACCCAGGTGCAGCACCAGCACTTGGTCTTGTGAAAATCCATGAGATTCCCATGGACCTGCTCCTGGAGCTTGTCCAGGTCTCTCTGGATGCCATCCCATTCCTCAGGTGCATCAGCTACACCACTCAGCTTGGTGTCTTCAGGTTTGAGTTGGTGACAAAAGCTTTTTTTTTTGCCATCCTGTTGGAACTGTTGGAAGTTCCATGGTTTTTCTCTTTTATTCTATGCTAGCTTAACAGTTTATAGCATGATTTGACAAGTAGTCTCCTAACAGATGCAAGTAAGAGACCAATGCAAGAGAAGAAACACATGAGCAGGAATTTCTGGTAATTATCTGGTAATGCAGATAGAAACTCAACATTGCTCTTGCACCCTTATGCAAGTAAACCAAAGGAAACACAAACAACAAGTTAAATCAATGAAATTTGGAGTTCTTCTAATATTAGCACTGTTATTTTTGAATACTTGCCTCTAGAATATTTCTTTTTGGTGAGGGTGGTAACTCTGTGTGAGGAATAATTACAAAAATTAGATTAAGAGCCAATAAACATCAATGCTTGAAGAAAATAAATGTTTAATCACATATATATTTGTTCCTGTATATATTTGTCAGGTCAAGTTTACAATTGAACACAACTTTAAATATCTTTAAAATAATACATAATTTTCACATGTTGCTAGTTAGAATATATTTTAATGATGAAGTGAATACATAAATACAACTGGAGAATTACAGGTCTGATTTTATATAAATCCAGTACTTTAAACTTATACTTGTATTACAAATATATTCAGTATTACTACAGACATGGAATTATGTACTTATCATATATGAAAATATTGGAATATTTATTTTATAATTCCCCTACACATATATGAATATTGTTTTTTATCACAATGAAGTTTCAAGCAAGATAGGTATAAGTTTTTATCAATAAGGATGGAAAAAGTTACCTAGATGCTAAGAATTTTCCTACACGAAGGCTTTTACTGAATTAGAATCAGACTTTGTGATGGTATTGATATGTTATACTATGGTCACAATTCTAAAATTATTTCTAAATTCAACTCAGTTCAAAATTCATCCAATTCACATTGGATAAAACCTCACCTTAAAAACTGTCAAAGTGCTGTAAATGATGCCATGTAGGCTTTCATAAGTGAACAAAATAATGGATTATAAAATACTGTAAATAATTAATGGTTATGCTATGCATGGCTATGTCTATCATCCTTACCAATTTTGACATTTTCACCTAATTTAATATACAATTTTTTGCAGTAGCATTTAATATAAAATTATGCTTTCTGATAAACTGAAATCATAGCTTCCAAGATTTTGATGGTTTATGTCATTGTAATTAGACATATATTTTAACATGAGCAGGCATCTTTGTCTGTGTAATACATAACTGACTCTGCACTAATAGCATTATCAGCATGGATATCACTTGCACCTTTCTAGCAAACACAGGTACATAATTCCTATATTAGTTAATGCCCAAGGATGACAACTGGACAGAAAACTGATGAGTTTCTAACTGCCTTATATACCACTTTATATATATATATATATATAAAATCCATATATATTATCCACATATAGTGGATGTGACTCAGCTGAATCAAGAGTTTGTATACCTGTTGTCACCTAAAGAAGAAATTTCTAAGTGTATTAGATTGGTATTTTCTCTCCTCTAGTATCTTATTATGCAAACAAAACCCTCTGCTCTGTTTTAATTTCTGTCTCCAGACAGCAGCAGTTATTAGTCATTTTAGAGCCAGATGTTTATAGGGAGTAAATCAGCATAAGGTTTTATAGAAACATGGCAATCTAAACAACCTGAGGTTTTTTCTGTCCTTGGGCCACGTCTCACAGTTATGTTAGAAATAAGAAACAGAAAACAGCAGAGAATCAAACACCACACTGTGAAAGAGGAAGACTGAAAAGTATTTGGCTGACTCACAAAGATTCAGTCTTCGCAAATTCTGGAGACATAAACAGGGGTTAAAAAGGATTTGTTTTTCTTTCATTTACACAGTATATTTATCATCCTTAAGCCATTCATAAAGAGATGCCTTACAGACCCATGTGGGGACTGAGAAGGAAATATAACAATTTCATTTTCACAGTATTTTTTTAATTAAGATTTTAAATATACAGTATGTAAAACATTAACGCATTTTCAGCACACAAGGCACGAACAGGGTCCTGAACCTGCTGTAACACTTGGAAAGCATTTTAGAAAAGCAGAAAATTTTAATTATTAAAAGGTTACAAGGGTGGTTCTGCTCTGTTTGTCCATAACACTCTCAATATGGCGTAATTGTCTCTGCATTCTAACACCCAGCAGCAGCAACAAACTGTGCTGCTACCACGCTAAACCAGGGTGTTCTCCAGCAGTCAGCTAATTGGAAAATTGTAATAAAGTGTAAAGCATGTATTACAGACCCATACGATTCCATCTTATGCCAGCACTTCCCTTGCTTCTTCCTGATTTGTTGAATTTCTCCTTCCCCAGTCACTTGGATTCATAAACTGATCTCACACATACCAGGATTTTAGTCTGTTTAAACATCCTTTTATGTGAAATTAACACAGTATTTCATGGCAATCACCTTTCTTTTTATATGCTTTACTATTTAAGTAGTTTCCAGTGATTACAGAATGCCCAATCATAATGCTAAAGGGTTGAATCACGTAGCCTATAATTTATAGAAGCTACATTATCATGTGGAAAAAAATATTCAGTACTGCACTCTGTTCCTGTTATTATGACTGCCCTCACAATAGCTGCTTAGTTGCAATTCTTTAACTCTGAAAGCTTAAAGTTAAGCATCATCATTCCAGCATTCCCTCGTGAAGTAAGTGAGTATCCAAATGAAGAATTCTCAAGTCACAGCTAAAGAAGTAGTTATCCTTTCAGGATAAAATACAGTAACTGCTTATAGCACTCAGCAGGAATCTATGTAGGCAAAATGCAGAATAATGGAGCAAAATAATGAGCCAGAGATGAAATTTATCCAGAACTGAATTTAATACCCTCCCCTGACCGAGAGAGATGAGGCTGTACCTCACCACAAATTACACACCTTTTTCAGGGTGAGACTTCACACAGACTCATGGGAAGCTGCTGCTTACCATGTTAGCAAATCTACTTCCAGCTGTGACTAGTTGTTACTCAGATTTCTAAACTCCAAGTGAAGTACTGGGCCAGCCATGACCTTTCCAATTATAAAAGCTGAAGAGACTACAGTGTATGGCTATACTGTAGCAGTAGCTTGTTGACTTTACTACTCAATAACTAAGTCAATTGTTTTCCATATCTTTCTATTTATTTTGAACTAATCCACCTTGATTAGATTCATCCATCCCTTTCAAAACTATTCCAGTAATTCGTACTTCTAAAATTCTGGTGAAACGTTTTTCAACTGCTTATCTCCAAGAACAGTTCCTTCACCTTTGTTCACATCCTTATCTAATTGCACTGACATTGAAAGCCTGGGCAGGTCAATCTACTTAATCAAGAATTGGCAAATATTATAAACAACATAGACCCCAAATTTTCCAAATTTATCCCATTGACATCTTATTCACCTTTCTGTACTGAAGTGCACTGGAGCTTGAAAATAGCCCTGAAGAAATTACACAACTGATAGGAAGATGGTGTTACTACTATTCATTTTGGCATGTTGTACAGAACAACAATATTGATTTATGTGCCATGATTATGAAAAAAAGTTGCCTTTTACTGAGAATGTACTTGCAATTTTTGGCAACAGAAGACATTTCCTCAATCCTGCTGGGAATGCTCCACTACAACTTTAAAGCAAACTTAACACCTTCATGTCATGAACATTTTGTTATATTTTGCATTTTCAGTTACGGGGAGATTTCACAATAATTTTCTAAGGCAAGCATTACCACCACTTTTGAAGAGATTAGCATAAAAACTTATAAGGAACATGGAAAGAGGGTAAGACCAAACCTCATTCAAGTGGATAATTCACTCAGTCATCTTCCCTAGCCTAACAATCCTGAATTATTCTCGATCTACTAAAGTCTAACTGAGGTTTAGTGCAATAGAATATATAGTGTCACCATACTGAGAAATCTATAGTACAGAGTAATAAAGAAATATAGAGTGCAATGTAACACTTGCTTTTAATATAGAAACATGAGCACCATATAACTCATGGTTTATGCTTTTCCATGTACAGGCTTTTGTTGAGGGGCAGTCTGGAGAGTCATAGTTTTCACTTAGTGCTAATTTAATGGAAGCTGAACATGTTTATGCCAATTTTGAATTAAGTTCTCCATTTCTATTTTAAAGCAATTAGCATGCTTTTGTGCTATTCTATTAGCTGCAAAATCAACCAAAGAAGCTTTCCATTATTTTCCTTTTTCTTAAGTCAGAGACATTCTCCACAAGGGGACAAAGACAGGTTCAGTCTCTCTTGTTTTGCCTTTATTTCATAGGATGCTCTTTGTTCATGGGAAACTTCTTCCAGCTTTTTTATGGAAAATAGAAATAGTTTTACTCTGGGGAGCAATGAATTCTTCTTCCTTACAGGCAGTCAATAATTGCTTTCTACAAAAAGGAAGAATAATACCTCCCATCACTGTATACAGACAATACTAAAAACAATAGGTATGTTTTCCATTAGTTATTTTTATTATGGTAAATCATCACACATAGCCAGAAAATCTCGTTTAATTTGTAGAAAATATTGTCCAACACAGACATTTCACAGTATCCCTTATCTGATGAATGTCAAAACCAGTAACCGAGTGGCTAGTTTGGACTAAAATACAAGCAGTCACCTAAAACCACAGCCTTAGATTCTGACTGATCAGCACCTTGGACCCAACCTTATCACTCTCCATTTTCCTAACAGTACCTGAGCAAAATAAAGTCAGTTTTGGTCAAGTCAAATACTTACCTATCAATCTGCAGTTTGGAGTTTCCTCTGCTTATGGCCCTGTGTGGTTTAACCTGGTGGCTGCTGCTCTCAGACCAAACCTAATCAGTAGAGTCCATGGCAGTATGAAGGCGGCGTTGCTGTTGTCTTCTTAAACTTGATGACTGGCACATATATAACAATTTACTGACTGGATGATGCACTATATTGAAACTTAATCCCTACTCTCGTTCCCTTGCCTTAAATTATCCTAAGGTGTCTCCCACCTTAGAGGGACTCTGTTGCCTTACAGGAATATAACAGTGGCTGTTTTCTCAGTTTAAAAGACTGACAAGGCCTGAAAACAAAGACCATGTCAGACTTCTGGACTTCTCCTAATCTGTACACTAGAAAGTCCCATTTATCTTGGCCATTTTTCCAAAAAAAAGACCTTGCAGATGTGCCTTAACAGCACCAAGTCTTTATAAGGAAGAGTGAAAAGAATCTTTTCTGACCATGACCATAAGATCAACCTTCTCTGGAGTTGTAAGGGACCCTGTGTCATCAAGGCTACCCCTATGCGCACAGTTAACAATGGAAAACTCTCTGAATATTGTGGATACTTTGAAACACAGATTTGAAATACCTAATTCTCTCCACTACCAGGATCCCAGGAACTTTAGTGTAGTGTCTAGATTTTTCCCATACAAACTAAATCTCTAAAAGCTATAAACCATTTCACATCGTGACCAATGCAATCACCTGAATGTCATTTATTCCACGGGGTTTGTCAGTCCAAGGGACCGCGTATTCTTGAGCACCATCTAGCGGGATTTTCATGGTTTACAGATGCACAGATGTAAAACTCAAATGTCACAGCTCTTTGCTACATTAAAAAGGATTTAAAACACGAGCCCGTACTATGGCTAAACTTTTCATTGCTGTTAGAGAGCCTCGGGCTTTCTTTTACTCCTGAGCGTGCAAGGGAGTAAAGAACTCGGAGCTATTACAATAGTTTGTTGGTCGGTTTCCTGGACATTTGTTTAACTAAGAGACCTTTTGCTTGTTATTTCGTTTTTAGGAAAAAATAAAAACCATTTTCAGGTTTCTCAAAGCACAGAAAGAAAAAAATATAAAAATAAGAGAGAGTATAATTGGGAAACTTTGTGCCTGGGAGTGGAATCTAAGAGAAGGAAAACTGTTTCCTGAGAAATCATCAAGTGAAATTCATAAACTGAGTTTAAAATAAGAATAAAAATCTTCAGAACACATAATAAACCCAGCATTTTAAAATTATTTAAAACTTAATTTATACACATTTCCAGCTACAATCCCATATCCAGGCAATTTTCCACAGAAAAATATAAGTTAATATCTTAACAAAAGTTTTGTTTACAGAAACAATGAAGTAGGATACTTTATGATTGTTCTTAGGGACATGTTTTTCTGCACAATTCTTTTCATTGTATTTGAGGCATGATTCCTTGCAATGGGACAGCCTGGTTTTAGCATCTCAAAATGGCCTAGAATTGAGGGAAAAAATATTAAGTGGATAATCATTGTAACTGACATGAAAAGTAAGGCAAATAAAATTCCTTTCTATAGTTTTTTGGGGTTTTTTCCCATAGGCAAATTTTGAGCAGGAATATTTTAGTGGTTTATATTTGGGCCAAGTTTAGCCTCTTCGTAAATAAGGTAAATCTTGTCCCTCTATTTACTCTTAAGTACTTGTGGTGTCCAAGACAACAAGTTTAGAGCATGTTCTAATAGGAAATCACTTAAATTATCCTTTAAAAAAAAAAAAAAGTAGAAATAACAAATTTTAAAGTCAACTGCATAGTACATTTAATGTTTGCAGTAGGATTTTCCTAAAATTATCTTTAAGAGAAACAGCAAATAAAAACTCCAAAGCCTCTTGCTTATTGCCTTTGGGAAGAGAATAATATGGCTAGGAGTTGATCAGAATTTGACATCATGACAGTATTCTTAGATGATTAATTATAACAAGATTAAAATTACAATTTTAGTACTTTTATAGCATATCCAGATGCAGTAATTTACCTTTATTAATGAATGGAGGACCTTCCATGACTCCCAAGTATATATTTATTTTTTTTTCCCCAAGCCTTAGAAGATAAGTCATAATTTCTCTCAGAATTATCATATAAAACTCCCTTCTAGGGGAAACCATCCATACTGAAAGGGGACACCATGCACTATATTTTGGAGTAAAGGGCAAAAGTTAAAAGAAAAATAAATTTTCTGCTGAAAAATTCTCCTTATTGGAGAATTATTTCCTTAGAAGAACCTGAAAATATGAGGAGAAAATAAGAGATATATTCTCTAGAAAAATAATACAACCAATGTGCCAAATTTCATCATTTTCCTGCATTTTTTCTGGTAAAATACCATAAGCTCTTTGAAATTTTCCTGTGTCAAGACTATAGGTGTTTGGAGGGGCAGATGTACTGGCCATAAATATCAGAATTTTGATTATTTTTGCATATATGTGCATGATGATACACAGAAACATCTTGCCCAGCTGAGACATTTTACCACTGATCATTTATCACCAATCACAAAGACTTTTTTGGTTTTGCTTCTTTTGTATTTGAAGGTGGTTTTTTTTGATAAAGCAAACTAAATTTGAACTGTCATGAGTTTTAGTTCAGCACTCTTATCCTTGTTAAAAATTGGTTGCATTATACAAATTTTGGCTCTTTTTCAGGATTATTCCATATCTGAGAATATGTGTTCTGCTTGTGTTAAGTGTTCACTCTTTGGTGGAAAATTCTGAGGTTTCACATTATCCAACTTAACCTTTCATTTTGGCATATCCCAGTTTCAAGAGATCAGACACAAAGCCCTTAAGATGCCTGAGAAGTTGGCAGCATCTCCAGAGCTCCCCGTCCTGAGCAGTTAGTCTTAGCTGGCAGCCTCACCCTACAATTTTATCATCACTGGTCTTGCTTAAGTTCTCTGATACTTAACAAAAGCGTCAGCCTATGTGGAAGACAGAATGGTCTATTTTTTGTCATGAAATAAGAACTAAGGAGTGCACCTTTAAACACTCGGGCAACACATATAAAATTAAACTAAAAAAAATATGTTTAATCTATGAATCTTAGAGCTGCAGGATATCATGGAAAACAAAGACATGCATAAGTCTAAGAAGTCATCTGTAAAACTTCAGGAAGTTGTCAAGAACTGGTACATATTGAGCCTGAGAAGATTAAGAGACTGTTTGTTTATAACATCCTTGAAAAGATCACATATTTTAAAGAAGGAAAAAAAGTCTTTTCATTTTCCTGATATTGCTTCAAACAAGAATTGTTATTAGTGGAAGAAACATTTGACCATTTGTCTGGTATATGATCCATATGGAAGCTTTGTTTTTCCCTACAAATGGTTTTGATGTTTCAATACTATGACATCAAAGCAGCAGTGATCTGAGTAATTTATATTGTATAGCAGTGGCATCTGTCATTATTCACACCTGCTTTGGAAAGGAGATTATTTCAGTTAGTAATTTTAGTCATTTTAATCCACATAATAAATATTAAAAGTAATCATTAAAAAGGTTACTTAGTAGAGATTGATCCTTTATTAATATTTTCACAACTCAATTCATCCCCAGTGCTAAAATTAATCATTCCTTCCCAGTTCTTATGTATCAGAATAATCTTCAAGAGTTCCTGACTATACAGGTTCAGGGTAATTAGCTTTACCCAGATTCCTTTTTACTCTATTTCAACTTCTGCAAAGCAAAAGGACTGAAATTCAACATATTTCTTATAGAACAGTTGTTCCTGATAATTTTTATGCCGCTAATATTATCATTCCTTTGTGTACCCAAAGATGATATTTTGAAACCTGGAGTGTTTTACTCCAATTTACTAACACAAAGAAATAGTGGCATCTTCAGCAAATACCTGTATGCAGATTTTGATGGAAAAGGTGAGGAACTCCTGATTCTTTCCTACAGGAAATATTAATTTGTATTAAAAGAGTATATTAATCCCATGATATTTGTTATAAAAGAACTGGTTTTGGTTTTTTTTTCAAAGCTGTGTCCTAATGGTGAAATTATTTGTAAATGAAAGATTGTGGGAGTTGGGTAGGTTTTTTTTGTTTGTTTAATTTGGAGGGGGGTTGGGTTTTTTTGTTTGTTTTGGGTTTTTTATTTTGTTTTGTTGGGGTTTTTTTAGAATTTAGGCTGGTTAAAATTGAACTCTCACCCATGTTAAATAGTAAAATGTAAATCAAATGAGCCCCCTCTACATAGTAGGTTTTGGGTGGTTTAAGTTCCCAGCCACAGAGGCAGAAGCCTAAACTCTGTACTCTGTGCCTTGAACCACAATTCTTGGCAGTTCCAATAGAGTAACCCAGAAGTTTAAAAGTTTTTTTCTCCTTAATTTTTTTTTTTTTAAGTAAAAAAGATAGCAGACTCAGGCAATCACAATTCCAGGAAACATAATTTCAGAGCAGGAATACTTGTTTCAGTGATAGCTAAACAATGTTTCTTATCCTGTGTTGCTTGTAGGATTTTTTTGTCACTTGGTTTTGATGTAGAATGAGTCCAGATCTTGACATCTCAATGTTTTTGAGAAATAGAATTCTCAACTTCAGGCCAATTCTATTAGCACTTCTAAAATTACTAACCTCAGCATGTTCAGAAAGTGGAAGAGTAGAAGAGAGAACAGTCACTTCAGGAAAACCTAGGAAAAGCTGACAAGCAGTGCAGGAAAAAAATAGGCATGAAAAAGATGTTTTCCTTCAGTGCCTATTTTCAGGAAAACAAAATCTCAGAAAGGGTCCACAAGGGTAGAATAGTTTTATACAATATGGACAATCCCTGTATGTAAGAGTATTAGGATTGTCTGATGAATATGTCACCCTCTTAATACATAATATTTGACTCCTGATCACAGGTTATCTCCCGAAGATGGAAAGTCTTGTAGCAGTGATGAGTGGTGTCACAAGGACCATGACACTAGAGATATTAGTTTTTGATTCCTGAAACATAAGCATAAATACAGACCTACATGTTGACCTGTATTCACTAATGTGAATATTCCTTTCTTACCATGGGTAGTTCCACTGGCTTTAGTAAGACTCATGTCAGTGGCCTAATTCAGTGCATTCAATCTTAGAAATCTAAAATATCTACAGTAATGAAAAATTAACCAATAAAACACCTCTGTCTACTGCTTCTTTTATAACATCTACAAATTCTGAGCTTATTAAATTTAAACAAGTCTAAAGCTTTTAGCTGCACTATTCATTGTTTTTTTTTTCTCTGTGTGCCTTTGTGCCACAGCAGGAGTGTTGCATGCCTTTGCAATATTAATATTTCTAAACATCTGGCATCTCCTATATGACTTCACAGATTATCTGTAAAGGAAGCCAAAAGGAAAAAAAAAAATAAACATCAAAAAAATGAAACTGTAGTTTAAAACAAGTTTCCACAAATAAATCTCTATGAGCAGCACCTCTGAAATGTAACAGTTTCAATAATGTGCCTCTTTCTATTGGAGGTGTTTTAAAAAGGTGAATTAAATTAATTGAAGAGACAGACTCCAACAGTGTGAAATGATCCAGCAGAGAACATATAAGCCTGTATAATCTTTATTTTCACTCTCACAAGATTACCATTTTTATAAATTTTCAGCCAGACTTGAAGGAGAGATTTGCAAATTAAACGCACAAAGACACATATACACACATGCATTCAGCTCTGCCTTTGGGGATTTACACAGAAAAATGACATTGAACAGCACACTGCAACCATGTCACTTTGTAGTTATTGGAAGTTATAAACCCATAAAACCAAAATGGGAGTAGTTGGAGAGGAGAGGAGAGGAGAGGAGAGGAGAGGAGAGGAGAGGAGAGGAGAGGAGAGGAGAGGAGAGGAGAGGAGAGGAGAGGAGAGGAGAGGAGAGGAGAGGAGAGGAGAGGAGAGGAGAGGAGAGGAGAGGAGAGGAGAGGAGAGGAGAGGAGAGGAGAGGAGAGGAGAGGAGAGGAGAAAGAAACTGCTTCATGCTTAATATTTAAATTACATGTTTATTATAAGATTCAAAATGGACCTTTTTATTGGGCTGTGAATATTTGATTCTAGCACTAAAAGTAATTATAAATGCCCCAAGTAAATGTTTCCATCCTGTATTTTAATTAGTTTAGTGCTTTGTTTTTACTGCTTTTCATGAAAACTATTCAGTGGCACATTGATTGAAAACATTATTCAATTCCCAGAGTCCATTGCTTTCAGGATGATTATATTTAGAAACCACCTTATATCACCCTATTAGATATGACTTGTTTAATTTCCTAAGTATGTAAATTTTAAAATATTTTGGAAATTAAGGGCTTTGGTATTAACGTTTATAAACTTGGTCATTGTCATGTTCACTGTAATCAAGGCAAAAGACAGAAGCATATCTTGGCTTTTGCACACAAAACAATAGTTATTCTTGATATTGTATATATATGGGTTTGACTTTCAATAATTTCTTTTGTTTTGTTCTATGTATTTTTATTTTTGCAAGCAGTCTTTGCACTTGACCTAGCCTTCTTCAAGTAGAATAAGTAAACCTCAGCTGCATCTCTTCTGCCTCCATTCATCACCTCTTTATGTAAATGCAGGCAGTTGGAAAATTCATCTTTCCTTTCACAGGTAATTTCCAAAGCTTAAAAGTTCTAGAAGAAGAATGGTTCTTAACTGACGAGACAATGTGAAACAGCACACCAGAAGTGAGCATGACCAGATGGATTAATCACAGCTCAGAAATCCTAGCCTGCCGGAGGATTTCCCTTATAGTCATCTTTGGAAGTGTTTTAAAATCCACCAACTAGTACAACTTGCTTTTTCAAGGAGAGGAGAAAAGCAATATTACCTAACGAGTCCAGCAGAGCTGCATTTTATCTCCATCTCACATCTGCACAGGGGAAGTAAGGTGTAGGGATGATGCATTGATCAAATCATTTTAATACCATATTTCTCATTAATGCATTGAACTTTAAATTATTTAGTTGAAGTAGAGACATTATAAATTTATGACTTTTATCAATCAAGTAGAATTATAGACATATCTCATACAGTTAAGCACCAGTTTTTCAGTGAAAGAACAGACTCAATAGATACAATTTCACACAGATGTGAGTGAGAAAAACAGCAATCCTTTCCAAATTACAGCATTTATTTTTCATAGATGAAATTGAATTTGATGAGGTTTTACAAGTAAATTGGTAGCTAATTTAACATCATAGTTATGATAAAATTTGTCTCCTTGCAGAAATTCAGTGTGGTTTTTTTTGGCTGGCCTTTTTTAGTTTTGAACCAGATAGCAATATTACAGTGGCTTTGGATAAAAGAATGTATATAGCCACATACACTTTGATATGCATTTATCCCAGATATATGTATCAAACAAAGGAGAAGATAACCATGGACTCATTGTTTCTTTGAACACAAAAGATAGGAGATTCAGCCCAAAGTAGCAGAATTAAAACAGAATGCGACACTTCCTTGTATAAGCTGCAGCTATCACATGGAGCTCATTGCTACAGGACATTTCACCTGCCCTAAACAGTAGAAGTCCTCAAAAAAGGTAAAGAAAAATCATGGAAGAATTCTCAGTAAAATATCCACCAAATACCCATCTATCATATAAGTCTATCAAGAACTGTGCAAATATTATATCTGGTACAAAAAGTCCTGGATTGCTAGAAGCTGGAAGCTGGAGGTGAAGTTTCAGTTTGTTCTTGTCCTGTTTTCACAGGCTCATAGTGACTTCTGCTAGAGCTGGAGAAGTAGCATAAGACAAACACTTTGGTGTAGCCCAGGTTAATCAGTATGGCTTTGTTAACACAGATTTAATTATTGACATGTTGCTAAATGGAAAGCTTCTTTTGAAGAGGAGATAAGGGAAAGATTTGATTAAATAATAAGATAAAAAATGTTGTATAACAACATTTGATTTTGATATTCTTTATAATAAGAATTTCCTTTCAAATTAGGCTGAAAAATAGCATTTTCATCAGGCAATTCCACACTGAAAGTTCTGTTACTTATGATTTCCATATTTTCTTATTTCAGTGAGTTTGAAATACATGATTTCTTCTGTTGTATGCTTCTTTCTTCAGACTTTTTTTCTTGTCATTGCACTCAATAAGACTAAAGCGCAGATTAACTTTCTCAAACATAATCATTGTCAGTTCCTTTATATTATTTTGTCCTTTTTACACCTTTTGAGGAAATGGGGAAACTGACAATCTTTTGAAAGAGATGGCTCCACACTACTGGTTTAATTCATAAATCCTTTCAGAAGGTGGTTACCAGGAAAACAAAAAAAAAAAAAAAAAAAGAAGCAAGAGGAAAAAAATCTGGGAGGGTATTCAAAAAGTCAGTTCTTTAAGGGTGAGAAATGATTACAATTTTTTTTTTTTTTAATCCCAGATTGTCAGAGTTAGAACAGTTACATTACAATAGAGGCATGCAGAAGAATGGGGCTCTTCCCAGAGGCCTCCCTGCATCCTGCCTAATATCTGTAAATCTGACAGTTCGCATCCTTTGCCACATTGTTTGGGATATTCTTGGGACTCTTTAATATCATACAGTTTTTAGTTGTGTGCATTATTTACCAGCTGTGCCTATGTTATTTAAGACAAAATAATAATATTTTTTTAAAAAGGGGCTACCTATTCTCAACCACTTTTTCTAAGCAAAGTACCACATGCTATAAACTGGCTATTAGCAACTGAGCTTCTCAGGCCCAGGTATGACATTCTGTTTGGAGCACAAAGCAAAGGGAGGAGTGGGTGTCAGGCAGGCACAAGGTGTGAAGTGCATCTGGAGCCACAAGCAAGAAGTTTTCTGGAGGAACAGCAAGGTTGCATTCAGGTTCCTGTTCAGCTAACACCAGAGAAGTGCTGGCAATCAGAGCACTACAAGCAGCTCTTGCAGGCAGCTCTCACTGGGCAATGCACCTGGTGTCCCAGAGGCTTTGCTCAGGGCTGCATTTTACTGATAGAGCTGGGAATACAAAGGAGGCACCGCAAGCCTCTGGTCCTGTCTGGAGGGACTCAAAGGTCAAAGACTTCAACCCACACTCATGTCAGGATTTGGCTGTTCAGCCTGAGGTCTCAGGGCTCTCCTGTACCCCACACTGCGGAGGAGAGCAACAGCAGCCTGACTTTCAGGGAGTCCAGACTACACTGGTGAGTGGGATAGACAGGAGACAACAATCTCTTCATGGCAATCTCAAAGTGCTGAGCCCAGAAGATGTAAGGCATGGAAAGAGGAACAAGCACATCTGCTGAAACAGGCATATAGGGAGTCTTGCAATAGTGGAGCCTGGACTGACTCATGACCTGTAAGTATCAGTGCTTTATTTCAAGTCCTTGCAATCAAAGCATTCATAGATGTTTTCAGATAATTTGAAAATAAACACTTAAGGAACTTAAATAGCTAAATTTGCTATTAATGACTTTGATACAAGTTTATGGTTCTGACTCATGATTATTATTTCTAAATATACAAAAGATGTCTGAGTTAAAGCAAACATGTAGATTCATTTTCCTCTAAATAGAAAAAAACCCAAAATTATTATCTTCTTCCCAGAGTAATCTTTTTCGACTTATTGACTATATAAGGTTGTCTTTTCAACTCTGCAAGTGCAGATTTTCACTATACAAACCAATAACTGAGAAATCGTCAAAATAAGAGACAAGGGGAAACATGTAGTTGTGGAAAACTTGGAATGCTTTCAAACTTAGGGTCTGCAGGTGGGTAGCCTCTCTGAAGATTTTAATACCCAAACACTAACTATTTATACTTGGAGACTTTATAGGTCCCAACAGCAAAGGGATGCTATTCACAAATAGATGTCATTTGTTACATAAAATATGCAGTGAATGTACTATCTACATGTAAAAAAAACCCCTGATTTAGATCAACCTACTTAATGAAGAATAATCAGAGGTCACTAAAACTTTGATTTTTCCAGTTATCTTATTTTATAGCTAGTGCTTCAGAAGCCATCAAAAGTATAACGATATAGATAAATCAGATTTTTTTTTTATTGGTCTACTGTGTACATTTTAATATAGGTAACAAGAGTGTCTGCTGCATCAAACTTTGGAGAAATTTGCACTACACTGTGGCATAGCTTTAATCTTGACACTACTAGAAAGATAACCAGTTTGAAAATTAAAAAATATGCATTTTCATCTGAATAATATATCTGATTAAAATTTACCCTTTTTAAGCGCTTAAAAGTATATGAGGTTGATAACGGATTTCTCTGTCGGTCTTAGAATCCACTGAAGTATTTTTATTAAAAGAGCTGTGAAAGGTTCTAATTAGCAGTTAAGTCACAATAAAAATAGTGGGGAGTTTTGTGTAATTAATTTTGTATCTTTTTTTTAAATAAGTAAAAAAATTTTGAATATATGTAAATAACATTAGATTCCCATGGTTGATGAATTGTTTTCATGAACTATTAGAAAGGTTTCATTTGTTCTTACAAAGTCTGTATGAGTAAAGTCCCTAAGTGCCAAATATGTCAGTTATTGAGATTAAAAACTACAAAAAATTTGACAGCTTCAAAAATAATAGTCTCATGACGAACATATAAGATTTGTTCTTAAAAAATATTTGCTCAATACTGAAGTTTTCCTGCATTCTAGTGGTTTTGTTTCCTATGTTTACATGTAAAACTTGTCCAGAACAGTCAGTGCCTCAAAACACACTATAAGAATCAGTGTCATTAGTTCTAACTACACTGTAAATGTTAGAAAATATTGATAAAAAGTGTGCATATATTTCTAAGTTATATTCTCACTTTGATGCCATATATTTCTCTGGAAGGGGTATATGAGCACCTGTGTATCTTACAGGAGGGAAAGGAAGGCCAGGTTGCCAATTTGCCAATTTGCGTTGGGCTCCAGTCCATTATTTGACTATTATGAATACAGTGATAAAGTGTAGCAGAAAAGACACAGTCAGGCACAAGAAATGTGACACTGATTATGTGTATGACAATGTTTAGATTTATTGCTAATACAGAATCTTAATATTACCAGTGAAGTATATCATAAAAACATGTCTAAAGCAGGTTCAGCTGGATACATGCAGGTTTACAGTCTTTGGCCTTGCAGGATGCACAATTACAGAGCAAAAAAGCACCCATGTAACTACTTTAAGATTTTATCTCCTCTCCGCATGTGACCAGACCTCAGCACTTTTACTCATCTGTCTAAAAGTGAGCATTCCCCATCTTCAGGCTGGACATACCCGGCAATAGCCCTGCTGGGAGAGGGGGTGGGCTGAGATACTCAGAAGCTGTTTGACAGCTTGAGAGACTAGTTAGCCCAGTTGGCCCAGTGTCCAGCAGCACTTTATACCCAGCTGAAGGTTGATGGGAAACAAATTCAACAATCACAGATCCCCCATCTCAAGAATGCATCAATTATGTGAGCATGCAGATGGCTCCTCCTGCAATTCTCACCTGGTGTTCTCATTCTAGGACAAATCACATTGCCCACCGGAGATGACTGCAGAGAAGGGGGGCACATGTGCCAAGACCCAACTATCTTTCATCACCATCACACAGAAATGTCAAGAGAGCAAAAATACCTTCCACTCTAGATGAAGAAATACAAGTGAGACTGGACCTACTGTCACATGCAGATTGGTGCATGGGTTAGTGGCAGGAATGGCAATTTATGCATTTTTGTTTACCAGGGATATTTTTGCAAATTATGAACCCACATCATGCAAGATCAGACCTCTGACTAGTGACAGGTTATGAGTGAATTCTGCAACATATATTCTTCTGGAAGTGGTTTAACAAGGAAATCTTATTACCAGGTGGGAAAGCAGGATATCATACTGTATAAGCCTATACAACACAATAATCTTAGCTACGGATGCGAAAGATGAAATCAGAGCTATCCTAAAGGTATTAGCCATAAAGTTTTGTTTACAACCTCAAGGTTACTGTACTCCAAACAAAATAATTCAAAAAGGTGAGCTTAGGAAGGTACCTTGAAGGAATAAATAAAACTCCAGTCGTCTGTGGTGCATATAAGCTGCCAGTGTTACATAAGTAAGATGAGGTCCCTCCTGCCATGCCCAATACTAAATGATAGCTGTAAACAAAGCTGAGGAAGGAGTAACCCAAGCAAAACATCAAAGACAAATTAGGAGTGAATAGTACCACTGGTGATTATATGAATGACAGATATGAAAAGCTACCAAAGTGTTTGTCAGAAGCTGACACTGAAAGCTAAAAAACTGCTGGAGACTTGAAAGTAGTCTTTCATACTACTGAAGACAAGTACTGAAAAAGAGAGTGAGAATTTTTAGTGAAGGATGTGAAACATACTACTTTGAAAATATTTAAAAACCCAACTGTCACAGTGTGTGGTCTTCCTACATATGAAATTAAGTTACAGTAACCACTACCTCTAGGAATGCAACGATTTGTGGACATCGCTAAAATACTAGTATTGCACAGAAAGAGGCTTATTCTACTAGGATTTTCTGCTGAATATATATCTTCAAGGAAATTCTAGAAGACTATGATCTCTGCATGAGTTATTTCCTATGGTAGCTTCAAACACTATGTTGGCATATATCATGCAATTGGACTTCTAAGAGTAAAGGGATGTACGATAACATAAATATCCCAGGAGCAATTTATGTTTATCAGAATCCTGTTGAACTGAGGACCAAAGACTGAGTAGGTAAGATCAATTAAAGGCACTTAGTAGGAAAATAATCTGGTGGAAAAGTTAGATTAGCTATGCTGGAAACTGCCTCTGTGTTGTCTTGGAGCCTCTGAAGAGAAGAGAGGTTAGAAACTGTGAATCGCACACTCACTTGACTTAACAGGATCAGCCCTAAAGGCATAGAGAAAAAGCAATATGTGGTCTTCTACTATGTTAACATGCTCCCCAGGGATCAGGAGTATTTTTACAGATGTGATCAAGTGAGACACTGGATTGTGCTGAAACGAGGCAGTATTTCTGTGAGACAATCCTACATCAGATTTCCCCCAATGACTCAGGTAACTGTGTGAGTCATGGTGAATTTTAATGTGCCAGAGAAGAGGCTGATTAAATAATCACCTTGGGCATCTTCAATTATTTGTAAAAAAAGCCCAGTGGAGAGTTGTGGCTGTGAGAGCTTTACTTTGTAGAGAGTTCAGAAAAGTTCTGCACTTTCACATAGTAGATGTCAGACAAATATTTCCATAGCTGGGATTTGATCCCTGGCTATCATTTTAACAGAGTTGCACCTAAGGATCCAAACAAAGCTGTTTTTTTCTGGCTCACTATGGATTGTCCCAAGGGTTTATTTTAGAATGCCTCTGCTGTGTCTTCTGATAAGATTATAAAGTTAAGTAACAAAGGAAATAATTTCCTTGTTGAAGGAAGGGGAAAGAAAAAAGGGGAAAAAATAAATTATTCAGTGTTTTTTGGGGTTTTTTTTAGTTTTCTTTTTTCTTTTTTTTTTTTTTTAGAGTTACAATTAAGCTTGCAGGAAGCCTTCATCACCTTTTTAGTAAATATGATAACTGTAAGCAGACAAAATTTCAAGTCTAAAAACTGATCATTACAAACCACTGGAAAATGCCTGTTAGGCTGGAAAAATATTAATGTTTGTAGGCATGATGATTTGAGGTGTCTCTAACAGTTTACTTTCTGGCTGATTTGTTAGACAAAAGTGTTTCTTGCATTCAATTGGGTTCACATATCTGTCCATCTAAGAAAGATAAATGGTTAAATCAGATCTTGGCAAAACAGCTCAAAAGAGTTTCTTTTTTTAGAAAGCCAGTTGGAACTTATATAGGGGAAAGTCTACAGCAATATTATGAAGTGAAAAAGAACCAGAAAAGAGGTCTGAGGAGAGTGTAAAAGAAGTAACAACTGGAATCCCCTGGGGAAAGTTTTAATAGATGTTGAGAGATATTAGTTATTTAACATAAACAGCTGTGTTTTCAGTGGAATGAGTTACATACAGTCATAACACCATACTGCTAGGATGTTGGTTGTCCAGCTTTACTGGCTCAGCATGAATAGCTGGTTTAGATGAAGCCTTAGGCCCATAGCTCTGAACTTAGGTCTAGAGATGTTTTCATCTGGAATGGAGTTAATTTTTCGAGTAATTCTCCTAATAGCTGGCACAATGCTGTGTTTTGCCTTTAGCTCAAGAACATCACTGATATTTTAATTGTTGCTAGGTAATGGTTAACCTAAGTGTAGAGCTTTTTTAGTTTCCTGTGCTCTGACAGAGAGCAGGGGCATCAGAAATGCAGACAGGAGAGAGACTGCAGGAGACTACAGCAGCCAGCAGAAGCTGCAACTCCTCAAGGTAAGAAAAGCCTACCTTTACAGACATAGGGAAAGAGCCCAAGAAGGTGGAAGGAAACCCCAGACCAAAAATCACCACTGGAGTACAAGGCATGTGCAAGGCACATGAGGGTTGGGTGCCAAAGTCGTAAGGGAATAATTGCCCATGGACTTCTTTATTCTGGGTTCCTTCTCCACATTAAGAAATTACATATTTTTTTTAACTTTTTACTCACTGATGACAATGACTCCAAAAGCATTAAATGTTATCAATTCACCTTCTGACATCTCAAAATTACTATATGGTTGATTTTTGTGTTCTGGGTTTGTTTTCTTTTTTTAATTGAAGTAATAAACTGACTTGCCTTTGTGATAAAAAGAAAAAAGAACACATGGAAGCAGTCAATAATAAGGAACTCAGAATACTGACTGTATGTACAAGAGAGAATTAAAGACTATATCTGTAATGTTCTTTGCAAAGTAAACTCAGATACTGATTCCCCACTGAAAGATTTCCATTACAAGTGGAATTTCTCCAACAGTATAGCTCAAATCTTACTAAATTTCCTCCAAAATAGACTTTACTAGGCATCACACTGCCTAGCAAAGATCATAACTTTCCTATCACTATTGCTAGGAAAGGCATCTGACAAAAGTTTGCAACAACAACAGTCATGTTACTAAACCATAACTCATCCCTATTTTAACCATTATGTGTGAGTCTAGTTCCAAGCAGAGGGAGTCAGAATGGAAGCTTCTGCAAGGAAAACATCTACCCTGACTTGGTCTCTTCAGATATTGCAAGAGATAACAAAGGGGTGCATGACAAGATAGACAGTCATGAACAGCAGCCAGCATCACTACCTCTTCCAGCAAGTGGTTTGGGGATTATCAAATTAATCAAAGGCATACCTTATCATACAGTAAGTAATAATAAGTTAAGCTAGTTCCTAGACACTGAGGAAAAACATTTTTTCCAAACCTTATTAAGGGAAATCTTCAGCTTTTTTTTTTCTTTTCGTAGCAAGAAATGCCATGAAAAACCTCTAAAGAGACACTAGTTTCATGTTTGGACTTTTCAAAGTCTGAAAAGCACATAAGAATGGCATGCATGTTCATGGTTGAGGTAACACACACAAGTTTTCTTCAACAATAAATTTCATTTGCATAATACTTGGCAAGATTCATGAAAATGGAGACAAAGTTGAAACTCTACAATGCCTTTGGAAGGTAATTTAAATCACCAAGGCCTGAACACTTACTTAAAGAAGGGAAGAAAAAACTATTTAAAAAGTTGATTATGGAAGAGAGCTTAGATGACAAGCCTCAGTTCTGACCTGCTTTTGGCATATATGATAAATTCCAGTTTTAATCAAAAGCCCACAGAAAATAAAGTATAAAGCAGAGCTGTACAGGATTGGCTCATTCTGTGATATTTTTAAAAATATTTATTTCCTTAATATATATTTCCTGTATGATAAATTACTGTGCATACATACATGGCAATCTTTACTTTGTACAACTACACAAAGTTCACCAGATATTTGGGCTAAAAAAGGTGTTTCCATCAATGGAAAATGTACTTTACAGCAATGTTGCAAATTCAGTCCACACCTATCATGACACTCATAGACAGCAGCAGAAAAAAAAGCAGAAAGACAGTGATAAGTCACTGCTGAGGTCCATATACTTCTGCCAACAAGCTTAACTTCCCAAAAGGCATGAAGAACAATATTAAACAAGAAATAGAATCAGGCTCTGGGCTAATTATATCGGTCTCTGTACAAGCATATGAGCAAATATGACAAGAACATAAACAGAAGTTTATTTGACAGCTCATAGCATTTGAAGAACATTGGATATTCTATTAAAATTGATCCCATTAGATTAAAAAACATAATTAACCACCTACAATCTGAGTGTTACAAACAGAATCACATGAAGACCTGATGTTTGTTAAGGCAGACTGGTACTATTGTTTATTTCTTAACTCACTGTTTAAGATCTATTAGTTAATCGGTGTTGTCATTAAAAAAAATGAAACTTACTAAAAACAAAACAAAACAAAACAAAACACACACATGGAAGAAAGACACAGGAGAAGAACCTCCACAACTACAGAAAACAAGCTGCTTATCTATATTTCAACATCTGGCAATATATACATGTTAGCGATATATTTATTGCATGAGGAATATTCCTTTTCAACTTTTTTTTTAAATAAAAATGAATACCTAGTGGTTCCATCTCTTTTAATATTTAAATTATATTAAAGTCCACATCTGTGGGGTAAAGATTCTAGAATTCAAACCAAGCGACTAAGAGAATTCACATTCAGTATGTGCAAGAAGAAGATAAAATTTTTAGAAGTGTTGTGTCTGACACAGGTCCCTCTGACAGGTCTAGGCATATAGCATGTAAAATGTAAAAGCTGCTGGAGTATAGCTAAATGCTGTTATCCAAGCTGTCATAACTGTATTGCAGTTTAAAGATATTTCTTGACAAGAAAATTGAGAAAGCTGTCTGGCTAGTAAATCAAAACCTTCCTCCTCTTTGAGTGGCCAATGAACAGATGCAGTTTAGGTCACAGATGGTGTTTTTTACCTTTTGGTCACCATGCACATTTTCAGCACAAGTACTTGCTTTCTTTATCACTAGGAGTGAAAAGTAACGCTATCCACAAACCACTGTTATTTCAGAAGGCAAAATGCTGCTGAGCAGATAAGGTTCAGAAGTGCAGAGTGCTTTTTATCATCTCATAATTGAAGATCGTAGTGCATTTTACAGTTGAATATATTATTATATGGTTATATTCCTTTGGGGAGACTTAAGAGAAGCACAAATACCATCAGAAACAAAAGGTATATTTAGATGAATGAAAGGGGAAAAAAAGGCACAATATGTAAGGTGTAAGCATTTGTTGGTTTGAGAGTCAAAATTAAAGCTTCCAAGTGGGTTCAACATTTGACTTATAACGGCCACTTCCTTCTCTAATTTCCTTCACAACCCACAAGACTGTTTAGCTTGTGCCCTGTTTCCTGCAAGGGGCCTCTGCTTAGCACAGGTGTTTGTCAGAAGTGTTTGCACCAGCTGCATCCTCCCCTGGACAGGGCCCTTTCCAGGGTCCCTTCCGTCAGGGCAGCAGAACCAGCATCAAACTCCAAAGGCTGTCTCTGATCTCCTGAATGTGAGTTTTCAAAGATTTAAAATTCTGTAGTAGTATCAAGGAGTATTCATCACTGTGGCACAGTTTTCATAAAAGTGTGTCTCCAGAATCCTTAACTTAAATGGGTTTGGTACTTCTTCCTTCTTTTTTTACTTTTTCAAATCAGTGTTCACTGATGAAGTTGAACAAATTGATTTCCATTCTTATTGCAAAGAGTAACTGGTTGAGAACATGTTATTTAAACCAAATGATGTTTTGGGCAAACTTTCTGGAAGGTGTCCATGAGAAAATGTATAAACAAACCGTGAGAAAATCAGAAGTTGAAAGCTATGCATGAGGCAAGTGGGACTCTCTAATAGTCTGTGGAAGCAAACATTTAATTTCTCCAAAAGTGATCTCAGAGGGTGTCAGGGGAGCTCAAGAAGTTTATGAAAAAATTCTTCGCTCAGTGACTTGACAAGGATTTTCTGAACTTGTACTCCTTTAAGAGAGAAAAGCTTGCTAGACAAAATGCCAATTTAAATTTAAGCAAACCTAGAACAAATTTCATTAACCATCTCGTTCTATGCAAGGAATTAATTAAAACTACTTTTGTTAAAAGTAATTTCAGTAAGGCAACAAATCTTGTGAAGCAAGAAGAAGGTGAAAATCATTGATGAGCTATCAGGTGCAGCTTACTCCCAATTCAAAATTATGAAGGGATGAAATAAACCCAAGTATCCACTTTACCAGACTGAAGATAAGCTTGTAAATTTTAGTCTGTATTAGTATTCTGTAAATTGCCATGAAAAATGGCAGTAGTGTTCTGAACACAGAGAAAAATTATTTGAATGTTTTGTTCATCACAGTTCAAATAGGCAATACCTGGACTTGAGTAGATTAACTACAAAGAATTAATACTCTGTGAGAAAAGTGGGAGACTTTTTGATTATTCTGGAAGATAAAAGGATGAACAGTGTTGAGAATTCTTTTCTTAGTTTTACCACCAACATCCTGCATGAATTCTTGACCAAATGCTCTGGAATTTTATAGTCAAATCTTTAATTACTACAGACTGGATCCCTAGAAATATTTAACTACTGAATTCATGTATACAGACAGATTACCTCATACTAGTCTTTGCAGAATTAGGAACAAGTCATTTACTTACAGATCTTCACAGAACTTTTGACACCTAATTTCCATTAAAATAGCTTAATAACACCAAGGCTAAAGTAGTTGCTTACTGGTGACTTTGAGATAAATCCTTAATCACACGATCAGATATTTTAAAAACCTAATAAATTAAGGCATAAGAATATTTTTTAAAAATACTGAAAAACAGTTAATTTCATAGTGTCCTAGAGAATGAAAAAAAATTATATATGCAGTACTGTGATGAGTGGGGATTATTTCAGGGTCAATATATAAATAAAATTTATGTTATGGGGTTCCACTAATTATTTTTCATTGGTCTTTTCTGAATGACATGTTCATTGACATTAGAAATAAATGTTTCAATAAACCTGACAGTTCATATCCAAAATATTGTACAGTTACACATTTCTATCCTGTGGAATCAAGTGGTCTCTAAGCAACTGCTTGAAAAGAAAATGGGAGTGTATGAAGGGGTTTAAATGAACATGAATGTATATATCTAAATAATGCTCAATTTATGACACTCATACATAGGTCAAATTAGAAGAAGTGCTTGTCTATTAATAAAGTTTCCAGTTAACAAAAAAAAAAGTCTTACAAAACTAATTTATCCCCAAAAGCTGCGATAGCATTTCTGGAGAATTCAAAGGATCTAAAGAACATTGTCACAACAAAGTCTGAAAAGGAACCCCTCAAACAAAAGAAAATCAACAAAAGAATAAAAATTTAGCTATCTTAGCTTTCATGAAAGTTGGGAAATTTGCAGAGGACTTTCTCTGACTCTATTCAACAGGCATACAGTGTCTACTTCACTCAATCAAATGCTCAGAAATCCATTCAAGGAGCAAGGAAAGCACACAGACAACAAAAAGGCCTAGAGGTATAAGGAAGAGCTTTCTTTTGGAGAGAGTATAGTAAGAAGGGTGTGACTTGCACCCTTTTATACAAAATCATCATGTTGGAAGCTTATAGCAAGGGCAGAATCAGGATGATTTGATTCATATGGCAGACTTGGAAACACAGGTCAAAGAAACTTCCAAAATCAGCGAGGTCACACCTTTCTCAGCTGTGGTCACAGAATTCCCTCTGCCCTTTAATTTAGCAAAAATCCCACAAAATTTAAAAGAGAGTGAAGAAGCCTTCACAAGAATAAACAATTTTGTTTAATAACTGGCCCTTTTCAGATATTCCTTTGTGATGCAAACAATTGTAAAAGTGCAAAAGGAGCATTTGATAGAGGTTTCGAAGTTCTTAAGTTTTCTGAAGCTAAGGATTATGACAAAGTCTACCTACATAGGCACACACACACACACACACTTTCTTCAGTTCCCCAGCAAGAAATTTTACAAAACAGCTCAGTTTTATAAGGGGCACAGTGCAGAAAGAATATTGACATTAAAATGCCTCGGACCATCAGAAAGGAAATAAATCTAACAGAGTTTTTAGGCTGGTAGTAGTAAATAGTTTATTGTCTGGCAATGTAGATACACCTGAGGTGTCAGGCCCCTAGCAAAATACCACCTCTGACAATGTGAAGCTCTGTTATTGCAAATGATGTTGGGTTTAGTTGGTTGAAGTTTTGGTTATGTTAATTTCCTCAACAGGAAAGTACAGGAGGCACTTGTTAGTAATGATCTAGTTACTCCCTGACACAAAAAGTACATTATATACCAATAGTCATAAATACACAAAAGGCACATTTTATTGAGAAGGAGAAACATCTCTTTGTCACTCGTTTTAATCTTCTGCAATTTCTCTGAGTATGAATGATTTTTAATGGGCAAAAGGCAATCTTTTTCTTTCTGCTAATATTTCAACCATCTAATGAAACATTGAAATGTATTACTTGCAGATGGTTACAGCGGGGTTTCCTTTCCACTGTAACACATTCCAGTGCAGTACTTTATTTTTCTAATATACTCTAGAAATTCACAAAAGTGTGAATCATTTAAACATGGGTTGTAATATGAAGTATCCTAGCTGCTTCATCATGAATAAACTAGCAGAGGTTCCCAAGCAGTACAGTTTATTTGTGGGAGACTTCAATAAAGGTTGAGAATTAACTACAAACCATATGCTTTGTAGAATCTTGCATGAAAAAATAAACCCAAAACAATCAGCTATAAATAGGATCCTAGTTCCTTAATTTCCAGAGCTCCTTTCTGCAATTCAATCTTCAACCAGAGAAAACCAAGATTTTACAGACTTCTCTTGCACCATTTTATTTATTCCATGGTTTGTATTTCTCAAGCCTTGTAAAGTCTTATATGTTTTACAAGGCTGTTTAAATTACAATGGAAACTGTTTCTAAATCTGTTCATTTCAATACATGCTATTCTTAGAGTATTTTAGCTGACCTTAAGAATCTTTCACCCTGCTTTAAGTAGATGTAGCATGATACCATAAATCATAAAACATCATAAAATTCTAGCATTTGTTGTAAGTTAGAACTATGATTTTCTTCATACTTCTAAGTGGGAAGAATGTTTTGCAATTGATTTTGTAATAATTGAATTTAAAAAGCAGAATGCAATTTAATGGAATTTAAAATGCTGCACTTACTGGAATACTTTATTTGTCACAAGGTCTAGGGGTTTAGAATTGACTAATAGACAGCGATGATGATAAATCAATGTAGCAGAGTTAATTTCTTAGAGTTGAATTGGATTTAGTCATTCAACTCTCAGAATAATGGAATTGCATGGCCAAATTCCCCTGCTTCTCAGAGAATTTAGGGATAAGGGACCTCAGGTAATTTTTTTTTTCTTTTTGAGAGAGAAAGAGAGAGAGACTTTCTAACAGTACAAAAAAATAAACCTGTGTAAGTCATAGCAGTTTAATTTTGGTTGAAATTTAAATTAAAATCACAGTTTATAATGTTCCACACACAGAATTAATTTCTTTTATTGGCAATCAAAAAGTATATTTGAGTAGTTAGTGTATGAACTTCAGCATACATCTAGAGAGAAGTTGTAAACAATAAACTGGCTGTTTCCCTAAAAAAATTCCCAAGAATTCCCAAAGTAAAAGAAGTTCAGACACTTCAAAAACCAAGAAAAACATTTTTTTGCCACTAGTAATAACATTTTTATTTTGGTCTTGTGTGTAGTTTACGTCAGTGGATAAAAATAATCATTATGTTTCTTGCCTCACTAGCAGTAGAAACTAAATTAAAATTGAACCTTAACATTTCATTGAAACATTTCTTAAATTCCCAGTGTGTAGAAATGTATATGCCTGTTTTACATTCCAAGTTTACATTTTTGTGTCTAATTAGAACAATGAATCCTAGCAGTCAGTTGCACTGTCACAGCTACTTGTGTCTTGCTTTGCCTGTTTCTATCTGTGTTGGTTAAAGACTTTCATAATTGAACTCTGGCCAAGCCAAAATAACCCCCTCCTCCACACACCTTCAGCACTAACCCCAATCTATACAACCTTTGGCTAGCTAGAACAGCAGATGAGCATGCAGAAGGTTCTGCCAAACACGATTCAGCAGCACTCTTCTGGGGGATTGCTTATGTAAAGAGTGCCACATCACTGTGTATAACATCCCCCTTCTATGGACAGCTATAAGAGCCATGGTAGATGAGACGAGAACAGCTGCTTTACCAGAAGAAGCAATTCACGTGGGTGTTTTGATCATTTAAGGTCTCTACACAAACCTGCCCCGTGTGAAATGCCTTTCATACAGCCATCCGTATGCGGTGGCAATCATTTCTGTGTTACAAGGACTGTCATGTCGCAGCTCTTCAAGTCACACATATATTAAGTTACAAGGGAGGTTTGTATTACATTTTTGTTTCAAAGACACATACTTAACTACAATGGATTCCTTTGTGATGGTATAATTATGCTCTTTTTTTTTTAGCATGCCTACAAACTTCATATTAAAACTTTTCAGGAGTGCACTTTTTAATGCACTTTCTAAATTAATAGAGCCAGAAACATTTCTACATTATATGGGAACTGCACCTCCGCCATAATCCCAAAATTTTGGGGAATTTCACTGGTCAGTGTTTCCTTCTCTTATCCTAATCTAAACTACTGTAATAAACAAATGTAAATAATCAACCACATGTACCAAATACCCTTTAACCTCAGATGCTATTGGCCAAAATTTTTTGTCATTTATATTTCTATTTCTTCATCCCCATACTGGAAACTGCATCTCTTCACATTTGACAGGCAGATTATAAAGATGACTGTCTTTCTCCAGCACTTTTAAAATGCCTCCAATTATGATTTAATTACCTTTATTCCTCCTCTTCTCTTTGAGTTCATGGCCTAAAACACCAGCCTTGGTAATCAATGCTTTAGAATAAGCCATCAGCTACCAGTATGAGAAATTGTTACAATTGCACCAGTGTTAGCATACCCCTGAGCACTAACTTGCAAGAAAATGCTGCAGCAGATACCAGAAATTAATATGCCTTCATACCCTATTAAGAAACATAAAGCTCAAATATAATATTTCACCCATTTGTGTTCAGGAAATGAGAAGCATCAGTGCATCAGTACCCATGTGTAATTGTGCACAGCATCCATTATAATTCTTCCACAGATCAATCTTAATAAAACACACTCCATCATTCAAGAGTTGCCATGTCACCTGTCCATGATGTTTCTAGAGTTCAGCTGGCCTTTGCACATTACATTCCCACCACATAACAGTCCAAGGATATTTAATTCCAGCTCCATAGTTACCTGGGGGGAGAAGGGGAGGGGAATAATAGTTTACAAATAATCCCTTACTAAAAACACCCAATGTGGTTGAAGTTCTTTTCTTCTCGGTGGTTTAGAAAAATTTTCCATTAAAAATAGAGTAGATTACACATAATAGGCTTTTTTTCGGCCTTTTTATGTCCATCAGCCAAAGAGGGACTGCAGTTTGGTGAAGTAGGCTAGTTAAAGTTCTGCTACCATTAAAAGAAGCATAACAGTGTGATTGGACATTTGGGAAAAAAAACACAGGCATCTTTGCTGTCATTTTCAAAGTGGAAACTTTGTAACTGCTAGATTCCATTGTTACTACAGCTACTAACACTGAAAATTTGTACAAGTTGTATATGCAGATGAATTGATCCAAAATCAAGTTTTAGTAACTCATTATGCAGTACCTGCTACTAATACAGAAAAACTTCAACTGCTCAAAGAAGCCTTTCAGATTCTAGGAAAGATGTGAAGCATTTTGAAAATTTTATTCTTTGGCAGGAATAATTTTTCACCTCAGTCAGCTGTAATTGTTATTCCTCAAAGGCAGAAGCAGCGGCAGTCTCCCTGAATCAAGGAGGAAATGAAAAGGACCTTAGCACATGCACACATTTCTGAAGAAGCTTTGCATGGAAAACCATGCATTGGGAAACCATGATTTTGCCTTTTTGTGGTTCTGTGTTTCTGGTGCCTGTGGTTCCAGGCAGGACAGTGTTAATTTTTTGTAGTAGCTGAGACCAAGACTCTAATGTTATTCAATACTACCTCATGTCATTGCCAGGGTTGGCAGAAAGGGAATCTCTCTCTCCTTTCTAAAAGTGTTCCTTCTGGTTGAAGAAATAGGGCAGAGTGGGGGAGCCGTTCCTATATTCTTCTTTGTCCTGGGATACCAGAATGCACTTGAGCACAGCATGCAATTCACTCTCTCTCTCGTATATTTTTGTTAATCTATATGTTTTCTTATCTCATTGCTGTTTCCAGTAATTTGCTCTTACCACAACTTGTGTTCTTCATGTTCTTCATGCTTTTTGCCTCCTATTCACACCTGTGTGCCACCATAGCAGGAAAGGGGAGAGAGAACACGCAGAGTTGGGAGAGTGTTTGTGGTAGCACTGAACTGAGGAATACCATTAAACCACGACTGAGAGGATCAGTGAGAGAGTACCAAATCCTGGAGGGGTTGGTCATGCTTTGTGCCCTCATCAGAAAAGGTGATAACGAGCAGTAGTCTAAATGATCTGAAAGGTCAAGATAATAATCAGCTGTGTCAAAGTTTGTCAGGTCTGGTACTTTTATCAAGCATGAAGTGTACAGGCACATTTGTCATGGAAGACACAGATGAGTTTTTCATACTGATAAACTCATAAAGGTACAAGATGTATGCATCAGCAATAATAGGTGGGTCAGCATAATGCAACTCTTAGTACTGTCAGGGCAATATAAGGATGATGCAATATGCAAATATATTTAAATTATGCTTAATTATCCCATCATACATTTTTGTTGCACCTTACAGAAAGCATTAAAGAGAATAAAATACATAAGGGTATATATTTTTCAATTAATAAATTTAAAATTTCTTTTCTTCAACATATAATAATGCCATATATAGCAAGACTAAATATCGTGGAATACTAATATAACCTTCACATATACATCAGATTTTACTGTTTTTCTATATTTAAACTCATTTTTAGTTGTGATAAGACACTCACATTCTTCTGCTCAACTGTAGTTTCACAGTAGAATTTAGAGCTACTGTTGTATTCAATGTTAAAAAATTAGCAATATCTGATATTTCATTTATTTTGCTTGATCTCAAATTTGTTAAATGTTTTCTTAATCTATTGAATATCCTAGTATCCAACCTTGTCATTTTTCTTTAAAGAACCCTAAACCTTGCCTCTTTTCCTTAAAAAAAATAGGTAAGGTGAATTATTCATTTATTTTTCTGTATTTACAGAAAAGTCCAGATTCTGAACAAAGACAATCAGTACAATTCACAACTGAAGTCCTGTTAAATAGCAATTATTTTAATGCAAATTATTTTAGCAGCTGCCATTAAAAATGTACCCTTTGTTAAATCATATGTTTGAGAACCATAGCTTACAAACTTAGAGGAAAATTGAGGTGATTTCTAAACAAAACTTTTCCAGATTTTGAAGAAAGACTGACTACAGCCAGAGGAAAAAAACTTCATTTGAACAATACTCAGTAAGAACAGTTGCATTATACTGAAAAAAATACTTATTTAAAGAACCAGTTCAGCCACCACCCCCCACCACTGCTAAGCTGTGTGCCCCAGTTTTGCATCTCAGTATTCACTTAATGATCAGAAACAGTTTTTGGAGGACTTTTTTATTTCTTAATATTCAAAAATATTCAATTTGCTTTGCTTTCCTACATGCTTATGTGGGTTCTTCATGGACCATAGTTTCATTATACACTATGCAGGCATAAAAGATCAAAAAAAGTATTTGGGACACCTGGAGGCTCAGTTATAGCACAAATAATGTACCTTGTTCAAAGTGTTTTTGTCAAATTTTTCTATCAATGAACATTGGAAAAATTTACAATTATCACATGTTTCAGCAACACATTTTCTTGAGAGAAGAAAATGCATCTACCTTTCTTGCTTGCCTTTTCTCACCTTTTCTTTATTTTAATGGTTTAGGTCTTAAATTGACAGGTACTAGCAAACAACAAAACTTTAAGGCCGTATTTTGTTGTTCACCATTTCAGGTGACTTTGCTAAATTTTTTAGTGGTGGAATATTTTTTACCATTTCATCAGTCAACGCAGCAATCCAGACAAATTACTCGAATACCAAACACACAAATAAATGTATTTATCAGCTGCCCACTTTCAGAACTGGAGCTTTTAGCAACCATATCTCAGACAAAATCTTAAGGAGTCAAGAATATTGTAAATTATTTCCCCTTTCACTCAGAGGTACTATTTCAGTTTTCTTTCAAATACAAGGTCCAAAAAAATTCTCACTACTGGTTTGGGTTTGGCTTTCCACTTCAGACATATGAGACACTTGCTGGTCATGGAAAATATGCCATAATACTTTAGAGAAAACACAATTTAATGTTTTGCAGTTCAAGAATTTCAGTCTAATGGTGCTATTTCATAGTTTTAAAACTGTATACACCTCAAGACCAAAAAAAAATATCAACAGCATTGCTGCACAGAAGACAACTATAGGTACACTGACAGAAAATGCTTATTTTACTCTGTCTCAAAAAAAAAAAAAAAAAAAAAAAAAGGCATTTTGAGATCATAATGTCTCTTTCCATTTTCAGCTCAGAACTTCATCTTATTCAATTTTTATCTCATCTCAAAGGCAAAATACAGTCTTAAAAACAATTCTGTTCCCGCAAGTTTTCTTGAAAATTCTATGAATAGGAAGAGAGAGGATCAAATGCATGCTTTCACATGGAAAAAGACTGAGAGAACTCTGATATTACACACATCAGCTGCCTGGTCATTTAGCAGGCACGTTGCGTAATATTAACTCTCTTATTACACCTCTTGTCCACAAATATTAACACTACAGCAGCAAAGGAGGAAAGTAGTCAGATCTATAAAAAGAAGCCATCATGAGTTGAACTGTTCTTCAAACAAACTAGTTCAGCACTTACTCCTATACTTTAAAAAAAAAAACCCAGCCTAATATTTAACTTTCTCTGTCAGAACTGCAGACTTAATAAAAAAAAAATTCATTTGCTGATACCTTGATATTTTTATGTTGTAGCCAACAGAGAGTTTGCTGATAAAGCTGAAACTGTCAGTTACTCTGTAATGCTATAAAATAATAAATGCAGTACATTATACTGCATGTAGAAGGTGATTGATAATTACTTGGCATCATGTTGTGTAAGTTCCCAAATCAGTAATTTTGAATAGATACATAAGTGATTCAGCATTCACGTTCAGGTACCACGAAATCCCTGTAGCCCTTGAAGTTCACAGACCCACAGATTTTGAGTAATACTCTCATTTACATTGTTTGGAAGTTATTTTGCAGCAGTTAGGGGAATTATAGAAGTTCCAGTATTTCTAAAAATACTGTGATACAGCTGCTTCCCAAGAACCTTTGAATTTCCTATTTCATCAAACCAGTTGCTGCAACTGTCACTTAATAATAAACTCTCTCCAATATTTGATAATAATGAAAGTTTATTTCATTATGGAATGAAATAAAAATCGAAAATTTATTCCACTGATGAACACTGATGTGCAAAGAAGGGTCGGATTTTAGATATTATCCTAGAAAAAAATAAAAAAGTATAGAAGTAGGAAAACAACTACACCATCATCACTGCAGATAAGGGTTCCACCAATATGCCTGTCAGGAGTAATATTAGCCTCCTTGCTACACCAGTTATTGTCCTATGGCAATGAAGCTGGTGTTTGCAGCTATTCATGTAACTGGGTGTACTTGCCTTCTAACCTGTGCAATGTTAGAAAAAAAAAGACAAAATTATGGAAAATTCTAATTCTTCATAATGTCTCCCAGCATTAATTGCATTTAACCGAGACAATGAAAATTCAGTTCAGCTGAATAGGAAGAGATGGTGCATTTAAACTTTCCCCTAGTATCCAACCAAAATAAAAGATTTCTTATATGATCAGTAAGTCTGTTGTGGTCTTAGTTATTTCCAAAGAATCACTGAGGTTGGAAGTGACCTCTGGAGATCTAGCCTTAGCTCAAAATAGGATCAATTACAGCTGGCTGCTCAGGAATATAACCGGTTAGTTTCCAAATATTTCCAGAGATGTTGACAGACTCCACCTCCACAACCTGTCCAAGTCTTTGACTACCTTCAGAATTAGAAAGTTTTTTCTTAGACTAAAACAGAATCTTCAGTATTTCAATTTGTGCTTGTTGCTGAACATAGCACCTCATGTGCAAACCCACCAACCCTGAGGAGAAGAATCACCTCCCCTGACCTGCTGGTAATGATGTTCTTATAAACACAGCATCAGGAATACGTTAAGTCTGCATCAGGAGGCTGATTCACATGCAAGCATTCTAATTTAGCAACTAAAGTCCTTCCAAGAAAACCTGTAACATAATAGAATTGATCTCTCATCTGACTCCAATACTCTATGCACCAAAAAAAAAAAAAAACCCTTCATATTTGTGGGCTTCTTCTTAGTCACACATTAAAAGAAATTTGCTCCAATGAATATGTGGATCCAACATTGAAATTTCTCATTAAAAATACTTCATCAGAATATATAATAAAACTCAGATTAGCTTGTGGTTAATATGCATATTTTCTTTGCCTACAATGAATTTTTGTTGCAGAGTTGAAGCATGGAATAAAGAGTACCTGAATCAATAAGTTATTATTACTAGTCATTTGCATACCCCTGAAATGAAAAACCTAGCTGCAAGAGGTACAAACAACAGATAGATGGCACAGAAAAATCCCCACACAGACGTCATAGTTCCAGTAACTTTAAAAGTTAAATTGCACATTATCCTGACTTAATAAATCTGCACATTACTTCATAAAATTAATATTCAACCCTGACATTTCAAAAATTTACCTGTTCTGTGGACTTGAGCTGACATATTAAATTCACAGTACTGAAACTGTTTAAGGTCCACAAACTGTATAAACACTAACTTCCAGGTTGAAACTTTATTCTTGCTTCTTCTGTATTCTGGGTGTACCCAGCCATTGTCCTTCATCTCAGCTGGCTCCCAGTGACTCGGGGAAGAAGCAGAACAACTACATAGAGCACAAACTGATCAATATTTAAAATTCAAAGCCTTAAGTAAAATAAAGAGTTTCAGAAACACAGCTGCAGTTTGGAAATGCAGAGTCCAGCCTGCATTGGCACAGCAACAAATTTGTTCCCTTCTTCCCTCAGTGAAGCCACACATTGCAAAGTACTAGAGTTGAGCAGCCACACCACCACTTCTGATTTTCTGCCCTGGTTTGTGCCTGTCTCCACCCAGAAAACACATGCAGAATACCACACACCAGCAAAGCAAGAGACCTGAGCCCACAAGATGAGTGCACTTCCCTTTTATCTTCATTGCAGCAGCAGTGCCACTACTGTACTTAGAACCTGGTTTCAGCACTGCTATCTTGACAAGAGCAGAGGAAGATATGAACAGAGATGGAGACACAGTTATGGGGGGTCATGATCAGCCAATACTGGTGCTGAAATGCTTGCCTCAATTCTAGGATCAGTTAGAGAAGATATTTTTCAACTACTTCCACAACATGGAGTTCCACCACCACAAAGAGCAAATAAATAATGAAAAACAAAATTATGCAATCTTCATTCCTGTAACAAAGACAACTCTTTCTGTTTAGAAAATTAAGAAGCATAGACAGTTCTGGTATGTCCCAAAATTATTTATTTTGCCTTTTCATTCTGAAAGCTTTCTTGTTTATATACACCGGCAAATAATTCTACATAGCCGTTTTGTGTTATGTATCACAGGTACTTACAGGAAACCATCAAAAGATGTAGTGTATAAGGCATACACAGAACTCACAGGCTGGTGGCTCACATTTAAGTTGGTTAATTCCTACAAACACATATGACCATATTTATGATTTCTAATTTATAAATGTGAATTAAGCGTTAACATTGTAGATACAGAGCTTTAAATATACCAGCTGACATGTAGAAGACTCCAGGGTGATTGAATGAGCCAAGTCCTCCATCATAGCTTCTGCTACTTTTTGCCTCTCCCATACATCAACATATGTAGAAATGGAAGCAAGAATATAACCTATAAGGCTAGAAGAAAATTTCCAAGTTTGATGTAGCCTTTTATCCTCTGCCACCTAAGAACATTGTTCAGGGAGGATCAGTGTATTCTGCCTCACATGACCACAAAAGTACTTAGAAAGTTACAGGAAAACTTTTAATGGTGCTTCGCTTTAGTCTTTAATATTGAAAACTATGAACAACAAAGATTACAGAAAGCGTTTAAAGAATTAAAATGGAAACTATCATTAGTAAGAAAACTTGGGTTCTATGCTAACATATCTCTAAAAGTTTCCAAAGGACTATGAAAGTCATTTCAACATGAATCCTTCTCTGCCAGAACAAGCAAAACAACCCTGAAACACCTGTGACAGATGCTTTGCCATAGTCAAAAATCACATCTGAACATTAGATGGGGGATTCTGTTCCAAGACCCTCACACACTTGAGTGAGCTCTGAGTGAAATTAAATCTTCTGCTTCTATATGTATCAGGTAGAGTCATTTCTTATCTCTACCAACAACAGCTCACTCTTTTAAATTAACCAAGCTTTCATTAACTGGCATTCCATTAAATGCCTAGGATTTTCAAAGTATTCCCCAATCAAACCACATTAAGCTAACCTGGTGTGATCAAATATGCTCTTCCATAATATTTTTTCCACATACTGAACCATTTCACCTCATACTGGTTAAGAGTGATAAACATAAAAGTAGCCAAACACAAACCCAGACTCCTGCAGTCAGTTAAATTAAGCATCTCAACTAAGAGTGAAATATGTATGAAATTTTGACCTTTGCTATCAAACTCTCCTTCCTTTCTCCTTCATAAAAACATCAGTAAGATATTTTTTAAAAAATAACAAGAGAGAGAAATGTAGTGTTTTGCATTTCAGTTTTATATGTTCCTCACTCCAGCCAGCTGACTGCTATTTTGTGAGTGGGCAGCTGACAGTTCCCTAGCAACAGATTAATTGATTGCAGCTTTAAATCCACCTCCTTCAACTCATTTCTCCTATTCCTCACTTACGTATGTATACACACACATCTGCCAGGTAAAAGATAGCACATAGAAATTTAAAGAACAAAAGGAGAAGTATCTGACAGCAATTTATTCCAGAAATGTTTTCAATTTCAGGAAAATAATATACTGTAATGTCAGGATTAAAAATTAACTTAAAATTATTTCAGCATACTTTCAGTCATTTTCTTTTCATGTGATTCTTTAATACTGAGATCAATGAATCTTTTCAATGCCCATCATAGTAATGAATACTAAGTAATTCCAAATTTATATATAAAAAATTTTACCTATCTGGTAATGTCAGAAGTTATAATAGAAAAAAGAAACTTAGAGACAGAAGGTTGAATGTCATAAAGCAGGTGCAAGAGATAATCTCCACTCATATAACAATAATGTCTGTCCTAACAACTTATTTTTAAGAAAGCATAATGAATTTTGTTCCGGTTGTTTTAGAGCTAGCTATCTTTTATATATATATTATCAAAGGGAAATATTTTCAACACCAAAATAGGAAAAAATGGTCTCAGGTAGGTTTCCAGGCCCTAAATCCAGTGTTGCGAGCCCAAAATCCCTGCTGAACTCAAATTCATAAACTTTCTAGCTGCTGCAGTTTCTGACCTAAATGCTTGAAACTTCTGGCAGAAACAAGCATCAGGCTGATGTTTCAAGTAAATTGTAGTGTCTTAGGGTCTTATTAAAGAAAGAGAGTGAGTGTAAATTGAGAGCAAGAAGGAATGAGACCAGGAGTGGTTGGGCAGAAAAGAGCTCTAAGGAAAGCTTTGTGGATTGCTTCTCTTGTTCTGGAAGCACTGACTCTGGGAAATCGTGAATTGTTCTACTAAGAGCAAATGAACTGAATTGTCATGTTACTAATCTACAATAGGCAAGATCAATTTATGGCATTGTCTCAACATAGTAATTATTAACCTGAATATAGGGCTCTCTTACTCCCTTTCTAGTAGCAGAGAGGCCTTTTCTACCCATGCTGTTATTGGAAACATGCAAACCCACATCTTCCACAAGAATGCCAGAGTCATAAAGGTATCCTGGTTTGGGTGGAATTAGGGTCTTTTCCTTTCCATTTGAAGTGTTTTTTTTTAGTTTTGAAAGTTTTTTAGTCTGCAGCAAAGCTCAACCCAAGCCTGTAAGAACAGGTATGACTTTCTGCTTAGAGTTCTGTAAAGCTGATCAAAAACAGGAGAGGTGAATTCTGTTTTCTCCCAGTTTCTTCAATATTTGAATCAAACATTTTTCATGTAAAATGTATAAACAGGCTGGGAACATGGAAATCAGCTCTCCACTTATATCCATAGCTACTAGATGCCAAGTGAAGCCGTGCATACTAAATGTCTGCTTCTCTGATCATCCACATCACCAGAGATTATATTTCTTTCTGTACCACTATATCTGTAGAAAACTTAGAATTCCTAACTCTGCAAGGAGGAATCCATTTTGAAATTTTGGCTTAGGGTAATCTAACATTTAAGTCCCTATTAGATTTGTCCATAAAATACAGACTTCTCAGACAGACTGAGCTGGAAGAAATTTGCAGCTTTGTAAATTTAATTTGTAAAACACATAGCAGTAGTTTTAACTAACTGCAGAACTGCTCACCCAGGGTATTTATTCTGAAAGTTTAGCCTACACATGTGAAAAATATTTAACTTCAGTCATTTTTTCCACAGGTAAAAAACATGAACATAACAGTTTGCAAATGTTCAGCATCTGAAGATAATTCAGTAATGTTTCCATTCTAATTTAAAGCACCTATGTATAAATCTCTGTCCCCTACTTGCAACATCCTACCCCTTTCTTTCCCTGTTGTTATTTACTAAAGAGGTAATAAATTTTAAAATGTTTTAATGTTATTCACTTGATGTGATTTGGCTACTCATTCTCTTCTTTTTTTAAGAAAGGGCATTTCCAGTGGGAAGCTGCTAGCATGATCTTGGAAGTAAATCTTGGCAACATGAATCATAACATTTTCAAACATCTATTTTAGCATGTTGGCAGAGAAGAGATGCCTACAATCACCTTGTAGCAAACAAATACATACCACAGGTTGGAGATGCATGAAAATAGTAGATAAATGGTCAAGAATGTATCTGATACCCTGCAAGTGTCTAATTCAAACATAAATTTAGACATTGTAGGAGTAATTAGAAAGGAACCTATATATGTTGCCTACCTTAATTTAAAAATATAGAAGACACCTATTAAGGAGAAAGAATTTCCATACTTACTTTCTATTTTACCCAGCAACATGGAACATTTATCTCTCAAATGGTTCTTCTAATAAAAGAAATTAATTTGGTTCTAAGATCAATGTGGCCCACAAATCAAGTACTTTTTATAACTCTCCATTATGTAAATTGAAAATGAAGAAAAATCATATTGAAGATATAGAAAGGCTTCTTGAAAGTTAGAGGTAGGATTTCTAGAATGTCTTCTGCATCTTTTTCCCTAAAATTTGAGTCTTAAGTGAAATATTTACGTACCATATTTTGATATTCGGAAGTTTGTGGTGTGTTTTCCAAAAGGTTTCCTTGGCCTTGCACAGAAATTTTGAGCAGAGCTGTTATTGACAATATTTCATATATAGGAAAAGGATCTCCATGATTTTTTGTGAGCATGTACTACCTCTGATAATTACTTATACCAAAAATTACCTTTCAGGTGCCAAGCATATTAACTCCTACTGCTTTACAGGTATCCTATTTGTCACATAGAGCAAGGAGGAATTTGTGCCTTCACTCCACTACCACCCACCTCTGCTCCCTTAAGAGAATCCTTCCTTCTAGGTAAGTACCATAATCACTGTGCTATTATACTAATCATGAACCATTACATATTCTGCCTCCTTAGTCCAATAAATTTTGTAAGTACTTTATGCAAAGTGGACAGTCTCCAGCTGAAGAAGTTAAGCATGACACACATAGAGATAGCCTCATTGGACAAAGTTTTAAAGAATTACTCTTTACATTTAATACAGGAATTGTTAACTCTTACTGATTTGAAATGCTTGCAAGCCGGCCATGTAACTATTTCAAAAATTTAAAACCAAGATGCTCTGGGAACTTTCAATCATGAAATTATATTTTCCTGATTATTGCCATCTTCGATTTCCATTTTTGTTAGTACTTTAAGCCAAATAGTCCATCTGGCATTTTCTCTCACTTGTCATTTTTTAAGTTATAAAAATACAGTATATTTTAAAATTCTAGATCATCAGTTTTATTTTTTCACATAAGTACTGAGCATAACTCAAATAGTTTTACAGAATATGTTATGAGAAAAACCTCTTCAACCACATCTGAGATCTGCATCTGGACTCTGTTTCAGTATCTTGTTCTCTACCGGCTGACAATAATGGTCAGGGAGGAGGACTGCACTAGGCTTGAACATAAATGGATGCATCACAAAATCAGTTCTTGAAATATCCAAATAGTACAGAGGATTTAGCAACATATCTTCTATTGGAATCAGCATGTGTATTGTGTGTAAGAGAGAAAGAGGTTTAAGTTTTTCTTCATATGTTCTTCAGAGTGCATTCTGGCTGCTTCAAAAAAAAAAATTGCAGAATATATTCAACAAACTAGTAAGCACCTCCAACAAGCACAATCAACATGAGCAGAGAGGGTCTCACTTTGCTTCATGAATAGACTTACATTACATCTTGTGAAATTACTGAGCAGCTGTTAGAGAGAAAAGACAACATGATCAGTATTCTTTTGTAGGGACTTGCTGAGGACCAATCATCAAATACACATGGTAAATATAAATGGAGTCTTGAATAGGTGATAAGCAATCAACTACAAACAAAAGTGAGACACTGTGTGACCTTATATTCAGCATGAGTAGTAAATTAACATATCTATGCAGTGTACTAGGATATTAAGAGGACAATAAGGACAAAATAAATATAAAACCAGTCACAGGCTACGTAAATCTGAAATACCTAATCTAGTCTAATTATAGAATATTTTAAATCCCACATCCTAAACCTTGGCCATCTAAGCTTTTCACCAGCAACCAGCATAGTTAAGTTTACAGACTCAACCTATACGATTAAACAAGGCATATAACATGGTCTAGTCTTGAAGCAGAGTTACCTGAAGACAGACAAGTGATTCAGAAAACAGGCTCAATTAACATGTCTGTCCATTATGCAGAATTTTAACCCTTCTATAAGATACAATGCAAACCCCTCAACACCTCTTCTGCCCTGCCTATCCCTCCTGAAGAGCCTGCAACCATCTGGCAGGGCATTGCAGCCACAGGACTCATCCCACCAGTTTTCACGTACCAGTGGTGTCAAATGTCTGGGAGTGGGCCAAAGGTTCCAGCTCCACTTGTTTGTCCCTCATGCTGTGGTCTTTAGTGTAGAAACATTTCAGGTGTGGTACTTTGTAGCCAACACCTGGTGAAGCAGATGGAGAGATCCATTAGCGCTCATTTCCTCCAGTTTTGGCACACCATCCCATCGTCCATCGCTCAAGAGCCTGGTTTTGTCCCTTTCCCCTTCCACTGTTTAGCAATACAACATAAAATTATAAGTAGTTACCCAGAATTTATGCATTATGCATTTCCAGCCATATATAATTGCAGATTTCCACAAAAAGATTTCAGATAAAAGGAAAAAAACTCTAGTGGTCATTTCTCTAGATTTCTTATGTTCTAGACTGGTCCATATGCACTGACTGATTAGTGCTACAGATTATGCAGATGTAAAGGGTGTCTGAGAGGCTCAGGATGTTTCACACTCATGGCCCTTATGCTACATCATTCATTCTTACAAATTTGTCAGTGGGACTAGTGAGACCACTAACTCCTGTGACAAAGAATCAGCAAGAAATCACCTAATTTGCAGTTTATTAGGAAAGTTTTATAAATCTATTTAGATAATTTAGAGACTTCATGCTGTGTATATTAAACCAAGGTAAAAATTGAGTAGAAGATCAAAAAAGGTAATGGAAAGGAAATTCTGCCACAAGGATGAGAGCCTGTCAAAGTCTTTAGTTAGATGTCAGCACAGTCTAATGAAGACCACTCCATTTACTCCATTTACAGCTCAAAAGAGTGAGCTTGTGTCATGCTACTATTTTTTACTTGTATTAACATGCATCTATGTCTCTTTTGCTCATACATTTTTTTTCAGGTTTTCTTAAGAATAGGGGAAAAATGCACAACAGACTTGATGCTTTTCCACAGGATACAAGTGCCTTATTTAATGTGTGCTAACAGGCAACATTTGTTTGCAATTGTAGAGAGTGCAAAGAAAAGAAAAGAGAAGCCACAGAATCACAGAACAATCTGAGTTGGAAGAGACCCACAAGGATAATCAAGTCATCTAAGAAAAAATTACAAAAATTATGCTGATGTCAAGTGTAGGAGTATTACTGGCACTTACTTTCATTGTCAAGTCATGCTGTAACAATAATAGTATCATTTTAGTGATAATGGTCAACAGACAGAAATTGGAAAAAATTTGCAGAGGCAGGAAGTTTCTTCTACTGGGTTAACTATAGTAGCTGGAGAAACAAAATCAAATCAGCTCTTGAGCATGCCAGCTCTTCTCCTGGTCTTAAAACATGTGGTCATTTCAAGCATATTGCTTCAGGACCTGTTGGAGTGAACCTGAACACTGTTGGAGTAAACAAGCAGTCTTCTTCTTCCAGGGTCTAGAAAGTAGTCTTCATATTTCAAATAAATCTCAAAGTGAGAAGTGAAAATCTAAATTTCCATTTTTCTTTAGTGAACCATTATACAAAAGTGCAAAATTGCTGAGGAAAAGAACTTTAATGATATTTCCTCTGATTTCATTTTGTTGACTCTCAACTTGTTTGTTCCTCACTGCTTCAATAAAGGGCAAACCAAAATACCACTACATGTATGTGCACATGCACATGTGCACACCTACAGACATTTTCACCATTTATTTCAAGAATGTATATTGCTCTCAGGCTAAATCAGAGGCAGGATGTCCCCTGCCTTCACAATTTAACGGATATAATGAAAGAGCTTTTAGGGTAATGTACTGTCCTGTACCAGAAAATATGGTTCCTTCTTTTAGATGCATTATCTTCCATGCCAGTACCAAATGAACAAAATTGCTTGAGTGGTAAATTGTAAGGATAAAAGATCTTTTTATGTGTATACCTGGGAAAGAAATACTCCGTTATGGAATTTTAATCACTCTGTGATCATATGACTATAATGCATCCCTGGAATAGTATTCTAGGGATGCATTATAGTTTAAATGCTCCATCCAAAATGCTATGTGAATGGCTTTTTTTCCCCCTTTGGTATTAAATTTCTCTTTGTCTGATTGAAAATGAATAGACAGCATAGAACTCTCAATAACTGATTTGCTATCTAAGCATTTTATTGTGTAAGGTATAATAAATTATTCCTTGCCACAGGAAGCATATCATATATTTCCTCTGAATCTGCTGGAAAATTCAACATTCTCTTTGCAAATGAAATGCTGCACCTGATAGTTTGTAAGTTTCTTCAGTTATATAATGTCACAGTTATATCAAGAGCTGCCTAAAACTTGTGAAGTTATAGTAACCAAAAAGTATAGATTTTGATTAAAAATGTGAGGGTTTATAAAATTATTTTGTTCAGAGAGAAGACCCAAAGTTATAAATTAAAATTTAAAAGTTTCATTCCAATATTTACATAATGAACAACTTTGAAGTTGTTCAGACATGCTCAACAAAGTGTGCATGCTGTGTTCAATTCCCTCTCAAATACGCAACACATTAAAAAGATCCAGTCTGCTACTGTGAATGCAGTCCTTGGTTTGACCTGGAGCTCCCTCTAAAACATCAGCATCACTATCAATATAATACCCATTTGTCCTTTGACCATGTAAAACATAGCACCAGAAGTTTCTTTCTGAGATTTTTGGAGGACTAATGCCATCTGAACTGCCATCTTCTCTGCTGGAAAAGGAGCAGTTGGTTTGTTGTATGGCCTCTTTTCCCAAACTGCATGTTGCTGAAATATTCTCAGTTGGTGCAAGAATAAAAGACCATTCCATGAGCTTCAGCAATTAAGTCCTTGCTGTCATAGCTGAGATAGGAATTCCAGCAGAATCATTACTGGGAACATAAATAGCAACAAAATAACTATGTGAAGCAGTTTCCAGAATAAATATTCTTCAAATTAGTTTCAAAACTAAAATATAGCCTTTAATTTATCATTTTCTTCACTTACAATTTTTTCCTCAAGTGTATTTGTTAGGCAAGCTGTCAAATTATTTACGTGTATCCAATGTATCTGAAAAGGAGTATTTTAATGATGTTTGTATCTGGAGGACCAGACGGTTATTGCTATGAACCAATATTTTCCATTTGGCTATTAAGAGCTAAAACTAATTCTATGTGCATGCCTCACATTGCAGTTTTACCCCAAGAAAACATGGTGATAAAGAAGTATAAAACTCTGACATGCAAAGTGTGCAAATCAACCAAACAAATTCAAAGTATCTTCAGAAAGTAAAAATTTGAAAAAAGAACAATGAAAGATTATCAAACAATTATGTTTGCTATTTTAGTCCTATTAATAACATTTCCATTAAGAAAGACATTTGAGTTTGGATTGCAGGGTATTTTTCCCATCTCCCTTCCCTAAGGAAAAATATCCATTTTTTGAAAAAAGAATTCACACTTGAAAATTTTCTATTAAAAACTACATGTAAAAGAAAAATATGTTCTAATTTCCAAGAAATCTTTCAAATTTCAAGAAACCTAGAAAATTTCTGATAAAAATTTCTGTGATAAAATTTAATCACAAATCTATTGTTCTGGAAACAAGTTTTCCCAATGAATATCAGTTATATTTTAGCTATTTTTACTTCTATGAAAGATTTTCTAAGTTCAATGAGGACAGTAACAAAAATGGCATCTGTTTACAAATCTGGAAAAACAAATTTATAGTACTTGGCGCTACAAACTCTGAATATAAACACACTGAAATCAACAGTTTTATTGAAGTCTTTTGTTTTTCAAAGTGCAACTGTTGGAAAGCAGTAGTAGTTTTCTAACCACATGAAAATTTCATGTTATCTATTAATCTTCTAGAATTCTGAAGACACCTAATCCTTCCTATTGCTACTTTTTTAAAGTAATTGTGTTAAATTTCTATCTTGCTTTTCACTGGATTTAAGATGTGGATTACTCAATGCTAATTTCAAGCAGCTCTTCTCTTGGTTACTTTAAAGCTGGAGTCACTTCTCTTCCATCATCATTTAAAACATTTGCTCATCCCACAGCCCATTCTCTGAATATATCTTTAGATATGTCAGCTCAGGGCAGTGACAGACATTCCCACACTGTCTAGTGAGAGTAGATACAAGGCTTGTCTACATATGAAAGTGAAAAGATTAAGCTACTTTGAAGTAAAGCAACTTGTTCTTAGGTGACTCCAAACTTCAGTGAAATGTAGCTTTTGTGTGTTGACTTCACACCTTGACAGCCTTCATGCAGTCCTGATCTCAAGCAAGAATAACCATAAAATGTTAAACTATTATTCTGAGAACAGTGGTACTTTACAAAGCCCCTTTCCCAAGAGATTTGTGTCTCAGTGGTGCTCCTGTGTGGAGTTTTTGATACCAGATTAATTTACCCATTGCATTCAAATCCTCAAGTGAACATTGCTAAACACCTCTTTTTTTCCTATTTAGACACTCATTCTCCCAAAACATATAGAAAATCACTATATTTTCAGATACTTTGATGTATTTGTCTGAAACTGTGCATAGGGCTAAAATAAAAGGCAAGATGTAGACACAAGCCTATACATATATATAGAAAAACACAACCTGCTACATTACCCTCTTAGCAAAGCAGACTGAAAATGAAATAAACACCTCAGAACTTTATAATGAAGTAACACAAGGCTCCTTTCTTTTGTCTGCTGGACGTATTGTACAACCAGAATTTAATTAATTCACATCTGTGTAAAATTGACAAAATATTTCCTTCATCCAAATCTTGGCATGACGCAAATATTTAGTAATTAAAATTTTCAGAGCATGGATTATTTTTCACAACAAAAATCATAGTTTGGATCCCCTCAATTTCAAGAACAGCAATATAAATATCTAATACATATAGGAAAATTTTGCATATGATAATCCCCTAAAATAATAATAATAAAAAAATTCTACTATAGGAGTTTTAACTAAAAAGCAAAACAAAACAAAAAAAAAAACAAAACAAAAACCTTAAACAAGTAAACAAACAAAAAGCCTTCACAAGCAAACAAGGAAAATAACACATGGTGTGGGAATAATACGTGCACAGAACTGAACTTGGAATAATTACTTATATTTAGAGCTTCATAAATCATTGACATTCTTTGCCTGCCCAGCCCCAAAATGAGAAGAAATAATAGAGATGGCATAGATTTTAGATTAAATTAGCTATGCATCTGTTTCTATGCAGAGTAAAAGTCTATCAGTTTTGAAAATTATCTGAAACAGGATGCAGCCGAAAGACTTTTCCTATTTTTGTGCTGGGTAGATTGGGGGTTTAGGCTGTTTGGAGGAAGTTTTCTGTCAGACCATACCAGGCAAGATCTAAGAACAGAACTTAATCAGTAGGAAAAACTGTTAGAAATGTAGATTTTAAGTATCATTTAAAAATGAAAAGGTGAGTTTATTACTATTTTCCAAATCCTCATCACTTTCATGTATGGGGACAGTAGCCATCATCAACATTAGAAGTTATACCTCCTGTGGATTAAACAAGGAGGTAACCAACTATACTGAACTGAGATCCTTACTTTTTATAGAATGGTTGGAATTGGTTAAACTGGGGACAAGAAGGGGAGATAATGTTCTTGCAGAACTTATTTATACTTACAGGAGGAGGGCAGGCACTTCCCAGTGATGGAGAGTGTATGTTTCATGTGCTGATTCACAAATGGGGAATAGGTTTGAGCCAGGTTACAAATTTTTGATTCAGCAGTAATTGAAGACCTGAGGCTAAAACACTGACAGAAGCAAAATTTCTATTGACTGTTTCCAGGCTGGGTTATGTAGCATTTTGAAAGGATTGAAGTGTTTCTTTTTTTCCACAAGTTCTACATAGAGGACAAAATGCATTATATATCCTAACAACAGTAAAGGCTGTATCTAAATGGCAAGATATTTTCACTCTGCCCTACTCCCTGTATTGCTATGACCCCCCAGCTTAAAATCAAAGATTTATTGGTATAGAGTATCAAATTTGGACATAGTCTCATTTCCCCCCCTTATCAACAAATTCTTTCAAACACTAATGAAAGTCTTTTAAATACAAACCATCAAAATGGGGGCTTTGCTGCAATATGAACATTTGAAATTACCTGAAACGGTATATCTTAGCTGTTTTGTTTTCCTGACAGCAAAAATTAAGATGTGCCCAAAAAGCTACTGTCTAAAACCCACTGATCTGTACATTGTCCATACTGTTAAGTAAAAATAATTTTGAGAAAAACAGCCTGTATTTTCAATTATACCCTTTCTATTGATATATTACTCTAGTTTAAAAAATATGGTTAATAGTGGAAATTAAACGTTCTGTTACTTACACAGTGATAGAGGCTACTTTTACTGCCCTTTGTGGGCTTTGATCATTAAAATAATGACCACAATTAATTTTTTCCCAGAAGGAAGATATTTTTCTCAGTGCTGTGCTGCAAGTGCAACTTTTAGAGTCTCTGGGTACAGCTTGCATATTTGATAAAGTTAGCCATAGAGGCCAAGCTCTCAGCTCTGTGTATCAAGTGCTATTGGCATAATGTCTATCAAAAAACTTTTAAATTCCTGAAGAATGAAACAACAATAATACAGGAGACTACCTTGAGCTCCTTGCCCTCTCCTCACAGTATCTTATGATGCTCCACGTCAGTCAAGTTCAGAGCTGGGTTAGTGGAGCTGTATATTACCAACTCTAAAAAAGAAGTTCAAGGGAAACTGCTGTTCTGATTCTCTCAGCAGGGAGCGACACTTTTAATAGGCGTGTGCATCTGCTGCACATAGAATGAAATACCCTTGGCTAGCTGCATTCGTGCCCATCTGTCGGGATGGCGTGCTGCCTGCTAACAGGTCGGTCACATCACTGCCACATGGCATAAATGCCAGGAGAGGGATCACTTATTTGGCCAGCCTGCTTGTCAGTAAAAGTGAACAGAGCTTCTGCAGGACATCGTTACAAATGCCAGAAGCGCCACTTTGATAACAACTGTTCAAACTTGGTGCCCGCTTGATACACTTTCATATTGCAGCACCTAGCCCTCAGGTATTTCCACAAGTGTCTTTCACACACATAGCAGTCAGTCCCTTGGTGAAGATTAGCCTAATTGAAGTATTCTTTGAAACATTTTCACTCTCCTTTTAGGACAACATACTTGTAAAAACAGTAAATACTTTTCATGGTTAATTTTTATGTTAATTCCATACCATCAACCTGTACCTAGTGGTGTAAATATTAAGTTGAACCTTCCACTCTGAAGCTCGTTTACTGCCTTCTGTCTCTGAAGAGATCTCTATCTTGACATTTACCAAATTACAGTTTCCCTTCCTGAACAGCAGAAACAGCAATTTTGCTTTATTTCCCAAAATAGCAACATTCCTCTTTGATCTCTTATTATTGAGAAATGCTGACTTTTTTCTGAGCATAAACACAGATGATCTTACTTTGTGTATTTCATTTGAATCAACAGTTAGATGAATAAAAAGACCTTTTACTAACAAATTTGCAGATTCTGTTATGGCAGCACTTTCAAGTAAAGCAGAAGCCACATCAAATTTCCCATTTTAAGGAAATTGTTTATGAAATAGAATTATTATAGAATTATTTTATTTAAAATTTATTTTTACAATTTTTTTATTGTTTAAGTTCTTTCTGATACTCCCTCAAAAAAGAGTGTGTGAGCAAGCATAAAGCTCCTACTAAAGATGAGAGATATATTAGTAAAATTTAAAATGGCAAAAGTAAATTATTTACATACATAGGAATCCTTTTATTGAGTTTTGGTGTAATGTGTATAAGGCCAAAATCACCACTAAGACTTGAAAAATATATTGCTTAAAACAAACTCACAGCATTCCTCAGGACCATAATGTCATTATTCATCATAGTAAGTATAAGGAAACATATCCAGAACTAATACTGCAGTGCCCATTGGACTATGATAAAAGTAAGGTATAGTAAAATTTTTATCATTGTTATGTGCATTTTTATATTACTTCTCTATCACTGTGGTTTGGTTTATGGACTGTCATCTGTTTTAAAGAAAATAATTAAAGGATAATCTGAATTCAGCACCAGAAGGCATACATCTGCATTAGAGTCCTAAACTTTTTAGGACTCTAATATATTTAGAGTCCTAAATATACAAATACGTAATCTCATCTGATTACATACAGTGCAGAGGGAAGTAGATGAACAGGTCAAATAGGGTAAATGCTGTTCAATAGAGGAAAACAGGAGGATAAAAAGTAGCCTATCCAGAGCTTTTGACACCTGTGTGATGGATGAGCGGCTCATAGTGCTGTGTCAGGTACTGTGGTGGCTCTGTGAAACATCTCCATGCAGGTTAGTCCATGGAGAATGTCTTCTGTGTCAAGGCAGCAGGATTTCTGCACACCTAAGTGCACTGCACGCCTTCCTGGAGTATTGCGTCCAGCTCTGGAGCTCCCAGTGGAAGAAAAACATGGATCTGTTAGAACAGTTCCACAGAAGGACAACAAAAATTATTAGAAAGCTGGAACACCTTTCCTATGGGGGAAAAAAAAAAAAAAAAAAAAAAAAAGCTGAACCTAAGAGACCCATCACATCCTCTCCCTGCCTGGGGAGCAGAAGACTCCAAGCAGACCAGTATATAGAGGCAGTTTGTGAGGAAGATGGAGAGAGACTCTTTGCCAGGGTTTGTAGTGACAGAACAAGGGGCAATGGTTTTACACTGAAAGCTGTCAGATTTACGTTAGATACAAGAAAGAATTTTTTTACAATGGGCATGTTGAAACACTGGGACAAGTTGCCCAGAGAATTTTCTCAATTATTTGCCCTTGTAAACCAATACATTTGTACTGTTTGTATCCACAGTGTTATCTAGTTTATTTCTGCTGAATATGAACAGCCATTTGCAAAAGTATTTGCACTAAACAAGAATAGTATGAGTATTCTAGTAAATGTTCAGAAAATAATTTAATACCTTAGATCCCCATCTTGATAATGAAATGTTCAGATATACAATAAAAAGCAAAGCACAATAATATGCAAACTAGACAATGCAAACTCAGAATCATATTTAGCTTGCAATGTACAAACCTTCAGTCAGCTGAAGTCTTACAGGGATTTTTTGATGAAAGTTATTTCTTGATGGAACATTTGTTTGGGTTTGGTTTTTTGGCAATAATTGCTTTCTTTCTGTTTAAAAGTCCATAGAAATCAAAGCATGTAAACCAGTTTCTCAAGAAAGAAATTGAAAGTTGAATCACAGAGAGCAGAACATTGCTATGTTAACAGTGCTAATATACTGTATTTTAGATGTCTGATCAAACCTAGCTGCTGAGTCAAGGTCTGTAATCCAGACTTGCAACAATGGATAAATTACATCATGGTACATAGCACACCATGCAAGAGACAAACCTAGTTTTGGAGGGGTGACTCCAGTAGGGAAGTGGTAGTATAGTAGAACAAATTTAAAAAAAGTTTACTATGAAACCACAGCAACCTTTCAAGTACAATATTATTTCTATCAGGAAGCTTTTCTTGATTTCAGAGAGCACTATATGACAGAAAACTTGAACTTTTGCATAGAAATTGTACTTGAAAATTGGAATAGGATCTTTTTAGACTTTTTTCTCACAGGCATACCCCTATTATTTTAATTTCTCTACTGTTTGCATAAATATCTTTATTATAATGATTTTTTATTAATATTATGGCCTATTTGCAAACAAATTTACTTTTACCAGTAGATAGATAAGAATAAGGAACTTTTTCTATTTGCAGTAAATTTCTATATGGCAAGAAATGCAACTTGTCAGATGATTTACATTATCCATTAAATAGAAATTTAATCTAAAACACATGCTTAGCAGGATTGTGTATACTTATATTATATTGTAAGAAGTGTTAGCATTTGATTTTAAGGACCTATTTCATTAATAGCAAATAGGCTTATAAGATGTCCCATGAAGACACTTCAAAGTTTTTCAGAGCAAATTACAGAAGATAAAATACAAAGCTTTCCTATAATTAAAAATAAAATTGGAAACATCACTGATGCCAGTGTACATGAAAATTTAACATATTTAAAATATGTTTTCATAACGCTGAGGAGATAGAAATGTAATAATTACAATAAATTAATTTAATAACTTACTTCTGTGTTGTTCCATTTGTTCCATAGGAAAGATATTTCTTAAGGATTCTGTGTTATGACAGAGGTAGTATTAACAGATTATAAATTACATGTGCAAAGTTAGTGAGTACACTTGGATATCACAAGTAGATGCCTACAAGGCAGTACTGGAAAAGGGCTTGAAAATCAAGTCAAAGACAAATCATGCCAGCTGCAGAAAATTAAAATTTTAAATGACCAACTAAGTCAGCTTTACTAAAACTTTTGTTCTTGAGTGTTTTTTACAGTGAAAGTAACATAGTAATGCAGGTCCTCAAATTCACATTTGTAATTTAATTCTACTGAAAGGTGAAAGAAATGTTGTTGCTAAAGGTCACAAATCACAAAGCCAGGATTCTGTTCAAGTACAGATAGTTTAGGGTTTTTTAGTTTCTAGGGGTTTTCTACTCAAAACCATAAATCAGAGATACAAACATACCATTATAAGGTGACATAAGCCCATATAATTTTTATTTATTTATTTATTTATCTATCTCTATATATATTTTAGAGTAAGGCTGTTAGTATTCACACATAAAATATGTGACCACTATAGAATATAACAAGATTCTCACCTATAAATCATCATAGATAAGGTATTACATTTATTCAAGTGGCTGTTTTATGCAGCAATTTCACCTATATGAAAAACAATAAGTATGGTCTGTCTCTCTATTCTATGTGTGTCTTACCCAGAAAGAATAGTCTCAAAGAATCAAAATCTCTCATGGTAGTTTTGAAAGAGGAAAAACTATATGCATTTAAATATGGACAAGGAATCAACAACAGAAGACTAACACTGATCTTTGGCAATGCCTATCTGGCTGTGCACATTCACTACTCACCACCAGGGAGATTTCATCTCCTTCACAGGGGACCCAGTCAGAGCTACCACTCTCACCTCCATTCCAGACAACTTTCTTCTACGCCCTGTATAAGATGTATTTCTCTTATTAGTACAGCAGCCTGCAGTGTTTTCACTGAGTCATGCTCACTTAGATCTGTGGCAAATTACCTCTGAACACACTTTTCGTAACATAGACTGAAAATAAAGACTGTACTCAGAGAAGCATGAACTAGCACTCCCAGTGAAATGATAGATTCAAACCAATTTCATTGTGAAGAAAACGGTAGATAAAAGGAGGTTTCAAGTTTAAACAGGAAAAATAAAGTCAGCTGCAGAATGAAACACAATTGAAAATGGACAGCGAAAATTACCCATGGATATCAGAATTTACAAGTGGCAAGAATTTTTTTCAACCTGGGTTAGAACTACAGTCTACCTTCAGTACTGTGACAACATCACTACTATGCAAAAATTAGCTCAGGAAAGACAAATAAAATACTACTGTTAGGTAATGGAAGTGATTTATGAGATGAGAATAAAAGAGGTATATTCCTATAATTTTGCTAAGAGATCACCTACATATTGTAGGTGGATACAGGCACAGAGGAAGGAAAGGAATTATTTCAAGTATCACAACAGACCATAACTACCTAAAGAAGCAATAGCTTACCTCGAGAAAAGGATAATTTTAGATGCATATTGGAAAATACTTTCTGATCCATTAGACTCTAATATAAGCTTCTGAGGAAAGTGCTGAAATCCTAGTTATTTAAGCAATTTAGCAATTAGACTGAAAGGAGTAACAGGCATATGCTAAGAGCAGTACAGAACCTGCAAGAAATGGAAAAAAAGTTCTATCAGCTCTAAAAGTTCTATCATCTAATTCACCTTAATTTCTATGAAAATTAATGTTTGCTCTTTTCCCTTGGTTTAAATTTTGCTCATCCAGTCGTGAAACCTTTTAAATCTCTGGACTCTAAAAATGTCTTTCATTCAGGCAGCAGTGCCTCAAAGCTATTCACGCTAATTATCCAAGGTCATTTAAATGCATTTTTCATGAAGCACCTTAAACTCAGCGTGCCATTTTATCTATTTATCAAATTGCTAATCAATATGCTATACCACAGTTACCACTGGGCCTCGAGTTACACACAGAATGCTGCACGAATTTAAATTGTGCAAGCTGCTGTCTGCATAAATGAAATTAAAGTGTATGCATTGCTCATTATCCACAATAGAAAAGAAGTGGCCTAAATACATTCACGTCAGACATCTGTATATTAAGTAAATCCTAACTGTATTGTTGGCCTCTTTTTTTTTATATGTTTTTTAACAAGCCTTGTATTAAACTAGCTTCGATTTCACTTTCTTTCTCCAGCATATTACCTCTACTGTATTGGTAAAGTAATTTATTCCATCCTCTGTGGAGACCCTGGATCTCATTTGCCAGCATATTTATCTTTCCTGCCACTGCACTGTCATTCATCTGCAATCTCCACAGAATACCAGACCTGTGCAGAATTTCAATTAGGATTGATTCAACTAAATCCAGGCCACAGAACTGAGGCTGACAGGGTGACCCCCTGAGAATTTAATATGTTGAATCCTAAAAAAAACCAGTAAAACTGCAAAACAGAAAACAGCTCAAGTTTAACACCCTAATTCATTAACTCTTCTATATACTCAGTTTAATCTGTCTCACAATAGGTTTTTTCAGACTCTTTCTATTGTTTACAGTAGTTTCAACTACCACAGGAAAGACATTAACATAAAAATCTCTACTCTTCCTCCGAGGGCTAATCAATTTAAACTCAGACAGATTATAATGAACAGAAAAAATATTTCCACAGAGCCTGAGCTACCTTGAACTTTCTGTTTTGTGTATATATATATATATTCAAAAATCAGTACAGTATAGGTATACAGATGAAATAGCTTTTATTGGATCCCTGACAGGCTTCCAGTGCTTTTCAGTGTAATCATTAACAGACTTCATATGCCTGTTAGTTAAACATCCTAAAGGAATTTCTTAAATAATATGTGGTTACTAGAACAGTCTTGTATGTTTCAAGGCAACTAAACTCAAGAACAGGAATCTGAGAGGTCTTGTTTTCTTGTAGTATGTAAATACCCACTATTTGAGTTTTAACTTTACCTTAGTTGTACACAACTTGAGACTTATGTTGATTGTACACCACAAACAGGTGTAATTACACAGTCATTTTTACACAATCACAATAGAATAGAGATATTATAACAGTTCCACATTAAATTGGAATTTTTGTTGTTACTCATGAATTGTATTGAATACATTTCCCTAGAGATCAAATTTAACCACTGAAAGCATAAATTTCTACCTCACTTAATGTGAAAGGTAAGATAAGAGCTCACATATTAAACACTTACCAAACATTAAGTCAAACAAAAAAATAGAAACTGAGTTGGGAAATATTGGCACACACATATTAATGATAAACAGAACATGAGTCTGCTGGACCTGGATGAAATAATTAAAAGAGGCATTGATTTGTTTATGCATAGAGATACAACATCAATGAGTCTAGCAGAAGCAAAGAAATAAGGAAACTAATTGATATTTGAGGGGAGGATGTCATATTATTTTAACTTGACAACTAGAAAATATTTCACATATGACAAATACTTTGGAATCCTTTGTCACAGTCAGAAATTTCTCAGTGTATTAGGATTATTCTGAAGAGGCACAATTATCACCAATTAAAAATTACTATCTATACAATGTCCACAAAGGATCCCCTATAAGATAGATTTCTTTCTAAAATTTGGTCACAAGGTCTATGTGTAACTGCAGTAAAGAGAAAGTTGCATTAATATATAATTTATTGTGTTAATATAATAGATCTGCGCCTTTGGTCTAAAAACGTAGTGTAGGGTAGTGGAGGTACAAAAAAAATCCTGTTCCAAATATATTCTTTGATAATTAATCCTTTCCAAGTCTGTTCTGAGGTACCAGATTATGACTGTAATCAATTAGAATTTTTCTCCAGTACCACACATATAAAGAAATACTAAAATAAGCACATAAACACAAAGCATAAATATTTTTTATTGCCCTTTCTTTGGAGAGTGGGTGAAAAAAACATAGACGTGTTGCTACACTACTTACCCCTGTCAGGTGGATACAAGGGAGAATTTTAAAGTATGAGAACATAATAATGAGATTCAAATTAAATTGGAGAGCATACAGGGGAATTTTGCCATCTTCCTTCATTTGTCTAGATTTGATCCATTACTTCACTGATCATAAACCAGATTTTCCATACACTGGGCATTTGTCTGACTAATAGTCTTATTCCCCAGTTCATAACTTGAAACTAAGGTTCAATTGTCCTATTGAGAGGCTTGTTTCAGTACTTGGAAGGGTTTCTATGAATAATAATTAAGAAAGAATAATAAGCAAAAAATCCTAAAAGAAACTAGTGCTAGTGGAAATTTTGGCAACTCATTTACTACATCATTTTTCTTGCCCTATGACAAAACCCCAGATATGAGAAGATCAAGCCTTTATTTCCCCACCTGTGATCAACTTATAGTTAACCTGACCCAAAGCCCCATTACTGAAAGTCACCCTAGGTAGTGTCTCATAAACTGTCTAATCAATTGACTTACCTATATTTCATTTCACTCATTCTTCTATTATACTTCCTAGAACCTTCAAAAGTTTTAAGAATCAATCACCATGGATTTTTTTACAAATACTGTTGAAAAAGAACTCCATACATCCATACATACATTCACTATGTTGCCCACTATTTTCTTTTCTTTCTGATGAGTAAGGAATTTTCTTCTTTCAATTTATTTATACAATCTTTCTTATTATATTTTATTGCTTGAAATTGTTTCTTGTGACTTTTCTGGTCTGATTGGATTATTATTTCTACTCTCTCACCTTACATTCAGATCTTTTCCATTCTTGTGTAATTTCTGTTTTCCAAGTCCCTAAAGTGATCTGATAAAGTAATATAGATATTTTGCTTTATTTTCTATCTATATTTCTCACCAGAAAATTTGGTTGTTCTGCTTTTAATAAGTTTCCTTACTTTGACTAACACTTCAACTATACTATTTTTCCCCTAGAGATCTTTTTCATTTTCAGTGATTTTATTGAGATTTTTGTTCGGGTGTGTTACCACAAATGATGTCACTATATTTAAAACACTCAGAAATTGCACTCCTACGTTTACAAATCAAAGTAAATAACCAAAGAGAGAAAAAGTGACCTTTTAACTTTCATCTATCTAGACATACCTAATTCTGATAAGTCTCATTTCTATTACTCTTGTTATTTCAATCAGTTTCTTATCATATATTTTATTCACAATAAATGTCACTTATATAAGACATTTTTAGAGGGTTTTTGCAGTTACTGTTTGTTCAGAATAAAATTTTCAAAGATATGTTGACACTGTTTACTTTTCCAATTTAAACTCACTTTATTGTTGAAATTTTTTTAATATTAAATCTTTTCAGTATAGAGGAAATCCTTATCTTATTAATGTCTGTAGAAATTGTATATTGGCCCCAGTGACCCTCAGTGGACTGGGTTTCAGCCACAGGGAAGATTCGAGCAGGTAAGGATGAAGTAAGGATAATGACTGAGGCTGTAAAGTTTCTAAATATTTTGTCTACTGCAGATCTGCTCAGTCCTCACTGCTCTACTCTTTCTTTAACTTTTAAATAGGTAGAACAGTGACTTCACCAAATGTGCTAGAACACTTTCAGTATACCCTGCATAATAAAGAGTGTTCCTGACATCTATGTACAGCACAAACACTTTTCCTATTTGAAGCCAATTGATGGATATATGTGACATAATTTTTGACTCATTACTTTTTTATAACTGTGTATCTTAATTTCATTCTAGAGCTTTACCCATCTATGAAAACACTAAAAAAAAAAAAAGTAGGCACATTATTCTAGGCTGTTCCCACTCCCACAGCAAGAGTAGTAGAGGGAAGAAAGAGGAGCCAGAAATACTGCAGTGATGGACAATTCAAGACACTGGACATCTGTTGATTGGATCTAGGATCATTATTTCTGCCATTTACTGAATGGATTGTTGAGGATTGTTTTCCTTTGCATATATTTTCAAAAAAGAACGATGCAATTACAGAAATAGCTATATGATGGCATGGTCCCACCTGTTATTTGTTCCCTATCCAACACTTAAAGCATCAGAGTTTCACCATTCTACAGTTTAGTAAGACTTCATTCCTCACAGACTGTGCTCCAAAGTACAGACTATTTATTTCATCTGAGCTCTGCAAACAAGTTTTGCATATTTTCATATAGCAACGCTTTGTCAATGCAGCTGGTAATGTGAAAAATTCAGAAATGTCCAGGATGTCAATTAGACAAGATTATCGAGACATATCAGTTATCAGGGTTCCACTGCACTTGTCAATGTACTCACATGTGAAGAAAATATGTCCTCTGAAACCAAATCCCTATAATCTTAATAGACGGGATGAGATGCTGCCTGAATTATAAAACTATAAATAGTCAAAGTTCCTCATTAAATCTACATTAATTGCATGGTAATTCATATATCTGCATATCCATAAAGCACACAGAGTAAGATACATATATTTATACACTGCACACTTCAGTAACATATTTGTTTTAATTGGAGACTACCTGATAGTAAATATTGTGAGTTTATATATTAAAATGATAAGGAAAAAATTATTTAATTCCATAGTCAGTTTCTATTCCAATCACACATAATGTGACAATTAAACTAAAATGTATGTCTACCGAAAACCTAGTGTTTTGCTGCAACTAAAGGAACAAGGAAGAATATGCGTGTTTTAAGATTAAAATCTCTTGTGAAAAATATTGTATGTACTGACTCAGTTTTTTCCTTAGTCACATTACTGAAGATTAAGCTCTGATGTGAATTTACAGCACACTAATGACACTACAGTGATCTCCCATGGGGACATTAGAAATGCACGTTAACAGTATAATAAAAACAAATTAAATTGAAACCTTTCTCTGGTAAAACAAAATTTAGTAGGTCATCTTAACTAAGGGAATAACCACAGAAAAAAGGGGTAAAAATCTAGATTAATCTATTTACATAAAATTATTTGAGCATCTAAAATGTCAATTGAATAATACGTGTTCATTAATAATGCATTTGATAATTAACTGGGAAAAAAATTAACTCATATATTATTCACAAATATTACTCAAATATATCTAAAACATATCCTGCACAAAAGATATGACTTCAAATCACCAGTGTGGTCTGCAGGGCTACATTCATAGTTCCATGAATCCTTACTGCTGCTGCTCCATTAGCTTTTTAGGAATTGACACTGCAGAGTCAGATGGGTTCTAATTAGTGAGACTCCATTGTAATATAAAATTCTGCTTTAAAAACCTCAGAGTTTGGCCCTCCATCTTTTAATATTTTACACTCAGAAAGGTTTTATGGTCAATATATTTCAACAGTTCAATATATCTTCCATCTGGTCACTCAAATAATGTAACTTTTTTACATAGCAACAATACCAATGCAAATGAAACTCATTCAATAACTAATAACAGTGCTCACTTATTGCTAGAAAACGCCCTTGATTTCAAGTACTTTACACTTTTGATAGAACACTCCCAAATAATAGAAATTTTGGACAAATATATCCATGCTTATTATTCCCACCTCATTGAAAGTAAAAGTAATTTGCACTTTTAAACAAACTGGTATCTCTTTACTCATTATCTCTCAGCAAAGATAGCTAGAACTTATGCTGTGTCAAGTATATCCCTCCTTAGCACAGATTTTCATGGCTTATGTTAGCTCTAGATAATAAATGTTTCTGTTATAGACATGTACACACAGACATATTTTTGCTCTGAGGACTGCAGAGATTATTCTTCACATTATTCTGACATCAGAATCACAGGGAAACCTTTGAGATTGCAGTACAAAGTGAGATTATCCATAAATTGTGCCATAAACACACATATTCAGGTAAATAGGTAGTCTTTCACCATCTTAAGTGAAACTTATACATTCAAAATAGCTGAAGTCAGCTCCTATTCTAGATAAAAATTATACATATCAGAAACATCTTATGACTAATTTTGCTTGGTCAAATATGAATCAAATATGTCATTTATATACATGTATATATCCTCCAGAGAATGGTAAACTCTGCATATAGGTAGACAAGGCCTCCATTCAAAAGGATTTTCTAACCTTAGTCCTAGAAAGAACTATATTCATTCCAGTCTTCCCAAGAAGAAATGATGCAATGCTGTTATATTCCTTGGGATTGCTCGCATTCACTCACTTATTTCTAGGCAGTATATTTTAGAAATTAGGTAAATCATAAGCAGATGGCAGACATGACTAACATGTGGACAAGCTAGCACTAATGTTCAGCACAGATCTGACCTGCCCTTTTAGACCCTTTGGAGTTTCGTGTCAGTGAACTAAATTCCTCTCCTTCTGAATGCCCATGTGGTGAATAATGTTTTAAATTTTTGCCTCATTCTCATTTTACAAAACTGTCATGGTAAAGTGCAAAGGAAGAAAAATAACAAGAGAATGAAGAAGCTGATGAAAATTAATTTTTTAATGCTTGCTTGATCAGAGAGAAGACAAGATATAACCATCATAATTAATAGCCTTATCTTTAAAAACTTTTAATTAAAGTTGTGTATGTTCTTCCTGAATATAGGTAATAAATATTAACAAGGTGCACAATATTCAGTAATACTATATATGGTTTAAACATCACAAATTTCTCAGGGTATACTTATTCACATCATGTCTGAAATTGTCCTCAGCAATGTAAGACGGTTTTGATGCTCCAAATATTTGTGGAAGGAAATACCTAATGAATGATTTTGAGAATCCAAAGATGACAAAAAACATATTGTAGAAGACTCAAACTTTGATAGAAAGTGTTGGGAGATTTTTGCTTTGACTGATTGGATAGCTTCCACATGGATGAAACACATGCTAAATTATTTACAGATAATTACATCTCTGTGCTGTTGCTAAAATATTAAGACACCATTGTCCCACAGGAGAAACTGTGACAGACATTGGCACATCAGCTAATGAGTAGCTGTGGGGTAATGGAAAAATAAAAAAAGACCTACCACAAGACCTTAGTATTAGGAAACAGAATGTCTGTAAGTAATCCACACTCAAAGAATGACACTTTTCTTTTCCCCCTCCCTCCTACTAATTACATATAGAGCAAATGTTCAACATTTGGTAGAATTTGCTTGAAGGTGATTTTTTCTGGAAATAGTCTCAAGGCCCTCTCCCCTCCCTTTTCATTATAGCAAACTATGACCTAGAAATTCAGAATAATTACCTTCAACTAAAGACATTTTCAAATACTCACAAAAGACTGGACAGGTGTTTTGGGGAAAAGATGTATCATTACTGACATAGGGATACAGTTCTCATGCAGTTTTTGGTATTATGGAGGTTGTTGTTTCACATCACAGAGTGAAAAACACAAGGGGAACATTCCCAAGACATACAGCCAGTATGAGAGCCAGAGAATTTAATAGAAAGTCTGCATTTTAAACAAATATTTGAACATTAAAACTAGCTATCAACTGGTAAATTTCTTTCTTTATTTAAGTTAATTGAAAGAATTGTACCTTGAATACTTTTTCTGAAAATTACATGGAAATTATTGAAAAGTAAGATTTGAGAGATGTGTTTTCTCAGACATTATTGTCTTCCTAAGAAAAAAAATTCCTATACCCTAGAATCATGGGATTGAAAATAGTCCAAAAGTACCCTTTAAAATCGGTGCTCACTTTCATAGGGCACACTGGAGTAGGGGACAAAGGTACATCACTGATAATAAACAATCCTCATAAACTCTGTATACTGAAGAACTGTGCTAATCCCAAGGATCTATGTGGCTTCAACTTGCCGTAAGTGATAGGAATCCGTCTTTAAGACACCATGTTGTGGCATTTATCTAGCATAATAATCACCTGCACAATTATAGTATTAGTACAAAAACAATTCATAAAGATGTCATCTGTTCAGCAGACAGATTAAGCAGAGCCTCTACCAACAGCAAATTAAATATAAAAACATCCTTGAAGTATATGCTTATGCTCTTTCCTCGATAGAACTTGAAGGCTTAAAAAATTTAAATTTCTGATTTAGGAAATTTAATTAACATTTGTTTTTAAATTTGCAAAGAATATATCAAAATACAAATGTTCAATGAGGCCTATAATTCCCCCTGGAAATTAAAGTAAGCTAGTCACCCAGCATCCAATTATTCCTTTGAATATATGCCTCAGCAAAGAACATTTTTGTGGTATTGAACTATACTAAAGTGAAAGATGTCACAACTCTGAGTACAATTCATGAGTTTGGACTACAGTGTATGATATCACAAAGTTAGAATTATAGAATCAGAATATCCTGGGTAAGAAAGGACATGCAAGGATCATTGCTTCTAGCTTCTGGCCCTGCACATGACCATTTCAAGAGTCACACCATGTGCCTGAGAGCATTTTCCAAATCCTTTTTTAACTCTGTCAGGCTTAGCGCTGCCACCACTGATCTAGTGCCCAACCAGCCTCTGGGAGAAGATCCTTTTCTTAATACCCAACCTAAGCCTCATTTGACACAACTTCAGGCCAGCCATCTCTCAGGTTCTGTCACTGGTAACTTCAGTGTCTGCCCCTCCACTGCCCCTCCTGAGGTATCTGCACACCACTATGAGATCTACCTCAGTCCCCTCTTCTCCAGGCTGAACAAATCAAGTGACCTCAGCTGGTCCTTTTATGGTTTCCTCTCTAGACCCTTCACCACCTTCATTGCCCTCCTTCAGATGCTCTCTAACAGCTTTATATCTTTTTTATTTTGCAGCATCCAAAACTCAGAGTGAGGCTGCCCCAGCTCAGAGCAGAGCAGGACAATCCCCTCCCTTGCCCTGCTGGTGATGCTGTGTCTGATGCACCCCAGGACAGGGTTGGCCCTCCTGGCTGCCAAGGCACTGCTGGCTCAGATTCAGTCAACCAGGATCCCCAGGTCCCTTTCCATGGCACTTCTTTCCAGCCTCTCATTCCCCATTCTGTTCGTACACCCAGGATTACCCTGTCATGGAAGCAGAATCCAGCACTTTCCCTTGTTGAACTTTATATGGTTGGTGATTGCCCAGACCTCTAACTTGTCAAGGTTTCTCTGCAGGGCCTCCCTGCCTTCAAGGGAGTCAGCGACTCCTTCCAATTTAATATCATAGGCAAATTTTCTTTGTATCCCTTATAGTCCTGCATCAAAGAAATTTATGAAGATGTTAAAGAGTACTGGCCCTAAGATGGAGCCCTATGGAACACCACCAGCAACAGATCTCTAGTCTGATGTCACCCTATTCACTGTCACCCTTTGAGCCCAACCCATGAGCCAGTGGCTCACCCATCACATTATGTGTTTATCCAGCTGTGTGCCGGAAAATTTGTCTTGAAGTATTCTGTGAGAGACAGTATCAAAAGCTTCAAAAAATTCAAAAAAGATTGCATCATCTTGATCAACAAGGTGGGTTACCCAGTCAGAGAAGGAAATTAGATGTGATAAGCAGGACTCTTCTCTCATGAAGCCATGCTGGCTGTGATCAATGACTGTGTTGTGTTTTAGGTGTTTTTCAATACCTCCTCGAATAATCTCCATAAGACACTGAAGGGAAACTGAAACACAGGGTCATACTTCTTACTCTTCCTGAAAATCAGGGTAACATTTCAGTTCCAGTCTACTGGGACCTCACCAGATTCCCCATAGCATTCCAAAAATCACTGACAGAAGTCTTCCAATTACAGCAGCTAGCTCTTGTATTCTAGGATGAATCCCACCAGAGCACATAGACATAGGAATCCAGCTGGAGAAGGAAGTTCACAGTCAACTGGGAATCAATCATTCTCACAGTCTTGGTCCTCCAGCTCATGCCTTTGGGATTCCCAGAGCCTACAACTGGTGCTGAAGACCCAAGTGAAGAAAGCATTAAACATCTCTGGTTTGTCTATGTCCCTGTTTGTGAGGCGCCTGTCCTCATCATAAAAATGGGATAATGAATTTCTGGACTGACTTTTGCTGTTAACTTATTTTTAAAAGCCCATTTAACTGTCCCTCACGGTAGTCTATTTGAGTTTTGGCCACATGAGTTTTCTCCTTACAGTGGCAAGCAGTAACTCTGTATTCTTCCCATGTCGTCTGCCCATGTTTCCACTGGGCACACACCTTCCCTTTTTGCTTTACTTCCAACAGATAATTCATGTTCAGTGAAGCCAGCCTTCTGCCTTGCCTGCTTGACTTCTGACATTTGGGAATTGCCTGCTCCTGTGCCCTTAGGAGGCAGTGCTTACAACATGATCAGCACTGATGGGCCCCAGAACCTTCAAAAGCGTTTTCCCAGGGGATCTCACTAATTTGCTGAGCAGCCTGAAGTCTGCTTGCCATGTGTTCTGGGTTGAAGTATTGCTGCCACTTTTCCTCCTGCCACCAGAGATTTTAAATTCAACAGCTTCATGGACAGTGTGACCAAGAGAGCTGACAATTGCTTTACTCATTACACCTTTGCTGTTAACAAGCATCAAATCCAGGAGGGCACCTTCACTAGTCATCTCTCTTAATATACGTACCATGAAGTTAGCATCCAGGTGTTTTAGCAATCTTCTGAACATGTTTGTACCAGCTGTGTGGTATTCCCACCTTCCATCTAGCAAAAATCCCCGATAAGGATAGGGGCAGGTGATTTAGAGGAGCCCCTTTGCTCCTTGAAGGGGGACACCTTCATCAGTGTCATCATCCCAGCGGGGTTGCCTATAGTAACCTCTCAGCACAGGATCCACTGTATAAGTTTGTCCCAAAATCATTATGAAGACACACTCAACCATGCCAACTGCATGGTGCTAATACAACATGATATGGTGAAATGCAGGGAATTAGTAAAACAGGAAGATATTGCATCAGAAAGCCATTCAACTTTTCTTGTGTTTCAAATGTTGAGCATAAGACATTTCTTATCAAAGAAAATTGGAGACAGTAGAGATTTTTACCACCCATTCAAGGTCAGACAGTCCCTCCTTATATTTTTTGCTGTACATGACGAGCTGCTTTGAACAGGGTTTTATGATGCTGTTCTTTGTGTCGTGCATGTCATAAAGTGTGACATGACTGTCAGTTTCATTATGTCAACAGGAATGAACAAATATTCACATGGTTTAATCTTGGAAAAAAGTCCTGCTCAAATTCAAATCTTAACATTTTTGCCCCTTGTCCAGGTTTGAACGAATGGTAACCATAATTTCTTCCCCGGCTAGAAATTGTGATGCATCTTAGTGGTTTATGACTTCAGTTGAACATAAGGTAGAAAGAACAGATTTGTTCTGAAGTAAAAAAGACTCTTGCTTGTAAATATTTTTGTAAAACAAACAGCAAGCTATTCAGATAGAATATTCTCTCATTATAGAGCCAGATTAATTGCAACAAAGAGTTTGCTCACTACCTGAAAAGTAACTTCCTGACAGTTTTTACCATAGGATTCTCAAAATTGTTTACAAAATGAATGATCTTCTACTTTAGTAAAACTTCCCAGACAGGGCAGAAGTTCAAATGTCTTCTACTCTTCCAAATAGATACTTTCCATCCTTTGTTTCTGCTGTCAAAAATAAAATAAAATTTTGAAAAAGTACACTGTAATACATGCACTAGCTACCTGGCTGAAAGTCCTCAGGGAGGCCAGGCGCTGCAGTTTTAAATGAGATAAACCAGCGGTGAGAAGAAGTGTTGACACCAGCTATATCACAGAGAAGACTGCAGACGTGTGACCTTCACTGTGATTTCACAGGGAGCTGACAGTGGCCAGGTACCTTGTCACTTCTCTACCATTTACAGTCCTATGGAGAAAGGGACACCACATCGGTCACTCTGAGACAGGAGAGCTTTTAAGTGAGGCACTCAGTGCCCTGGCAGACACCACCTAAGGTTCATGAGAGTGGGAGAAGTCAGACTGCAGTTAGTATTTATGTGAAGAGAACTATGCCCAGGCCTTACTTTCCTTAGCCCTCTTCTGAGCCTCTCATTAACTCCCTGACATACAGTTGCTCCTACTGGTTGAAGATAGTACAGTCCAGACTTTATTTCACTTTTATGACTGAGAAAGATACTTAGATCGTTTTGTTCCTGCAGTTTTTTGCAGAATTTTAGCTATCTTCAGCAATATTTTAAAAAGAACATTTCTGAGACACATTGAAAACTGGAAACATATCCTGCCTGAAAGTCAATGTTTTGTTTTGAAGAATCTTTCTCCAGAAGGAGTCAGGGCAGCTGATTCATTTATAGCCTCATGTATGTTCTATTTTCACTGCTCTGAAAGCATAACTTAGTATGTACATGCTCTATATCTTTTCTTCTAACGTGTCAGCCTTCTAAAGCCTGGATAAAGTACAAAGTCACCATGTCAAATTCATTACCACAAATACAGAGCAATAGTCAAATGTACCCAGATTTAATAGGTGTGAAAGAGAGAAGAGGATAGACATGTAGGAACATAATCAGGACTCTTTTTGAGTGGGTATTAAAGTCTAGATTAAGATTAACTTGTCACTGTCATTGATAAAAAGGATAATTATTGACGCCTGAATTTCAGAGATAAAGGATGTTGTAGAATTTTATAAATATTCTTGGAAAAGGTACAATAATATATTAGCCTAGTCTGAAGTTTCTGCTGCTGTGAAATTCTTTCCAGCTATTGCCCTGCATAAAAATACCTAAAATCTACAAGCAAAATTCATTTTGTGCCATTTGGCATAGAGTGTCTGGCAGTAATCTTTCTTGTACATTTACATTGATTTATCATAAAAATACCACTCGACATGTTCCTCCACAATATTTGATTGTTCTTCCTCTATGTCGAAGCGATTGTGCAGAATCAGGTACAAAATTTGCTCATAACTTAAGTTTTGGTAGCATGGTTACTGCAGGTATGTTTTCTGTGGAAAGATGTCAGGGTCTGCCCTGTGTCACTCACAGTCACCTTCAAATGGGGGAAGTGAGCGGGTGTCTGGATGGGAGTTTACCCACTACCCAAAGCCAGATCACCACATTTAGCAATGAGTAATTGCACTGACATTGCTTAAAATACAAACCCAAAAGTGAGGATTGAAAGTAATGAGAGCAAAGGGAGTTCAAATGAACTCCCTACCCAAAGCAAAGTACTTTTCACCACAAGATTTGGATATTTGTATACTTAAAATAAAGTTGCATGAAAAACAAACTAGCATTTTTCTTTCTCTCTGGAATGATGAAATAGTTATTTCCCTTAAAAAATAAAAGAAGCCCCATACAAAAACATTGATTGCTTCAAAAAAAAAAATCCCCACAGATTTTATTAGAACAATTGCTAGGAAACATTCAGTAACAAGAATGAAAAGAAACAAAGATGACAGACAAGAGTGGCTACTCTCTGTTTATGCAATGACAAAGCTTTGTTTCCACTTCATAAGCTCAAGATAATTTCCATACAAATAATATAGTAAATGTTTCATTTTTCTTTCATTATAATCAATAGAAAGTATAATCATTTCAAGTAGATGATAAGTGACTCTGTCAGATCACATTTGTTTTGATCAGTTGTTTGGTTTTTTTTAGGTAATAATCTTTTTTAATTTGCACATCACTGCTTTTATACTTGATGGCCTCTCAGTTAATGCTCACTAAAACAGATAAATCGATTCTGCTATTTGCTCCAACAGTGACAGTTTTCCCTTGTCCTACACATATGTGTATTTTGTCTCAATTCTACATATTAATTGAATGGAAGGACTTGCAAAGCCCAAACCTAACTTGTACAGGTCAGATAGGATCAGCTGCTGAGGCAGAAACACAAGTGTGAGGAGAGTATTTAAATGGAGCACACCACAAGTCTGAGACATCATTTCTTCAATACCGATCAAGCCAACCGTCAGTTGGATTAAAACACAATTTGGGGAACTTCAAGGAGACTTTTGAAACCAAAAAGAAGTCAGTTTCAAAAGAAGCATGAAGTATGTAAATTTTCAACTGTGGAAAAAGACCGTGGAGCACAAAGTGGAGGAGTGATAGTGATGCAGCCTCAAAGCCACCCTGCAGAGCCAGGCTGAGAAGTCTCGCAGTCAAATACTGGCAGCATCCAGGGTGGTGATGGAGCAGGGGCAGCATGCAAGGACACAGCCCAGGAGTGCCTGTGCACTTTGGCAGGGGACAGAGAGCAGGAGCACTCACTCCTCCAAGCAAGCCAGGGAAGAAGGCATGTGCTCAGTGGGGTGGGGGTGCTGGTTGCCCACTCTGCCCATGATGGAGAGAAGCAGGGAGTGCTTAGAACATGTTGGTGTTAGCTTTCAAGGTTGCTTAGAAATCTGTAATGTTTTTAATAGCCTGCAAGTACCTTTTATTTTCATTTGTCTGCTGTGTTGCTGATACAGAGCCTGAATATGTAGTTCACTGGTTGCTGGTTAATTGCATGTCATTGATGAATCAATAAACCACTTTGATCATGATTTGATTTAAGCTGCATGAACTGAGCAGTGTTTTCCTGAACCAGCTGGTGTCTTCCTGTCTGTTCTGAACAAACAAGGAAATGTAGAAGGTAACTCTTACAAAGCATAATACTGATATTTAAAATTAGAGACGGCCTTCCATTATTATGAAGATCTCACGAATCATATTTTTAAAAGAATACTGTAACACTAAAAAGTGTACCTTTAACAACCTTAGTAAAGCACAGAAATATAAGGAACTAATTAGATTTATAATTTTATCACTATTGTGAAATATTTTAATCCCATTAATTCCTATGCTGTGAATGAACGCCAAAACCAGTAATTTACAATAAATCTGCATAATCAGTGTGATATATTACAAGTCAACAATGTTTGTGCCTTGAGGTTTTTTTGACCAACCTATGTTCAAACCCCCACTCTAAACACTCATAGTCTGTTACGGGAACTTCATCAGCATTCCTTCTGAGTGATGAGGTGGCCAGTTACTCCTGTCCTCCTTACACAAGCAGCCATGGATGATATGGACTGTGCATGAATGTGCTGGATGTAGTTCAAAATCTTAACTGTGCATAGAAATTATTTTTTTTCTTTTTAAATTTGACAGGTTAAGAGCAATTAATAATGTTTTAGCTAGATTAGAAACTTCTTTATCATTTTTCAATATAAACTGTTTACTTAGTTTCAGTGTTAAATGTAAATAAATAATGGGCTCATAAAACCTGACATGAAAAGCATTATCTCATTTTTCTTAGTTTAGGATGTATTCTAAATCATACATATTATGTTTGAGACCTGAATGAAAATCACTTCTCTGTCTAATTTAGAGAAAGTTATTCTGCCAAGGGGATTTTACTGAGCTATTCGCCATATAAAGTAGTTCAATGTAATTGCTTAAACATTCACTGAACAAGACAGAAAAGTATGATTCAGACACTGCACTATGGGTATTATTAGGCTCACCTCAGGGGTAGGACCCCAAGCTGGAGGACATCTTGGTCATGGTTCTTCATTGTTTATACTCAGATCACTAGACAACAAATATTCATTCATGGATATTACCCACACTGATGTATTGAAAATTTAGCTGCAAAATATTGTCTCTATACAAAGAGCCTCCATTGTGGTGTTTTTATACAACTTTCTTCTACCTCTCTTGTAGGTGCCCATGAATAACTGACATGCCATTTGAAAGTATTGATGCAATAATATTGTACTATGTAGATATTATTTCTACTTTATAAGCATACATTTTAGAGAATTCTTCACAAGTTGCAATGATGAGCCAGTCCTCATGCCTCAGTCTGTCACAATCTTTTAAATTTCAACAGAACTGTAAACCAAGTAATTCAAGAAGCTGAATTGCAAAGACAATGGGCTCAAGACTATAATCTCAGTCCCTCAGCTGCACTGTGTTATTACATTGTTCCTGTACAAGAAAAGTAAAATTAATGAAAGCTCTTAAGTTCATGTGATATTGACCTCCACTTATAAATCCACCATGAGCAGAATAGATGAATAAAATTAAGATACTGGAATGCTTAAGAAAATTTTCCTCTATGCATCCTCAGTTATACAGTTGTTTAGCCAAATCTGCCAGCATGTAAAGTCAGCAGAGTGCAAGCATACTAATGGAATGACTCATAATTTGAAAAAATTTAGCCTAGCTGCACATTTCTGGGAGATCAGGATACAGAGAGTGAGACAAAATGAACCAGCATACGAGAGGTCTAAAATGTGAAATGACAAAATTATGCTGGTCCAGTCATAAGTGCAGTAAAATGAGATTTTGAGTGTGACTAATTCCAAAACCATCCCACAAAGCATTATGAAGTATTGAAGAACAATAAATAATGAGCTCATCAAGGTCACAAAGGACATTTCCCCTGCCTGATATTTCCTAATGGACAGATATTGCCCTGATACAATCCTGGAATACAACATTTATTAATATACCTGAAGACACACAAAAAAATGATTTCATAAATGAAACGTATGTGAAAATTGAAAGCTGAAAGAGAAGACTATTCAGATTAATGATAGTAGATGTAATTCTACACTAAAGGCCATGTCAAGGTCAAAAGCCTCCTTAAACAGCACTGAAGTCATACCTTTACAGGTAGGAATGGAGGGACTCTACCTTGAGGAAGTAATTCCAGGATCTGGAGTTTGTGTTGAATAACTAAGTCTGTCCTTAAATTGGAACACTGCAACCAAGACCTTGACACAAGTCACCAGTAAATGAATAAGAAACTAGTTAGTAGCCAAATAGATGAGACTTTACTCCCTTATACCAAGCAGGTGAGATAGATATTAGAATATTGTATCCTGTCGTTATTTTAAAAATATTAAAAAGTAGGGAAATATTTAGAGGAAATTGAAAAGTGACTTCATGAACTTTACAGCAAAAGACAGTTTGTTCTCTTATCATACAAAAAGTTGCCTAGTGTCATAAATAGACACACAAATGTTTCATCTCAAAAAGGCAAGGTTAGAGCAATTCAAGCCAGAAGTGAGCAGTAGTATTTCAATGGTAAATAGGGTTCACCACTAGCATAACTAACAGCAGAAGATTTTCCATTTGTCAGGAGTGAAAACAACAGGATTCTCCCCCAAATTTCATAAATGGAAACCTTCATTCATTATATAAAAATACTTTTCAATTTTGTTTTTAAATAAAGTATTTTTCTTTATTTCACTGTTCAATATTTTCTAAACATTAATGTAAATTAATAAATAAAACCATTATCAAAACTGAACTATTTAATTTATTAAAAAATAAATATATATATCAATTTTCCAAGACACATGCCCATTTCCTACACAGATATCTATCACTTACATAATTTTATGGAAATGTGGTTTTTGCACTAGGCTTAGTGCTGAAGCAATTAATGTGAATATATGTGTTGACTTCAGCCATGATAGAGATTTTTATATGGAATAGATAGGCCATAGATTTCTGCAAATTTAAAAGACAGGTTATCTCCATATCCAACACTCAACAGGCTTCTCTTCATAATACTCTCAAATGCTCATGAAACTTGGGGACTCCACATCCCACTGCATTGTAAATAACTTCTATTTCCCACCTTCAAAATAATAGCATGTAATAATTTAAAGATCTTATCTTGATTTGATAACCATACCCCCAACCTCCCCATTTTGTATTTCTGCACATATTTAATCAGATATAAGCAAGCTACATTTTTGAAATTTATTTATCCATACTAGAGACCTTAGGATGGACTTATTTTAGCTTTATTAACTGCTCTTTGGAACAAGCAGGGACATAAATAAGAGAGTGATTGCTGCTGTAACAGGAAGTGATCTGTTCTTAGTCACAAAAGTTGGCAGGATAACAGAAAAAACTCCTGAAGAAAAATCAATCTAGCAAGACTTCTGTACATTTGCTCCAAAAGCCAAGGAATTTAAATACACTTATAAAAGATGCATTAAGTAAATTTTAAAAATCAAGCTAACGAAAGCTGACGAAAGCTGACAAAACTAAGCAGAAAGGAACTTCACAGGATGGTGCCAGTACACAGTCTTCACACCTCCTCAGCAAAAGAATTGAATTCTTTATTTTGTTGGGGCCAAACCTATGGTAAAAGTACTTTGCATTAGCATTTTGAGTGTCTCTAATGCAGATGCAAAACAATTCAACTTTCTTAAATTTCATTAAACTCAATAACCTGTTACAGATAAAATGTCAAGCAAAGAGTTCACCTTTAGTGTAGTTAAAAAAAAAAATTTTGTACAACCAAAATGCAGCAAATAACTACTGCCATTAGTTCAGTCACAGACATAGGAACCCACTTGAAACAAAAAAGGAGTTGCTTAATGGTGCTGCAGTTAAAAGCTATTACCCAGCAAGACCTCCCATTATAGACCCCTCTCTTTTTTAGCATTATCTCCACCCTTCCACTGCTTCTCGGTCTTAAGGTCAAAACATTTGGTGAAGAAGGAAATGTTTGGAAATATGGCAGAACCCTGAAGGTTTCAGCAGGAGGAGTGTGGAATATTGACAGAGGCACAGCATGCTGTTATTGACAGTTTTCCCTTTGTCCTCACTCCTGTGTCCACTTGGGCACACTCTACTAAGGTATTTTAACACATTTTAGACCTTGATTTTTTTTACTGGTCCGTAATTTCATGCAACAAACAATTTTCCTTTATAAGGTGCATTGTATATATTAGACTATTATTATTCACATTTTCTGTTACCCAAAAAATACCTTTGTTAATCTTCTAAGTTTATACTTCCTTTCGTAACTGTCCACTGATGGATATTCTCAGAGCCTCTGTTTATTAGCCTGTGTTCACACCTACAAGATCTCTGCTGTCAACCCTAACCTGTACGTTCTTTACACTGAATCATCATCACACTGCAGAAATAATTCACTCTTACAGACCACAGCTACTTTTTATGTCTGCTAGCATCAAAACTATAAATTATAATTATTCCACACAGTTATACATTGGTAAATAGAACTGAAACTAGATAACAGCCAGCTGGTCATTAAACGGTTGTTGTTATTGCTAAGTAAAGTAAACCTAAACTCCAAGAGAAAACACACCAGACAAAAAAAGTCTGACAGCAACAAGTATGCTGATGCCTGTGCTTTTCACTGACTTGAGATAATATTCTGATAGAAGGGATCTGGCTTCTGTCACACTTATAACACTCTCACGTGCGTATTCATAACAAAGCTTATCTTAACAGAAAAAAAAATACATGCAGCTATTCTTCATTAAAATAATATTTACATATATATATATATATATAAATAGCATTAAAGGAATTCTAGCAATTTTTTTTAACCATTATTTGGGGTTATTAAAAAGTAGCATAGAAAGTAAATATTTTTGTGTTCAAAACCCCCTATTTGATTTAAGGATCATACCAACATTTGAATTAGATAGTTCTGAAGCTGCTAATAATATGTCATTAAAATGATCCCAAATAATTTAAATATACCTATTAAAGAGTGCACTGGTATTAATTAAATATGCAGACCAAGTTGGTAAATTTAAAAAAAACTAAGCAGAAACAAACAGAACAGCATGGTGCTGATCATCATGCCTCCTCAGCAAAAGGATAAAATAAATTATTTTGTTGGACTACATGGACTAATATTTTACCTGCAGGGAATGTGTTTGTTACAAAACTGCAATTTGTTACAAAGTGTAAGAGCATTCTGTGCATCCTGTGTATGTGAATGTCAGTAAAGCCCCAGTCAACGCAAATCTTTTCAGTTATAAACTAGGTCTTCACCATGGTCAAAACTCCTTTATCAGCTCTCGGAACAGAGACCTAAGACCTGCTCTTCCTAAACTATTGGGAACCACCATCTTCTCTATTTAAGGGGATATTGCCCATGCATTTAAAAGAATACCTATCTGATTGTTCTGAGGTCTTCTACTTACTGGCAAATGCTAAACAGGAGGCAAAACACCTGACTAGTCCTTGGTTAATTTTGCTTCTCCATGGAAAATCTAACTTTTTTCTGGGTTCTTAAAACACTGGCAACTGTTTCTCACAACATGGGCTGCCACCTGCACAACATCCCTGTATGTTTCCTACAGTCTTGAGGCTAAAATCTAGAAAAGAGTTTTAGCTATTTCTGCTTTCCTGAACAGCAGATATCCTATTCTGTAGACAATAAGGCTGGGATCTGGGATTTTGACTTTCAGCTTAAGTTTAGACAGGTTAAACTCTCTGTTCTGGTACAGACACTATATACAATATGGAAAAGCTTTGGAATATTCCAGGAAAAAATTCTGCAAATACTTTACCATCTCCTGGGAACTAGTATAATCTTTCTGCTCTAAAAATTCATGAACTAAGTTTGCAAGAATATTCGGGATGTGCATGCAATCAATTGAGTCTTGGTAAGATACGTGTAGAATGTCCTGTAACTAACATGGCTTTTCCATTACTAAATTTTTTTTCAAGTGATGACAAGAGAAACTTGCAGAATCAGAATTTCAATAACCTCCTCCATATGTCTGAACAGAAAAGAACTAGAACCAGACGGAAATTAAAATTCATAGTGTTTCCTGTCTTTACTTCAATATTTGCAACCAGAAAAAGGCATTACAAAACAGGGTACAAAACTTTTCCTACATGCTGTTCTTGACATTTACAAAGTTTACATGAACGAGCCAAAAGGCTGCGGATTGGAAAGTTCAAGGCAGATGCTCACTCAAGTATGGCAGCCACGTATTGCAATACTGAGCCTTTTTGCATTGGTCTCTGCAGGAACAGGCTTGTTAAGGGCAAATGAAGGAATGAACATGGCTCTATAAGAAACTCTACTAATAAAGTAGCGGTGAAGGCTGGAACTATAAGCCAGGGTGGCATACATTCTGTTAGACAGGCAAGGTACTAAAGAAAGGAAAAATAATTTATTTCCTGATAGCAAAAGGATTTACCTGTAGCCTTTTCAATACAGTGCCTAAAAAAGAATTAATTGTAGCTAGTCAAGGCAGGGGCTTTTCATTTTTCTTTAAAATTTAGACTAACAAGAGGAACAACTAGTCTGCTTTTAGCAACCAGTGATAGAATAATGAATAACCACCCTCACCGTTTTGGAGACAGTCTGGGCATGCTCAGCAGAGTTGCCTGGTTTTTAGGATATCAGTAAAATCCTATCACACATATTCATATGCTTGAACCACGTTTTAAAAATACATCGAATATTATACTCAAGTTAATACACTCTACATTCTTATTTAAAAGGTTGGATTTTAAAAATTAGCATCTGATTCAACTGGTCTCAGTCATACATAAAAACACATGTATGTATTCATAACAAAGTTATATATTCAAAAAAATACATGCAGCTCTTCATATCTCGAAGACACCTTACATATACAATATTAAATCATCCCAATACTTTATCCGAAGCCATGACCTAATGTTGTTTATTAAAAAAAACTAGAAAGTAACATCCTTTATTTGATTTAAGGGTCATGCCAATTCTAATTAAATGGTACTGAAACAACTAATAATATCTCATTAAAACAATGCTATAAAAAATCAGTCTAAAAAGAAGCTGGGGATAAAGATGTATTTGGATTATGTAAAATCACATCTCTGTCTGTTTTTCAAGGCTTTAGAAAAGATTTTGTAGTGTTCATGGATCAGGAAAACAACTTGATGTTAAACATATGTCACTGTAACAGCACAAAAAGTTCAAGGTGAATCTTTCACAGTGAATATTTCCATGATACCATGGTTAGAAAAATAAAATCTTGTCATCTTCTCTAAGAAAAATTGGTAACATTTTCAAATCACTCAGTATCATTAGAAGCCTTGGATCTTGCCCAGCTGTCTTGAAAGCAATTTATTCTCTCAAACCCTTCACTGACAGGTCTGGAAGATCACTACCAAGTCTAAATTCAAATTAAACAAGACTGTTACCTTTTAATAAATATCAGTGAAGAAGGCTCAGGCATCCCCACAGATTATTCATTTTGTTTCCATCTCATTCTTCCCTTATTCTGAAATTCTGGGGCCTAGTTCCAAAATCCTGTGTTCAGTTCTGTTAGGATAAATATGAAATGTGTGAGTTTTTTTCATTATGAAGTCAACAAAACTATACTGATCTGGTATTCCCTCAAAGTAATCCATGAACATTCAGTTGATGAAAAATATTGAAAAATATGGACTATTCATGATGAATTCTGTGGGTTCTGAAAAATACTGTAATTTTGGTATGTGCTTTTATTCTAAAGTGAATTTAAATAAACAACCAAACAAAAAAAGTCTTCCCAAGAGAATCACAAGTAACAAAGTACACACTTTAATATAATCTGCTATTTTTGAGATTGGGGAGTTTTTTAGTAATTATTTATAGAGGCAAGAGGTGTCAAAGTTCTTTCACTCATCAGTTAAATCATAGGTGAGTTAAAGAGAGCACAGTTCTATTGCACAAGCTGGAGAGTATTTGATGCCTGCCAATTTTGATATAAGCCATCAAATTGCCCTTCAAAAATCATTATATTCTTAGACTTGCAATTGACTGGACCAGTTCTTGAAATCAAAAAGAAATACTTTATTTCAGAGTAGAGGGGACATAAGTCCTAGAGGCTTGAACTTTTAAATACCTTCTTTTAATAACCTCCTTCACTATTCTTCAGTCAGTTTTTATGAGCTGACTAAAATAATGTTAGCTTCAGCCCATAAATAAGAGCCATAGTTTAAGAATTGTTTTTCTTTAACCCTGAAATACAGTCTACCTAATTATGACCATCACTGTGCTTTTTCCTTTAAAAGAAAATATTAACCTTTCTTGTAGCTGACACTGGCAGAGCTTGGGTGCCTGTAGTAGCAGCTCTGGGGCACATAGCATTCAAAGGACCACAGATCAGAATTCACTGAGAGGGAAAAAAAAAAGAGCAAAATTAAACATGAAAAGCAGAGATCTGCCCAAAGTCCTGACAATGCTACATTCACACTGTGATGTGGGAGACCCAGCCACAGGTGACAGAAGCTAACCTTGGTCCCCTACAATAGCTGGTTTATAATAGGGGTGATGCCCTCAATCTCAGAGGCAGGGATTTGTGTAGCATCACTCGCAAGCACTCTCTGGGAGCAACTGTGCTGTACTACTCTGATCTTTTTTCTGATCCCTGCAAGGGCTTATAAGACTAGTTTGAACAATCTAGTTAAATGTATGTAAGGCTAAAAAGAAGAATTAAATGAGAAAGGATGGCAGTCCAGAATGCAGTGGTCAGTAAATGAATGATGCTAAGAGATCAGTGAAATGCTCCATGCTTTGAAAAGAAACTTGCCTGAACATCCCTTCTGAATCCCCTATTACCAGAAACACCACTGTAAAAAAAAAAAATAAAATACGCAGGCAGCAATAGTTTTAAAGGAGCTTCCTTGTTTCATTTCTTTTAATATTATCTATAACCTGCTAGAAGATTTTTTTAATCAAGTTCACAGAGGAGAAAAACACACAGATATTAATTTTACTAGAGCAATTCTTTGCTTTTCACTCTGTGGAGGTCTCTCAGACACTGGAGTATCTGTAATAAATAAATTTAAAAATGTTTTAATATAGGCTCAGTTATGTTGTTCGCACCCTGACCAACAAATATCCATGCTGTCACAAAGACATGACATTGCACACTTAGGAAATGGGAATGAGCAGCTGGATAGAGTGGATACAGCTGGATACAATGTGCAAGGCCAGGTTGGCCATCCTAGACCAGGCTTTGAAAATCCTGGTCTAGTGAAAAGTGTCCCTGCTCATGGCAGGGTGACTGGAACTAAATGATGTTGAAGGTCCCTTTCAAACCAAACCATTCTATGATTCTATTATTATCTTAACTTCTTAACACTGATGGATTTGTGTAATGAAATCTGCAAAGTAGGAATATAACTTAGGAGACAATTTGCAACACAGATCAGCTTCTCCCTTTGATGTAAATCACTCTAACCCCAGGTTACCAAAGGTTTCAAATAATTTTGCAGCAAATGTTTAAGTGGATAAAGCTTATTCTGCTGTATAAATTAACAATTTATTTTGAGAGCTTACTCTGATAGATCTGAATTCTGACAGCAGGTAGAAAACACCACTGAACTGAGTGCTTGCTTGGTAAGTTCTGATCTGGTCAAGTTATAATGCATAGTCAAAGACAAGACATAAAAATAACTTGAAGTAGTAACACTCCAAAATAAATTCTTCAACTCCTAATATTTTTAGAGTATTTGCATGTAGAAAAACTATGCATCCTTTTTAGCTGTCTTGATGATGATATAAACCAAGTAGCTCCATTTTAATCACAGTACAAACCCTTTGTTAAAATAAGGCAGTGGTTCCCTGTTTATTCCACACCTTTTCCTGGCTTTCTTATTTAGCCCTAGAATATAAAGTGCTTTAAGTTTTGGTTTTTATGACTAAGGAAACATTTTCTTTAAAAAATATAATCGCAAGATAGCTAATTCTTATGTTCAGCTCTTCTCTTCAATCTCAGACTCTCTAATCCATTTTTGCTATCTTCACCAGTTGTGCTTGCTTTACTTCAGGATAAGGTTTAATTAAATACTCACAATATTTGCTGTAAAAAATATTCCGTAATTTCTGTGATGGCTAAAATAACATTATAGTCATCCAACCTGTATTTCACTGAAATGTTTAATTATCTCTGTACAATCAGGTGAAATCATAAAACATACTTTCCAAAGGAGATAACAAGCTTTAATTCAGGATATTTACAACCAAGGGGGATCATATTAAGTGCAGATGTTAATTTACCATAACAAGACAGGTGTACTGCTAACTACTTCTTCTTTTAAAAGGAAAAACATTTGAAATAATTATTTTAACTGCAGGTGTTGGTAATAGCTCAGCAGGAACAAAAGTATTTAAAACCCATCCTATCTTTCAGCTGTGTTTGCAACCACAGCTTTATTCATTCCAACAATACAAAAAACCTTAGTAAAAGCAGCTTGTTTATATCCTCGTCAACAGCAGAAAGGCATCATTTGGGGCCCATGGCCCTGAAGTGTGCTTATTGTTCTGACTCAAAAGCCTTTCAAATATTCTGATTGAGATGACCATAGTCAAAAACCTATGGACAGAGAAAAAAAATATTTTTTGTTTGTTTTCTAGTTCTTTATATTATCCACTCATTTATATTGTGTTCTGACACCCTAGAAATTATCAATTCTATTTCATTGATTTTTATGCTGAGTTTGGCCTCAATTTCATTCTGATTAATATGAAAATGAATTTGTTGGTCTCATGCTTCTCCTACCCAAATGCTAGCTGGAAAATGCACAGAACCATCTGGTCCAAGTCATCGCAACTGAAAGATTCCTCTGAGAAGAGAACAAAGAACTTGCAAAAAGAATTTTTTAAAATTTTCTTCTGAAGAAAATCAATATGGAACCTTAATAATATTCTTAAAATTATTTACTATAAAAGATTTACCATTAGTAAGGTAAAGATTAATTCTCATATGAAATAAAACTTTTAACCTGGAAAGTGTTTTCTAATTAGAAAATCTATTTCTGCACTATTTCAGATTTTCATGCCAATTAGTGTAGCAATCTACCTAACCATTGCATCCAATGATGAAAGAATAGTTATAAATATAAATTTAAACATATGGGAAGGTTAGGAAGTACACTCACAATATTATTTGCATATTGCCTTACTTTACCTCCTCAAGAAAATGTATTATTGCTTAAAGTAAGACTCAAGATTCAAAACCACACAATAATTACAGAAAATGTTGAAATGAAAAGTAAGTGGTTTTAATCAGATTACTCTTTATTATTACAGGTTTCAGAAAATGGGGCTGATAACAACTCATATATGTATATGTCTCCTTAGAAAGTATGAGGTTTGTCTGAGCATACTATAAAACATGCTTAAAAAGTGGTCACAATGGAGCAAACCAAAAGCAACAATTTTAATGCAAGAACTATCAATTTTTTTCCTGAACTCAATTTGCCATAAAGCTTAAATCATCCCATTTCAACTGGTGGATCCACTTTGATGCTGACATAATTGTAAAAGTTAAGCACTGTCCTCCAATAACATTTCATCAGCTGTCATGATAGAATACAAAAGTATAATCTCATGCTAAATAATAAGTTGAAAAATAACTAGATGATTCCATTGACAAGATCTATATAGAAAACACCTCGTATATTCTAGCTCTGGTTAAAGGAAATCTTCTCTTTTTTTTCTCATAAAAAATTTTCTCATTTTCTTAATTTTATTTTGTGTACTTCCACATCCTGGTCTGACCACTTGATGTGCTTTCCTAGTCCCACAGTTACAGATAAAACAGATTTGAATGGAACAATTGCCATAACAGAGATTTACTTGTATTTCTGACTCTTCAGTGACAGGTCTGCCATAGTCACACAGTGTTTCTTAGGACTTTTCTTATAACGTACAAAATTAAGCTTTTGATACCTGTAAGCATTCAAATTTCACATGTCAATCAGTTTGGACTTTTGCAGATGAGTAACACAAACCACAGACAGAAATCTTAATAAGGAAATATTTAAATAGTAAGAACAATGGAATTAATTATAATTTACTGACATTTGTATTCTTTCTTACTCATATCTACACAAAATTAATATCAGCATAGAAATCATAATCAGAGTTTTCATTATTAACATTTATATAATAAAGCCAGCATTTGAAAATCTATTGACGCCTTTTCTGCTTCACACTCCATCATCAACAATGACAACAATTACAACTTCATCTGAAACCCCAGAAGTGGAACAGATAATAGTTTTTCTGCAGAATAATAGATCTACAGAGTAAAACAGTACCCAAGGTACGAAGTAGTCAGGAGTACTCAGAAGATATGAGCTGGCGAAACAGAAGTGGTAAGAAGATTTATTTAGCAACTGTGAAAATATTCTTTCCTCAAGAAAATACAAACCCACCACAATACCTGTCTTGTTCTCTTTGCATATTGCTGCCTAAAATCTGACTTTGATCTCTATCTCTTTTACCATATGCTTCTGTTCTCTATTAAGAAATACAGGGAAGCAGAATTAATTTCCAGTCCTAGCTGAACAAAATTCCCATTAAAATGAATATGATATTCTGTGCATTGGGTATGCTTTGAGATTATTATTCTCACAGTTTATTGAAGTGATTCAAAAAATCACTTACTAACATTGCTATAGTATTTATATCAATAATTTTAAATTTGCTTGCTTTTCAGGATGCCAAATTTAAAGAGAATAAATAACTCTTTTTGGAGTCCACTCTATTCTGCAGCCCCTGTAGAACCTCCTGTTCTCTTTATCTTTCACTGTTTTTGAAAAGCAGGTGTAATTTCTGCACTGTTTTCACATAGTGTAGGATATTCATTCTCCCTTCAGTGGTCCTGGGTGTACTATTCTCTTTTCCCCAAAGTGATCAATGACTTGAATTAGGCAAAGTGGAATGCTACAGTAATCAGAATCTCAGTTACCTCCTGCTAACCTGGATGCATTCCTAAATAGCTCCCACTATGGGCTTCAATCACATCTTGCATGCCCAAATCTGATAGCCTCATCTCGTAACAGGTGGACACATCTGTTCTACTCTGCCAAATCCAACTACAGTGATTGTGCTTTAAATATTTGCGTAGTTTTTCCAAAAACTATGCAAATCTACTACAGTTCAGTTAAATAAAAAATGACATTTTAAAATTTCTCAGTGATTATATATGTCTACATGTTTTAAAATGCCCTTCAAATGTTTTAAAAGATCTTTACATTTCATGACCTTTGGTTTTGTTTTAGCCACTGTGTAGGTTATCCTCTTTATTTTAAGAAACTAATAAGCACAGGTAGAAATAATAAATGAGAAATACTCATCTGCTAACATAGAAATCACCCATCATATGAGAAAGTTCATACTATAAACAGAATAGCTAGTATGCTTGAATATTGAGACTGCTAGAAAGTGTTTGTTTTTTAAAGTTTTACCTAATATGGTGGATATGCAATTGTCCCATGTACTTTAAATTTTTCTGAAATATATGACAGGTAGAAAAACATGGCTAGATAAAGAAACAAGGGATAGATAGGAGTAGAACAGAAGCAGCAGAGAATATAAAGAGTGACTTTGAGGTTTCCATCACATTCTTCAGTAAGAACAGATATTTTAAATCAGAAATATTTTAAGATATATAGATGTATTTATTGGTGTGGGTTTTTTATTTATTAGAACTAGAGAGGATTCATTATTAGATCAGTCACTTGACAATCCCATACTTCTTCCTATGGGAAGATATCAAAGCCAGTTTGTGAGAGGAGTGTGAAGAGGCCATAAAAACTGTGACCTGTGGGCTTTGTCAGGCTGCAGTTTGAAGTTTATTAAGGGCGTGAGTCTCATTCACCAAGACACTTCTTAGAGGTCAATTAATACTTTGGAGATCAGATGAAACAAGTTAGTTGAGTGTTAGATCAACCTCACATTTTAGGTGGACAAATAAAGAACTGCAAACCAAAAAACCAATAGATTTGTTGTTGCTCTACTCTGCAGACACTTAAAACTTCTGTGCCCTTAGATCTTCAGGAATGAAAATTATATTTGCCCAAGATTTCCTTTATTTTGACAAGGCTAGGGGTCTGGTAATTAAATTCTATTCAACACTGCAAATAAAAGTTTTCTTCATTTATCTTATTAGGAGGGCCTCATCTGAAGTTAGTCTAGTAAATTTTGTCTGGCAAAATATAGCATATTTTAGGAAGTTCACTCCTTCTAATACAAAATTTTGAAGGTTTATCCACTATTATCTCCCAGGCACTTGAGGGACAAAGAGGATTTCTCTTGTTGAGACAGCACATGAAATAAAGATAATGACACCCATAATATTATTGTGTAACTACGTGTGCAGTGAAGAGTTATAATACTAGTTAATATGATTGAATAAATGTATCTCCCTGAATGAAAAAAGCAAGCAGGAATCAGGAGTATTCTATATGCCCAGTGCAAGGGCTCTTGCCTGGAAAAACAACATCTAGGTACTGGCTTGTGCTTCAATGGATACATGTACATTATTCTTTGCATAGCATGAAAAATGCTGTTTTTTCCATAAGTTGAGCAGTCCCAATGTTACAAATTCATGCTAGTGGTTACTCTTGCTCTTTCTAATTATTGCATGCTAGAAGAAACCGCTCCAGCAGAGCAGTCCTCAAAGGTACTCTTGTGAAAAGTGCACCAGAGGTTTTAATCTGATCACACTAAGACTTCATGTTACACTTCTCACCTTTGAAGTGTCATATCCTAGGGATTGCCTAGGGGATGGGCAGGCTGGATCACTAATGGACTGAGGAGGCTGGTATAATTGTTTATAAAAATAAAGAACTCTCATATCCACATTCAAGACCCACAGCTCAGACTGGTGGATATCAGAACAAAGGAAAAAATTGAAATATTTTTACATCTAGAGAAGTAAAAAAGAGGGAGATAAGGGAGGGAGATAAGATATGCAAGACTGCTCACGCTTCACCCATTTCCTAACAACTGTAATCAGCAGGTTTGCCTTTCTCTTGGGCAAATCATTGAACCATATATTTTATACCTCATTTGGGTAGACCTGTCTTAGCAGTAAAGTGCTAGGAAAGTTCAGGAATAGCAACAAGATCTTGCAGTTCTGTTGACAAGAGCCATCTTTGTATGTCAGAATCTATACATTAAATCTCATATATCTCTAGATTTAAAGAACTATCCCCTTAGTAAATCTCTGCATTAGAACAAGAAATCATTTTTAACAGGATCAAAGTTTTCTGATGTAGCTGAGGTTGCACATGTTTTTTATTCCTCAGTGCCACATCAATTATATATGGCAGAAAATTCTGAATGTACTCCTAACCTAGCTTGGAAACCAATCTGGAAACCAATATTCTAGGGGAAAAAAAAAATGCAAACAAGGTTTCAGAAATTCTTTGTTCTGATTTACAGCAAAATCACAATCTTGGAAAAATTACTTTTCATGGTTTATGAGACCTGACTCCTATCAAGCTCAATGGATTTCATTTATAGCGTAATAAAGCAATCATCAGTGGTGTCTCAAATTCTAAGAAGAGATGAAAATTAGAACTCCAGGTACTTTTTAAACACTTATTTTCAGGTAAACATAAGTCTTGGGAGGGTAAGAGAAGAAAAAGGGAACATTTGTGGAACTAATTTCATTTTTACTAGATTTGGGAATCTTTGATCCTTTTAAATGGTTGGAGAGTCTTTTGCCAAAATCATTGTTTCCTCAAAAACTTTCTGTATTTGAAGTACTTCAGACCTCGGAATCTGAAGCCTATTCCAAATGTCCTGTAGAGCTTCAAGAGTTTCCTGTAGATCTCCAGAAGCTGACTAATGACTGTCTCACACAGGCAGCTGGACAACAAACTCCAAATCATCAAGAGCTCTCTCTTCGAGTCACCTGGAGTTTTGCCTGCTACTTCAGCCAAGTTAATCCTTTACATTATCTTTTCTGAAGACCTACATTCCAGAGGTATGATTTTCTAATGAAAAACTAGAACTGAATGGACGCCCACACATGTAGAAGGAATCATGGACGGGCTGCTGTATAAGCACAAGAGCCCCTCGGATGTTGTACGGCTGAACTAGTTGGTTCAAGATGCAAAGATCTGCCTGACTTCTTCACAATCAGATGGTTTCATGTGCAGGTTCAAAGACCATAATTTTGCATCAAGGCTGTTGTTTCTTCACATGCTGTATTTTTGGCTGCTTGAAACATCTCTTCAGCTTTGAAGTGATAATTCCTTGTGTTTATGTGCATAGAATATAAGGGAATTACAATAAACTGTTTTTATATATTCTACATATTATGTTATACATTACATGCAGAAAATAAATCCTCTAAAAAGCAAAGCTTTTTACAAATTGAATTGCATTCTGAAGAAGGAACATTCTAATAAAAAATAAAATTTTAAAAAATTAAGCCTGTGAACGAAGCACTTTCCATTCTAGGTCTAAATTCTGTATATGACCCATGATCTACTACACATGAAAAAGAAATCAAACAGAAGAATTATCTCCCAAAGTCCCACTCTCATTTCCCCCACAAGCCTTTTCACTTAGACAGGCAGAAAAATACATATTAATATTTATGACTAAAAGAAGTTGCAAGAGCATTCACATTCTCTAGATTTGTCCTGAATGTCTGTCAGTATGTCATATGATATGGATGAATCACTACAAAGATCCCTTGAGAAAGTACTGGAGGAATCTAACATAAAAGAAAATTTAGCAAATATTTAATTTTTTTTTTATTGCAGGGCATATGTTGGTGTTAGATAGATAGATAGACAGATAGATAGATGGATAGATAGATATGTGTATATATACACACATAGCTATATGTATTATTACACAATACACTAAATATAATACTTACATTCCCTGTGATCTTTGACTAGATGGAAACATATATTTACCATGCAATAATATTTTTAAAGGTCAAGAAAGAAATCCTAGGATAAAATTCTCCTAGGATTTTATCTTCCATGAAAAGTATTTCCAAGTACTGTTTTGAGACATGACTTGATATTAGAGCTGTGAAAATCCAGTACATATTCACTATCACAAAGCATTATTTGACAGTGAGATATATCATTCCTATCTAATTCATATATTTAATTTTCTGAAAATCTAATAACTCTCAAACCATTCCTTCACTCTGATAGCATAATTTGTTGATATACAAAAGGAACAAAGAAAAATCCTTCTAGTTTCAGAAACTGATAAGAACCTTTCTCTCCACACTTTCCATCTGTATACATGGAATTTTCAATATAATCTAAATATTTTCACTCTTCCTGTTGGAATCATGTCAAAGATTAGAGGGTATGTTTCCATACCTAAGATACAAAAGAAAAAAGGCTGTTAAAATTAGGCTCACATCCACTTCATAGAAAAAACAAAATCTTTTCTTGAACATAAACTCGTACACACAAGAACTAAATACATTCAGTAAAGAAGAAGTGAGTCCTTTCTCTTTTTTTAAAAAATAGATTCTTTCCATTTTTTATGGAGAAAGAAACTCTGCTGGAACCAATCCCCAGTGTTGTATTAACTCAAGTTTCCCACTGTATATTAACATTCTAACTTAGTATCAAAATGTTGAATTCCCACTGACATCTCTGGTGTAGAGTATGTGGCACTTTTCATGTCACCAGATGGTTGTGAAGGTTAGAAGAAAATTCATTACTACCCTGTAAGCTCTCCAAAAACCAACAGAAGATTCCAATTTATCCACTGTCTCTTGCCTAGCCTGCCACGGTCAAAGTTCCACTGAGTCTTAAATGTCCAAGAAATGTCAACAGCCATCCAAAAAGCTTGCATCTCAGCAGATCTGGAAGCAAAACACTCTTTTCCAACTGTGATTTCTTTAATACCTTACTTTTATATGGAACCTGCTGCAGCCCTAAATATGTTAGAGAAAAGTAGGTAACCTACCTCTGCAAAGAGTTTCCTACAAGAATTTTAGATGAAAGTTAAAATGGTTAAAGGAAATTTAGCTTCTGATGTGAATGCAATTACAGGTCTAATTCTGCTTTCCAGGCTTAGAATTTTATAATTCCATTTAATTCATTGTAATGATGATGAAATAAAATTGGACTAAATAATACACTGGGGACGTTTGCCCCAGTGGAATCCCTCAGTAGCAGTGAAGAGAAACAGGCAATTATTGTCTGGCTGCTTGGAAGAACAAAGAAGGCAGATATATTATTTAGAATAGATTAATAATACTGGAATTAAACTAGGAAAAAAACTTAAAAGTCAGGTTTAATTTAAGGGAAAATACTATGAAGACTGTCAAATACTCTAATGAGGAAAATTAAACTGTCTTGTGACACCCTCTGGACAAAATTGGTACTGACTTTTTGTGTCCATTGTGGAAGATCAGCTTTTATAAAGATATTCAGCAGTACATTGTGAGAGACTGGAACGTTAATGCTTATAGACTTAAACACACCCATCACCAGAGGCTACAGCTAGGTGTTGAACAAGACAAGGAAAGAGAATGATAAGAGGCAAATCCTGTGAGGCAAGATAGTGTTTTTTATCATGCCAAAGTCCTTAAAGCAGTGACTCAGCTGTGAAAACTCCCCTCTGAGGAAGCACCAGGACATCCACATCTAGGCCTCAAGGTATTAATGGCTCCTAAGGAGGCACAGCTGACTCAACTACACTGACAGAGGCAGCAGTAACATCTTAGAAAGTGTCATCAACTATTAAAGATTCCCAAAGCGTCCTGCAATCCACAGCATCACATCATTCAGTGTGAAACTCCCCGAGCCAGGGAAGGCTCTTAGGCATTCTCACCGAGCCCGAGAACAATATTAACACACTGCACTTTGTGTTTTGTGGGGTTCCCCTACCCTGGACAGATCGAGATTGTGACCATCATTTTAACAAAACTGGTACCATTACCTCAACCACCAGACACAGAAATTGCAACAACCAAGTCTCATTGCTGGACACATGGATGGTGGCTCTTTTCTTTTCTTTTCTTTTCTTTTCTTTTCTTTTCTTTTCTTTTCTTTTCTTTTCTTTTCTTTTTCCTTTTTTCCTTTTTTCCTTTTTTCCTTTTTTCCTTTTCCTTTTCTTTCCTGAACATATTTCCTTAAGTTTCCTTACATATTATTTTATGCTTTTATGTTACAATAGATAAAATCACAAGTGGCTGCATACCTGCTTTCCTTTGCAACCAAGTTTTTCTAAAATAAACATATGTACATTTATAAAAAATATTAATATGTTTATAAAATAAACCTATATACATTTATATATTTATCAACACTGATCATTTCAAGTGTTCTTCCATCCTTAACCACCTGAAGGAATCTATCAACAAGTACCTGGATTACTCTCACCTTCAGGTGCAGGTGGTAACACACATTTCTTGGACTGGACTGGACTGGAAAATCTGATTATCTCTCTTACAGCAGAGGTGGACTTGAATGGCTTTTGATAATGAATGATGAATGAGGTTCTAAGTGAAGACAAGCTCCTTCATCTGCAGGTACTTCTTTAAACTCAGACTTGAAGATTAGTCAGTAGTAAGGCGGCTTTGACTTTTTAGTACCAGAACACTGTTTTCCAGTTTAGAATCCCTAGATCTTTGTCTTCTATCCAGCTGGGAACTAAATAGCAAGTGAACAGAACTGAAAGGGTTACCTGGCCACTGCTTACTCAAACACACCTTCAGACCTTAGTTCTTCAACACAGTAGGGAATAACCTCAGATCAGCAGAAACTCAAACTGACTCATTGAGCTGTATCTTTTGTATCTTTACTGTCTCAGAATCTTGGTAACTATTTGCTAATTTAATTTGTTGTGACTAATACATTGTTCCAGTGTTTCCTGCTGTTATAGTCTGCAGGAGAATTTAGTTATAATGATGGCTAAACTCAACAGCAAATTTTAACAGCAGGAATTATGGCACCATTATGCAGAAATGTCTAGGAAATTATGCAATTGTATCTACCACAATATAAATCTCAAATATATTAAACCTCTCTTTGTTTCTTTGAAACTGTTAGCCTGGGTGTCAGCCAAAATGTAAAATGTAAAATTCACAAAGGCTTTTTTTTAAAATCCCATGGGCATTTCAGAAGACTGTTAGCTGAAACTCTAGATTTGTTTACACAAGCTGGATGCTTATCACAGGTAGTAAATAACATCCCGAATATGATTCAAATGTCTTATAAAATAATATTAATAAGCAGATATCCAAAGTGATTTATAAATGCATAAAAATATCAGATTAGCAAATATGAGAACATTTACAAAATGAGCCAAAGAGTAGGAAATGCTTGCCAGACACTGAAAGGCACAAACAACTCTAACAAGCTTTCACTAAAAATGCATATGAATGCAAAAATAAAGAAAATAAAGGAATGTGGGACTGTAATTTGATAACACTGCAAACATTATATATTGTGCTAAATAATTTGCCAAGCAAGTGACGCATGTTGCAAATAACAAGAGACAAACTTCAAAAGCTTTTCCAGCCCTCTGCGTACAAAGCACCCAAGTCTTTAATCAACTCTCTTCTACCAACTTTCCCTAATTTCCTTATCCTAAACTATTTCACACTTTACTAATCCCTACAGCTTGAAATCCCTGGGTTTTTTCAACCCCAGGTTTGTTCCACTGTCCTGTTCCCCTTCCAGCTCCATCACTCCTTTCATCTTTTCAAATATTCTTGCTATAGGTCATCAACAGAATCTGCAATGACATTTCATAGAATCTGCAATGACATTTCATAGGCTCCAAGAGGCAGGTGCTGCAAAGTTCAGCTCTGTGGAGTTCTCATACTGCCATCGTCAAAATGCACTACATGTCCCACAGTAGGTGAGGGAATGGGTCTGGAAGACGACAGATTGGCTGTGTTCTTTCAATCACATCTACGGTGTCAACTTTTTCCCTTTTCTTCTTCATGTTTTACCACCACCTGGTGGCAGAACCTCAAAACACTGCTCCGAGACATCATGGATCCTACAGAGCTGCCAGTGGGAGATGACCAACTGCATGTCATCCCTGACTTACTTGTGGTTCTTCTGCTGCTGGCATATATTGCAGATACAAGGAACATCATTTTCCAGAAGAACTATCAGCATCTAATTCTATATTTTATCTAATCTATCACTCTCCAGTGAGGATCAGTTCTGTTATTCTCAAAAACCAGAATTAAAGGAATACAACAATGTATTAAACACCGCAACCTTTGCTATACTCTTCCAAGTTTTCCACATTTACAGAGCACACGTGATCCCCAGCAGAACACGACTTGACTGTCGTCTCTTCTTCCAACCAAATCTTTTTCAACTATTAGCAGTATGAAAAGAGCTATGTGCAGAGAGGCAAAATTAAAGAAAACCAAAAGGAGCTATGTTGCTTGAAGGATGGGACATTTGTGATAGAAATAAAATGTATATTGTTGAAAGGAGGTACATGAATAAGAGATAAATTGTAAGATTAAGTAAAGATAGCTCAATCTTGTTTTATAGGTTTGTACCAGACGTGTGTGAGTAGCTACTCAAAAAACACATTTCCACAAAATAGTCTGTATTTGAGTATTGTGGGCCTTTGACTTCAACCACGTTCCAGATGGCTTTCCAGCATGACAATCAAGGCATGTTGTTAATTTCAAATCACTTCTGTGGTGGTATTTAGACACCGTTTTTGTGCTTTCATTGGTTAGAAAATAGTGAGTGCAGCAGTTATCTGGATAGTTGAAATTTAAACCTGTGAAATTATTTCTTCACAAATCTATGCATTCAACATTTTTGTAAAAAAAAATAAAAAAAACAGCAGATTTTACTAATTTCTTCACTAAGTTACATATTAGTATTATCTCCAAGGACTCATTATGGGCTCTTGTCTGCACTCAAAATAAAAACAAGCATGTTTTCTTACAGAAATACCACACTTGTACCATCTCCTGCAGAGACAATTATAAACGACCATAATGACTTATTGTAACAATTGTAATTTCTAATTTATATTAGAACTATTATTTTTAATAGTATAAAAATTTTGAAGGTAATTGGACGTTCTGCACTGTCAAAGATTCTGTTGCCTGAGTTTGTGAAGATCAGTCATTATTTACTTATTAATTATTAAGATCACTCATTAGGAATAAGTCTTAGATACAGGGCTTTATCTGTGTCTGTGCATTTGCCTTTTAAACAAATTTAACTGTGGAAATAAGTAGGGCTTGGAAACAACTATAAAAGCATAAATGTCTCATTTCAAGAAACTTTATTTAAATCCATATACATAGTGTGCTAGAAACTGTAATATAGCCTAACTATCAGCTCTGTCTATAAATATTTGTCTCACGTTAAGTTTCTGCTTTCCCTTGGAATCTTAATAAATTGAGTGAGTAGAGAACATCAAGAAAAGAAAACTGAGTCTTACAGGGTAGCAACTACACAATTAACAATAGTAATAAAGAATAATATTCATCATAAATTTAAAATATGTATTTGCAAAGAAACTGCATGACTCAATATGAAAAGAAGTTCTCATATGCCAGTCTGCAAGGTGAATTAAAATTGAAAAATGTAAGGTCTTGATTAGATAAGAGACATTAAAATTGTCATCCTCTGGTTTTTGCTGATGATTGTTTAATTATTTTTTATCAGTTTTTTTTTCCCAAAAAGGAGGTAATTATTGTACATGACTTTTCATTGCACCTTTGAGATTTTCTGGATATTAATAACTCACTATTTAAAATTTCACATCATTGACATATTGCTTCTGAAGAATCATATCAATTTCTCATTCATTTTGAATTCTGTCATGTCCTCTTTTAAATTAAAAAACCTCATTTTTTATACTACAAGATTATTAATCTATTTTTATGTTTAAACCAGAGGAAGATAAATACATTTCCTGAAGTAAGAAAAGAAGTCTTATTATTTATTATATTCTTATTATTTATAATATTCTCATATTGTTTATAGACAAATCTAGCACTTTCTGAAGACCTCTCACAGACAATATAAAGATAGGAAAATAAAGCTGTATGAAAGATCCAACAAGACCACCTAATTTTATGTAGTTTTGAAAAGCAAAGGCTGTCAAACAGGGAAGAATAAGATCTCAATCTATAAATACTTTCTTCAAAACCAATGAGGGAACGGAATTAGCTTGAATAGATGTAAAGAATAATTCTGCCACTGAAGGAATCACTGGATGAAATTCTATGGCCTGTATTACACATGAGGTCAGAATAAAAGTTTATCATAATGCCTTTCTGGTCTTCAGCCTGTAAATCAGACTATCTAAGGATGAAAATTCAAAGAGACTACTATACCTAAGGAGAAAACAGTTTAACTGAGATTTAAAAGGAAAAACTTCTTAATAGTAAGAGTCTGGATAAACATGCTTTTTACAATGCCTATCCTTCCTCCTTACTAATATTCAAGTTGAAAGTAATTGCATGTCCCACCTTTAGCAATTTAGAATTACAAACCATCAAAAAAAAAGGTTAGATTTTGAGGTTAGTGAGTATATTGCATGAGTAACACTGCAGAATGCAAAGGTCAGACTAGGTGACCCAATGGACTTTTTTCTCTGCTTTTAATATCTGTGACTCACTGACCTGGGATTCTTCCAAAGACACTTCAACAATTCTTCATTCTTTGCTTCCATACATGAAACTCAAAGGGAAGGCAGTGATGTGACAATCCCAACTACAGAAAGAAGAAAATTCAGAAATATTGTACATGTGGAAAGTGACAATACATATTTAAGTTCTAAATCAGAGAACAGATTCAGAAAAATGCAAATATGTGCTGATGAGATTAATAGAAATAGGTAACTGGATACTATCAAAAATCTGCATCTTAATTTCTATAAATACCCCTGTTAATCCATTACTTAGAATTTGGGGTTTCCCCTGTATAAAGAGCTGAGCCTCTCTGGATGGTTTTCAGGTAAAATAAAGTGAAATTCAAACGGATGAGTGCGTGCATGTGTATGCAACACTTGATTTGAGAAAATAGCACTATAGTGGGATTATATTAATAACAGCTGCTTTTGAAATATTATTCTCAATTCATGGATGTAATAGTGACAGTTAAGCAAGGAAATAAAATGTTTCTCTTCGGTACATATCACTCTTCAAAACAGCCACAGAAAAACAGCCTTACTGATCTTAACACTTAGCAGTTTGCTTAAAGAGAAGAGTGAATTTAAGAGTTATGGAAAAGAACTCCAACACTCAATGTAGTTGTTGCACTGTAACACACAAATATGCTGCCTTCTTGATGAAAAGTACCAGTGTAGTGTAAAATGCAACTGCCCGGGCTTCAGTTGTTGCACACCTTTGTGATGTTATTGTCTCAATCTTACAGTCTCATCTGGAGTACAAGGCAATCATCTTTTTACTTTTAATTACAAAAAAAATTAGCTTTTATACTACATTATTATTTAGCTATTTTTATGTTTAAACCAGAGGAAGATAAGTACATTTCCTGAAGTAAGAAAAGAAGTCTTATTATTTATTGGTTGAGCATTTCATATGCAAAGCAAAGGAAATATCTCCACATTCTCTCATTTTCAGCAGGATAATCTCATGTTTCTCAAGGTACTTTTTAAAGGCTAGTTTTCAGGGTTCCTAAAAAACATTCTCTACAATTCACAGTTTCTTTTCAGCTTGATGTTCAGTCTGCATTTGGCCTTTCCCACATTGCTTGCACCAACAGCTACTACCCTTTCCTCTCAACAAAAGAGTTTAGCAGATGATTTTTTTGCCTGGGGAAGTTGCACGTTTTTCCCTTTGGGTAACCTGCAATGCAGTGGGAAATACTGCAGCCTTTTTCTGCTAGAACAGGCTTTTTTTTACTGTAATTATTTCCTTTTCTTCATGCAACTCTATCCATACCAGGTAATAAGAGTGGCTGGGAAGCATCTAGTCTGATATTTTGCTTTTTCCTGGCTGCTTGTAATGTCTGCCTGATTTTGTACCGCATGTTGACAACATTCTTTAAGATAAGCAGATGCTTTGCATAGTGGGATATAATATTTTATTATGTATATTCAGTCTACTTTAAGACTTCAGTCTTTTAAAAAGTGTTCAATTTTTGCATAAGATGTTATTTTGGATTTTTAGTTAGGAACAAATTTGCTATAATTTGACCAGCAGATGTAAGTCCACTTACAGGTCAGTAACTCACTAAACTCTCTGAAAGGTCTCATCTTGTACATGTTCCAAGAGCTTTCTTAAAAAATACTAACTCCAGACAGAAATCATAAGTTTATTTGGGATTTTGTTTAAAACATATCTGGAAATTATGTCAACCTTTACAAAATAATAATATTGTAGGGAGCTTGTTTAGAAAGGGGGGAAATTACTCCACTGCTCCCTTGAGCCCTGGGGAAAGTATCTTACAGCCACATTTCTCATTTCCATGGGAAGGCAGTCATAGGTTATAGAGTTCACTTTTGCAAAAAACACTGACCATCCCCTTACCCCTCCTGACTGAGACTGCTCCAAAAAATACATAAAAATTTCTTGTATCATGGTGATGGATAGAAACAAGAGGAAGACAGAATGTGTTTCTTCAGGGTAATGTTTATCCTAGTGGTCATTGGTGGAAAAATAAAAACTAAGGTCTCAAGGTACATTTCCTATGTAACAAAACATACATGCTAGGAGCAAGTATCAGAATAAAGGCATCTTTACTCCAACAAAAATAAGATCTTATCTTACAGAGCCCTTACTGTCCCTGCTTTATTTTCCACTTCAATTTTTTTACCCAAGTGCAAAGGTGACATTTACTTTGTTATCTTACCCCACAGGTTTGGAGCTGAAAGCGAGTAAACTGATCATGAGGATCAGACTTTGACATACATATTAAAAATCAAAATGATCATAAATCAAAATAAGTGCTTCCTTTGTCCTAATACCTGCAAATATCCAGTGTAACTTAAATTGAAGAGAATTACTGGGCACTGCACCTGAACTTTATTTCCCCTAAGTGGAAGATTTCAGCTCTCATTTTAAAATTTTCCCTTGTGGTTGAGTGAACACAGATGACTTCTACACCTCCTGTGGAGGACTCTTCCCCATGACTGAAGAGGAAAACACCACCTGGTTTTCACACCAAGTGAGAACACTCTCTGTGGAGACATTTTTTATCATTGTCTTTCTGCCACAACATTTTTCCTGTATTATTTAAGTTCTGACTGTATCAGGTCATCAGCTGTGCAGTCATTTGTCAGAAAGCTGGCTTAAACTAATCAAATACAAAAGATTACAGCCTCAACATTAGGGAATATCAGTGCAGGAAATCTGCTCAGTGCCACCTGTTCTCCTACAGCCATGTAGCTCTGTAATACACCATTGTCATTGCTAGTAGCAAGCCATAAGCTTTGTACTGAATTTCCACTCCCTCAGGATGCAAGTGTGCCAGGCTTACTCTGTCCAAGCTTTTCTGACCTGCCTGCAGGTTTTGTTTTACTTGGTATCCTGGTTTCACTGGGGGTAGAGCTAATTTTCTTCTTAGCATCTGATATAATGTTGTGATTTGGATTCAAAATGAGGATAATGTTGATAACACCTTGATGTTTTAGTTGTTAAGTAATGTTTACCCAAAGTCAAGGATTTTTCAGTTTCCCAAGCTCTGTCAGTTGAGGAGGTGCACAAGAACCTGGGAGAGACAGGACAGCTGACCCAAACTGGCTAAAGAGATATTCCATACCACAGATTATACCCACCATATAAACTGGGGAGAATTGGCCAGGAAATGCTGATCACTGCTTCAGAACAGTGACAATGCATTGGTCAGTGAACGGTGAGCAGTTGTATTGTGCATCACTTACTCTTGAATTTTACTCCTCTCCCTCTTCGTTTCATTATTATTAGTAGTAGTAGTAGTAGTATCATATTTTACTTGATTTCAGATAGTAATAAAAATTTATTTCAATTATTCAACTATTCTTATTGCAACCCATGGGTTTTATGTCGGGTGGGGGAGAACGAGTAGTGAGCAAGCAGCTGCAAGGTATTTATTTGTCATCTGCGGTTACACCAAGACACTTGCTTTAGCAGTAAGAGCACTATTTTTAATTGTCTAGTCTCTACAGCTAATTTGCCTCATTTTTGTTGATTTTTGTATGATATCACCATAGCTTTACAAACTTAGCATAATAATGTAACATAGGAAATACAAGCCTACCATGCAGAGGTCTCAAGAGGCAAAGACAAGTAACGTGGTGTGGAGGAGAACAAGCCTGCGAATAAAAAAGGGGCAGAGACTGGCTCTGGAGGCTGCACAGCTGTAAACAATTCCACAGTAGTCCCTTAAAGAAATGCAGACCTAGAGATGCCAAAACTTAACTTAGTGGTAACTGAGAATAAAAAGAAATACTATCTAAAATACATAAAAAGTACCAAGTATGGTAAATTGTGATTAGCATGGATCTGCACACCAACAAAGAACCAAGATGTGCAAGCATGTTAGCTAAAATACAAAAAGATACAAGTGAATCCTTGAGTGAGGAAGAATTCATTTTCATGAACATCACACCCCTCAGTGATGGACTTCAAGTGCTGACAACTCATTATTAACCTCTTCAACAGTACAAAAACATTGACTTTGGGACCAGAGGAAGAGCAGAAAGGTGAGTATGACATCAGGAACAGGATAGAAACTAAGTGCATGTATAAGAATTTTAACTATTATCCCTGTTTTTATTATAGTAGCTGCATCTGAACTATTATTCAATTCTCATATATCACCATCTAAAACCTTTCTGGCTTTTTATATATCTATGCATATGCATACCTCAGGTGTATTTTCTCTTTGTTCATGAAAAGAGATTTTGAGCATATCATAGTTTCTGAGAGTTTGATTCTCACTGGGAGCACCGCCATGGGTTACACTAGTTTACTGGAAAGAAATTTAAGTAAAACCAAGAAAACAAAACAAAACAAACATCAAAATTATTTCCTATTGCGAAAAGTATGAATCAATATTAAAATTTAGGCATAACAGTCTGTCCTGGTTTGAAAGACAGGTGTTTGCTAAGGAAAGCAGAAGCTTCCCTTTGGACTGAAAAAAACCCGTGATTCTTCCGATTATTATAATTTTGGAATTAAGAGAGCTCTCAGGCAAAGATATGGGGGTAGGAATAACAGTTCTTTACTAGTATATCTAACACGACAAACAAGAACAACAGCTATGAAATTACCCACAAACAGAACAGTAACTCAGTCCCAGTGTTTTTTGGCTGCAGGCACCTTTTCCCTGAGCTGCAGTTCCCGGTGCTGGGGGCGGGCGGGTCCCGCAGAGCCGCAGGAGGGCTGGGGGTGATGGCAGCGCTGTCCCAGGGGGAGAGAGAGATGGAGAGAGAGCCCTCCGCTCACGGTGTGGGTCCCGATGATCAGTAGAGTGCTGGATGATGGCAGGTTACAGCGAGAAGACAGCCGGGCAGGGTCCGATGGTGGTTTCCCGACGCTGGGATGGCAGGGATGGGACACAGGCGGCGATCGTCCTTCTCGTCCGAACTCCGCGGGGGAAATGGGCCGAGGCCCAGCCTTCCGCTTCCTCTTCTGGCTGTTTGAATCTCGCGGGGCTTGCTTCTTCCCTCCCGTCCCCTCCCCCTTGTCACCAGGGCCCAGTCAACAGGTATCTTAGCATGACAATGGGGAAAATTCCACAGAGGGAAAAAGGGAGAGAACTAACCCTCAACATTACCCACCCCGAATTTTCCCCTACCATCATGCCAAATCAAATTAAAATCTTCAAATTATAGACATCCATACAGTTACAGATACAGGCACAGTATTGTAGGTAGTTCACCCTAAAACAAGGTCTCCTTGGGGTATGCATCGGGTCTTTCCATCCCTTTGCATCACCCACCAGGTACAACCTGGCCCTTGAGCAAAAACCACCCCACGAATTGGATTGTCTTTGCTGGAGGCAGGGTTCACCCAAACAGTTTTTCCTAGCATACCTCTCATGTGCACCACTGGAACCTTGTCCCCATCTGGTGTTCTCAAGGGCTCAGACTGGGCAGGGCCTGCTCGATTAGTGGAACCTCGGGTGTTCACTAACCATGTGGCCTTTGGTAGGTTAATCTCCCAGTTCTTGAAAGTCCCCCCACCCAGTGCTTTCAAGGTGGTTTTAAGCAGCCCATTGCACCGTTCCACTTTCCCAGCCGCTGGTGCGTGATAAGGAATGTGGTACACCCTCTCGATGCCGTGTTCTCTGGCCCAGGTGTTTATGAGGCTGTTCTTGAAATGAGTCCCATTGTCTGACTCAATTCTCTCAGGAGTACCATGTCTCCAAAGGACTTGTTTTTCCAGGCCCAGGATGGTGTTGCGGGCAGTGGCATGAGGCACAGGGTAGGTCTCCAACCATCCAGTGGTGGCTTCTACCATGGTCAGCACGTAGTGCTTGCCTTGGCGTGTCTGAGGCAGTGTGATGTAGTCAATCTGCCAGGCCTCCCCATACTTATATTTGGACCACCGCCCCCCATACCAGAGGGGCTTCACTCACTTGGCTTGCTTGATGGCAGCGCACATCTCACAGTCATGGATAACCTGGGAAATACTGTCCATGGTGAGATCCACCCCTCGGTCTCGTGCCCACTTATAGGTAGCATCTCTGCCTTGGTGACCTGAGGCATCGTGGGCCCATCGAGCCAGGAACAACTCTCCCTTGTGTTGCCAGTCTAAGTCTATCTGTGACACCTCTATCCTTGCAGCCTGATCTACTTGCTCATTGTGTTGGTGCTCCTCATTAGCCCGACTCTTGGGGACATGGGCATCTACATGACGGACCTTTACGGGTAGCTTCTCTACCTGACTGGCAATGTCTTTCCACTCATCAGCAGCCCAGACTGGTTTTCCCCTACGTTGCCAGTTAGCTTTTTTCCATCTTTCCAGCCAGCCCCACAGAGCATTGGCTACCATCCATGAATCAGTGTAAAGGTAAAGCTTTGGCCACTTCTCTCTTTCAGCAATGTCCAGGGCCAGCTGAATGGCTTTGAGTTCAGCAAGTTGACTTGATCCACCTTCTCCTTCAGTAGCTTGTGCAACCTGTCATGTGGGGCTCCATACGGCTGCTTTCCACTTCTGGTTCATCCCCACGATGCGACAGGAACCGTCAGTGAAAAGAGCGTAGCGAGTTTCATCTGATGGCAGTTGGTTGTATGGTGGGGCTTCATCAGCTCGGGTCACTTGTTCTTGCTCCTCTTCATCGGCAAGACCAAAATTTTCACCTTCTGGCCAGTTTGTAATTATTTCCAAAATCCCAGGGCGATTTGGGTTTCCGATATGGGCGCGCTGTGTGATGAGGGCAATCCACTTGCTCCATGTGGCATCGGTGGCGTGGTGGGTAGAGGGGACCTTCCCTTTAAACATCCACCCCAGCACTGGTAGTCGGGGTGCCAGGAGGAGCTGTGCTTCTGTGCCAATCACCTCTGAGGCAGCTTGAACTCCTTCATAAGCAGCCAAGATCTCCTTCTCTGTTGGGGTGTAGTTGGCTTCAGACCCTCTGTAACTTCGGCTCCAGAATCCCAGAGGTCGGCCTCGGGTCTCACCAGGTACCTTCTGCCAAAGGCTCCAGGACAAGCCCTTGTTCCTGGCTGCAGAGTAGAGCACATTCTTCACCTCTGGTCCCGTCCTGACTGGGCCGAGGGCTACAGCATGAGCGATCTCCTGCTTGATCTGGGCAAAGGCTTGCTGCTGCTCAGGGCCCCAGTGGAATTCGTTCTTCTTCCGGGTGACCAGGTAGAGAGGGCTCACGATCTGGCTGTACTCAGGAATGTGCATTCTCCAAAAGCCTATGGCACGTAGGAAAGCTTGTGTTTCCTTCTTGTTGGTTGGTGGAGACATCGCGGTGATCTTATTGATGACCTCAGTGGGGATTTGGCGCTGCCCATCTTGCCACTTTACTCCCAGGAACTGGATCTCTCGGGCAGGACCTTTGACTTTGCTCCTCTTGATGGCAAAACCGGCTCCCAGCAGAATCTGGATGATCTTTTCTCCTTTCTCAAATACTTCCATTGCCATGTTCCCCCACACAATGATGTCATCGATGTATTGCAGATGTTCTGGAGCTTCGCCCTTTTCCAGTGCAGCCTGGATCAGTCCATGGCAGATGGTGGGGCTGTGTTTCCACCCCTGGGACAGTCAGTTTCAGGTGTACTGCACGCCCCTCCAGGTGAAAGCAAACTGAGGCCTGCACTCTGCTGCCAGAGGAATGGAGAAAAATGCATTGGCAATGTCAATGGTGGCGTACCACTTTGCTGCCTTGGACTCCAGCTCGTACTGGAGTTCCAGCATGTCCAGCACGGCAGCGCTCAGCGGTGGAGTCACTTCATTCAATGCACGATAGTCCACAGTCAATCTCCATTCTCTGTCAGACTTGCGCACAGGCCAGATGGGGCTGTTGAAGGGTGAGCGGGTTTTGCTGACCACCCCTTGGCCCTCCAGCTCACGGATCATCTTGTGGATGGGGATCACGGCATCTCGATTTGTCCTGTACTGCCTGTGGTGCACTGTCGAGGTGGCAATTGGCACTTGCTGCTCCTTCACCTTCAGGAGTCCCACTGCAGATGGGTTCTCTGACAGTCCAAGCAAGGTGTTCAATTGCTTAATGTTTTCTGCCTCTATAGCAGCTATTCCAAAAGCCCACCTGAGTCCCTTTGGGTCTTTGTAATAGCCATTCCTGAGGAAGTCTATACCTAGAATACAGGGTGCCTCTGGGCCAGTCACAATTGGATGCTTCTGCCACTCCTTCCCAGTCAGGCTCACCTCAGCCTCCAGCAAAGTCAATTCCTGTGATCCCCCTGTCACCCCAGCAATAGAAACAGGCTCTTCCCCCACATGTACTGATGGTATTAGGGTGCACTGTGAACCAGTATCAAATAATGCCCTATGTTTTTGTGGCTCTGATGTGCCAGGCCATCGGATCCACACCGTCCAAAAGACACGGTTTTCCCGTGCCTCTCCCTGGCTAGAGGCAGGGCCCCTCTAACACTGGTTATTATTTCCTTCCTGGGCATACATGTTGGAGGTTCCCTCAAGGGCATCTGACAAATCATCCTCCCTTTTGTAATACCCTGCCTCTTGGTTATGGGAAGTTGAGGCTACCTTCACTTTAGTGGAGCTCCCTTGGTTAGTGTTTCCCTCCCTGAGTTGACGCACTCGTGCTGCCAGGGCAGAAGTGGATTTCCCATCCCACCTCCTCATGTCTTCCCCATGGTCATGCAGAAAGAACCACAGGTCAGCTCGTGGGGTGTATCCTCTCTCCTTAGCTGGGGGGCGTTGGGCTCTAACTCTGGGATCTGTGACTCGCACTGGTGCTGCATTGACCTTCCTCATCTCCTCCCTCACCCCTCTTATCTCCTCCTTGAACTCCTCTCTGAGTTCCCTAATCACAGCAGAGACCTGAGCCTGCATTGGGACATTCATTATACTCTCAAAATTTCTGAGCTTATTGGCAACAGAACCCACTGTCTCGTGGTTGGTGTCAGCATTAATGGCTGCAATGAATGTGGTATATTGAGATGGCCCCAGGTGTGCCAGATTCCACAACATCTGCCCTGTGCACCTGACCTTGTCGGGGTCATTGTCATGTTGTCCACCCCTCCCAAAGAGTACTTCCAGTATTGCTACTTCTCTCAGCTGTTGGATCCCCTCCTCAGAGGTCTTCCAGCGCATTCTATGGTGGTGCTCCTGCATTCTCTCTCTATGGACAAACCTCTCTCTTACACTATTAAAAGCCGCTCCCAGAGGGAAAGGGGGCCTGGTTCCCTTACGAATATGTGATCCACACCTGAGTCCTGGGTCAGGGGTCCCAAATTCCTTGCCTCAGTACCATCCAGCTGCACACCTGTACCCATAAGGTCCCAGACCCGCAGTAACCACGTTGTAAAAGCCTCATGCCCCCTTCGCACAACATCTTTACGCAGATTACGGAGACTCTCGTATGACAGGGACTCTGTGACGATCTCAACCTCTGGCTCCCCTGCTGGTTGTGAGGGCCCTGCTTTCTGATCCTTATTATCTAGGTGCTTTGTTTTCACCTTAGACTTTCTAGTTTCCATGGGGGCAACTGCTGCTGGCTGTGAGTGCCCTTACAGTTCAGCTGGAGCCTGGAGAGATGTAACATTTGTGGGTTCCACTGCTGCACCATCAGGTTCTCCCTCTTTAAGGCAGAGGGAGAGTTTCTCAAGAGCTGGGAAAAGATACTCCTTCAGCATTTGGCCCATGTCCTTCACTAGAAACCCCACCCACTCTGGATGATTCCTTTCTGAGGTGAGCTCTGGGGCAGAATCAGGCTCAGGGGCAACATCCTTAGCCTCTGGGGCAGAATCCTTAGTCTCTAGGGCAGAATCCTTAGTCTCTGGGGGAGAATCCTTAGTCTCTGGGGCAGGGGCAGGGTCAGGCTCTGGGGCAGAGTCCTTAGTCTCTGGGGCAGAGCCAGGCTCTGGAGCAGGGCCAGGCTCTGGGGCAGGATCCCTATTCCTTGGGGGACCTATCAGGGTTGTCATCCAAGTCAATCTCCCCTCATCTCGGAATGTTAAATAGAACAGGTTTACAAGGCCTATTAGCAATGTCAGCCACTGTATGATATCAGTACTGCTTAGAAGAGATTTGAACCCCTCAAAAGCTGGTGGAGCAGACCCAAAAAACTGTGTAAGGGGTTGGGACAAAATTTTCCCTGGTGTCATATCCTCACAGTATGTACCATTATTAAAGTAACCCCAAAAACATAACAGAGTGTGATAGCTCTGAATCCATGTGCCCACCTTCCAGAGAAAGTTAAAAATCCATGAATTTCTCACGTTATCAGCCCACAAAAGGAACTGGATAATAGTTACAGCAGCCTGAGTTATAGGACCCATGTTCAAGTAAGGGATTGCAAATGGGAGAGATAGAGCTGTGGCCACATGGAGCCCAAACCACGGTAAGCTGGACAACATGATGCCACCTAACACAAAACTGAGGTAACTCAAGAGCTGTTATTCCTTTTTCACCCTTTTCTCTCAATGCCCTCGGGCCCCACATTGGGCGCCAAAATCTGTCCTGGTTTGAAAGACAGGTGTTTGCTAAGGAAAGCAGAAGCTTCCCTTTGGACTGAAAAAAACCCGTGATTCTTCCGATTATTATAATTTTGGAATTAAGAGAGCTCTCAGGCAAAGATATGGGGGTAGGAATAACAGTTCTTTACTAGTATATCTAACACGACAAACAAGAACAACAGCTATGAAATTACCCACAAACAGAACAGTAACTCAGTCCCAGTGTTTTTTGGCTGCAGGCACCTTTTCCCTGAGCTGCAGTTCCCGGTGCTGGGGGCGGGCGGGTCCCGCAGAGCCGCAGGAGGGCTGGGGGTGATGGCAGCGCTGTCCCAGGGGGAGAGAGAGATGGAGAGAGAGTTCTCCGCTCACGGTGTCGGTCCCGATGCTCAGTAGAGTGGTGGATGGTGGTAGTTCACAGCGAGAAGACAGCCGGGCAGGGTCCGATGGTGGTTTCCCGACGCTGGGATGGCAGGGATGGGACACAGGCGGCGATCGTCCTTCTCGTCCGAACTCCGCGGGGGAAATGGGCCGAGGCCCAGCCTTCCGCTTCCTCTTCTGGCTGTTTGAATCTCGCGGGGCTTGCTTCTTCCCTCCCGTCCCCTCCCCCTTGTCACCAGGGCCCAGTCAACAGGTATCTTAGCATGACAATGGGGAAAATTCCACAGAGGGAAAAAGGGAGAGAACTAACCCTCAACACAGTCCAACACTGTTGAATTTGCACAGTGAATATTTTATGTCCTCCACTTTATATAAATCCTTCCATTCTCTTTTCATTGTATATTTAAGTTTTAAAAATTCTTCAATAAAACAATTCCACCTAACAAGTTAGTTTATTTTGCTGCACCAGAACATCCCTACCTGAAAGGCAGTCCCATAAAATTGTGGGTTTGATACAAAACCAAGAGGGACTGAGGTTCTGAGAATTCTTCTGGAAGTGTCAATGACAATGTAGTTGGAAGCACTTTATTCTGGGCCTAATGTTCTAGAAAGGAAATCCCCCCCAAAAGTCCTCTGGTAACACTTATGTCACAACATGTGTGGCAGGACTGATGGAATGAAACAATCCTCAGACTGCTTTAATCCTGCTGGGCAAACTTTCATTGCTGTGAGCTGCAATCCAAAAGGGATTAGGGTACCAGAAAGACATGTGATGCCATCCCTAGTTCTTTATCAGAAACAAGAAGTTTCATTTTAAGCAGCATTCCAGAAATGTTTGAATACGGCTGTTGAAAACACACGTAGCAGTTAAGTCCCACATCAGCCCTAAAACCAATATGGTAGCCTCAGATTTCTCAGACCTTACTTAGGATAAAAAAAAGAACACAAATCACTTTAAAATAATTCAGTTGTCAAGAAAAATAAGCCAAATATAAGCCAATAAGCCAAAAATAAGCCTTTTTTTTCCTTTTTAGTCTTTGCATCTTCTGTAGTCATTTACATAAACACAGCATGGTGTAAAATCACCCCAAATGCTGAGGAAAAAGAGAATTTTGAATTGTAGCCTTGTTTACTGACTTTGAATAAAACAAAAGTACATGACTGTCTCTGGAAAAGCAGTAAAATGCTTCAAAAGCATGCACATATATTCAGATACATAGTGACGTGCTACCTATAATTTTAAGACTCTAAGGTAGGCTTCAAAGGAGTGCAGGTTCCCCATATAAACAGTAGGGAAATTAAAAAAACCTGGTCCTTCTAAAGAGTGATTGAGAACATTTAAATTAAGCCTAACTTCTGCATTATTTGTGCACATTTAATCACCTTTAAAAAGATGTATCTCTGTCCTCCACAGAGGACGTGTGTTACTGAGGTACCAAAATGTAGGTAATGTGACAAATTTTGACTGAAAATAATTCTCTCATTCTGCCACCATAGTGTAAACAAACATTCAATTGACTCTGGATGAGAAGAAATTGTAAGCAGCACTTTTTGTTTGTCCTTTAAGCACACAAGATTGAGATGGAAAACGCTTATGTATTCCCATTCTATATCATACAACAAACATTTAGCTGTTTCAAGCAGTGGAAGTTCATTATTTCCTTTGGAAGATGGCTTACAACATAAAGGCTTTTGCATAAAAGGCGATTTTAATTTCTGTTTTCCTATTTAATATAACCACAAGAGATGTTCCTTTTTATCATGAAAAATAATTCCAGCAATATTTGTTGTGCTAATGAGCCTAAATTTTCAGAACTATATTTGCATGTACACAACCATTTGTATCACATATAATTTAGAAAATTTATGGGTTTTCCTCATAAATAAAATCCTTCTAGACACTGAACCAGCCTATTTCTTTTCACCCATCTTAATATAAGCCAGTTTTTTTATTCTCTTATGGCATGTCCATCAGTCTACCTTTTGCTCAAAACACAATGTTGCTACGAGTATTTTGGATTCCTTCCCATTTGGTTTTCTTATATAAAAAAAAGTTGACTGCCTGTAAAAGGCAGGAGGACCTGTGAGCTGGATCAGACAGTATCTAGAAAATCAGATTAAAATCCTTTCAATGAAGTAAAACAAAGTGCAAGAATCAGCCTTGGCTGTAATACTCACTTTAAGCCAGCTCCCCTTACTTCAGTTACTTTGATGTGCATGATCACAATACTTTCAGGTCTCTGGCTCCACAGTGAGAGCATTGCTTCCCTTCCAGTTTTTGCACAGTTAACGTAGTACTTGCCCCTCCATCTTGTCCTACAGGACAAGGCACTGATACAGGCTTCATTGAATTTTGCTCTCCTACAAACGCTATTCATAAAGAGATGTCCATGCCACTCATCTAGATAGTAATATGTAACAAATATTGTACATCAGGATTGCAATCTACTGTAGAGGATAACAGATAGACAGCACATCAGGAATTACATTTAAGGATAGTACAGAAAATCTACATTCCTACAGATACTTTCTCATATTATTACCAGCATCAGAATATCCAGAATATTAATTTGGTTTTCTTTTCCATCATTCTGTCATTATGTTATGGATGATCAAATGTTTGCAGCATGACACTCCATCAAATAATGCAGACTCATTTAAAGAAATATGGGGAGATTGCTGACAGAATTATTTCCAACACAAGATACAAAAAAAGGAATATGCCTTTTTCTGCTACTATTTGCTTTTAAAAAAAAATTCCATTCCCTTATCAGCTCAGAATTTCACATGACTGAAATTAGCAGCATTAATCTTCTCTTCTGCAATCAAAAAATATGTATAAAAATTACACAGCAATACCTGAAATACCATCCATTTTCCAATTCAAATGCTAAACTAGACTCTCACACTGCTGCCTGGACACATTACTCTAGCATGGCAAATTTGTCACTATAGGAAGAAAAACGCTTTTCTTTTGTTCCTTGACTCCTTTTTAAGTCAGCTGAGGATCACATTTTTTCTTCCCATTTTAAACACTGAGGGGAAAGGGAAATGTAGGGTACAGGGAAATCAACAATTTTCTTTTTTTTTAAAGGATGCATTAAAAGATTAGCAGCACTCAGGAGGAATAGCATGATGCTGTAAAAGAGCCCTGTGTCCTGTATTTCAAAATGAAAAAGATTAATACAAATTCGTTCTATTAGGTTAGCTTGCTTTTTCTTTCTCAGATACCAGCAGCTAGGATTTGCATAAAGTAGAAATTCACTTTTGCTCTGCCATACTATGATATTCTATGCCTAACAAAGGCTGCCTACGTTTTCCAGGTCTTTTTGCCCTTCAAGTAAACTGCAATAAGCCATGGGAAGATGCGCGCAAGGGCCCGCAGTAAAACACTGCTCTTCCTGAGACAGGAGAAGATTGCCATCTGCTGGTTTCTGGCCTCCAGACGAAGTCAGGCAAAGGGTATTGAGTGAGGGTCTCTGCAGTGACTTTTTAAAAATCAGATACTTTGCTTCTCCCTGTTCTTCATAAGCATATATTTGCATAAATAAGCATGTATTTGAAAATAAAGCTAGGCTATGTGGTCACCTGCTCCAATCTAGCTGTGCAGGATGATGATGTGATAGATGGCATGTAGCATCCATTTGATGTAAATTTCTGCCATTTCAAAGACTAAATGGCAGTGGTGTAATAAAACAGATTACAGGTATAGAGGTCCTGATATATGTATGGTCCACATCATACAACTGTGCCGAAATGTGATTCTTCTGAATGGCAAAAGAGGGCTGTTGTGTCAGTCGTTTTGGCAGAATATATTCAGCTCTGCCACCACAGCTGCCAGGTAACCTCCTGTTCTTCTGCAGTGATGCATTAAAACACCCATGACATCATGCTTCTGCATAACATATTCCTGCTTAAACTCTCCTCTCTTTTGGCCATCATGTCTTTTTTGCATTTCTGTCAGGAAGGTATGGATGCCCAGTCCCTGTCTAGTTAAATTGCCCGTGTAAATTAGGATAAAGCTAAAATACTGCACTACAAAGAGGAGTAGCTGACACAGACACACCCCATCTCACCAGCCACTGACCTCCCATGAGCTAGGCAGACGGTACAGCAGCTCTTAAACTGGCACAACAATGGGCCATTGTCCTGGGAGATAAGTGCCCAGCAGTGCTGTGGTCTTGCCTTGCTCCTGGCAGGGCTGCACTCAGGCTGCACAAACAGGCAGACACACACACGCCGCCCAGTGCTAATGCAGCACACTTCAGTTTCCTAGTCCAATAGAAAAAAAAATAAGCCTTGAGACAGCACAACGGGCTTTCAAACTGGAATACTGGAGAAGTATAGGTATAGATTATGCTGAAACAGGAGAATAATATTTTGCATTATGAGAATCTAAGGAAGCAGGGCAAAAGAATACCTGGACGCAGCACTTGACCATATTCTGCAGCACTACCAATAAAAGCATGAATCCGGAAACAGATAACAGGACTAACACATCACTCCAACGTGCCCAGGAGCTTAACTCGCGGCCCCCTACAATCCAGCATGCTTTCCTGGTTACCTGTGATCTTGGAAAACAAGCTGCTGGGCAAAAAAACAGGCTGAGAGAACTGAAAACCAGAAATGATTTCTTGAACATTGTGGTAGTTCAGATGTAAGGCAGTTAATCACTAAATGCAGTACTCCCCGCATTACATTTCAGTTTAATAGGCACACAAGCCTAAGGCAGCATCAATACTCCTGCATCTGTAAATGATGTGTGCATCAGTATAGCTGAAATTACTGGTTTGGCTTTTTTTTTTTTTTTTCCCTATCTAGAGCAGTACCTTTTGAGAGAGTAGACTCTGAAGAAATAGACTTTCCCATGAAAATGTTAAAGGAAATATTTCCCTGATATGAAAAATTGCTTGGAGCAATTATTTTCCTTGTTTTTCAACCACTGATGAAAAAATGCAAGAAACTGAAATCCTGTTTTGAATGAAATTCCAATCCAGTTTCTATGATACATTGCCTTCTCTTCCCTAATATATTGTTCAAAATTCTTAATGCTACAATGCACAGGAATTCATGTTTGCAGTCATTTCTCTGTAACTATTCCATCTTTTTCCTAATCAGTATGCTGGATGACTGCATATTTAGTACAGATCCCTTACACTGATTCCTTCTTCCCAGATGAATTGTTCAACATTTTTCTACATTAAATTGCATTTTCTACCTGATAGTTCACTTAAATTATCCAAAATCTTCTGTGTTTTGGTTTGGTTTTTTACCACCTGTTTTATTTTTTTCAGAAAATAAAGAAAAAATAGACAAAAAGTAGAGAAAAAATGATAGAAAAAATATAAATAAATCAAATAACAGCAACACAATATATTTTAAAATTCAGCTGCTTCCAACAGCTTCTCCATCTTATCCATCCTTTTCCTTAGAATAAGGTCAGAAATCTGCTTTTCATTAGAAACTGAAATGAATTCTTTTAATTAAATTGTCTGCAATAATATCACAGGCAATTCAAAAATAATGTTGTCAGACATAAATTAAGTGAATGAATGTATATCTCTTGGGTTTGTAAACATGCATTTACAATCTAAAATAAAAAAGGAAGATCATCAAGGACCCATCTTTATGTAAATAATTTATAATTTTGGAATTTGTTTAGAAGAGAAACATGGCATCATTTTAAAATGTACATCTGACCAGTATTTGTATGTTACAGTAGCATTATAATAGAGCGATACCTCTATAATCAATCTGAATAACAGACAGAATAATAAGTCCTGCCTTTGCCTGATCCTGTATGTAGTATATTTGAAACATGCTTTCACAGTTTATTTTAGAGAAAAGCAATTTATATTGCGGTGTTTCTTATCTGATTAGGCTGAGATTTATTAACCCATCTAATGCACTGTTCCTCTATGTGAGTTTCAGTTGCAACAGTGCAAGTCCTGTTTCTACTACCTTCTCAATTTGTAATAACAAGGAAGCTTTCTTTTACTTAGAATTCATGAAAGGGCAGAAACAGAAAGTTCTGTCTACAACAATCACACACAAATTAAGTATTAAATTGCTCTGTGGAAGACGTATAACTCCAGCAACCAGACCAAGACCTCTGCAGACCCGTTTTCAAATAGCCTTTCAAATTTTCGTTCATCCAATTGTGTTGCAGAGTTTTTCAGTGTTGGTGACATTCACTTCTTGCACCAAAGGGCTTTTTGGCCTTCTTAAGGTTTAATACAAGTATTACATGAGTGCTACCGCGGCCTTCTCCATATGCTGAAACAGCCTGTAGCATGTTTAAATGACCCAACTGCCTTCATGCCTTTACAAAGGCATCCGGTTCTCTTTGAATCTTGCTGGTTTGATTTCTTACCTTCCCTATGAACATCTCATCACTGGCAAGTGTTGCAGGATGGAGCAAATTGTAATTTCTTATAATTATGCTCCCTGCTTTAGCCAGAACGACATTTCTATAAACCTCTCCTGCTAGACTTTATCATTCAAGAACTCTTAAGAACTCTTTCCGGACTTCTTAGATCTATAGGCTGAATCAACCTGAACATGTGTCCTGCACATATTCCCTTTTCTGCCATGCAGCCTTGTAGAAAGATCATGGTACAGATCCCTGTTGTCTCTGTGCTCACTCTAACCAGAGGAGACCCCCCCCACTGTGCTCACAAGTCCAACCACACTCAACCCCTCCTTCACACAGCAGTGCAATACCTGAGCAGCTTGCAGGCTGCTGCATTTTTCAGTTCATGCTAGCTCACAGAGGCGTTACTGGACGTGCCTCTCTAGCTATAGTGAGGCTTCTTTGAGATGTTATCCACTGATCTATACTGCAGCCTCTGTTACTACAGCATCTTGACCTTTGTTGACTTTATCCCCACACTTCTCTAAGACTGGAAGAGTGACAGGAAGAGTGTAGGAACGAAGAGTGAAATAATTGTGCTGTCACACAGAGGTCTCAGTCAGAACAAGGCAGGACTTCAGATGTCCAGCATTTTAAACCAGTATTCATGTCACTTCATCCTATTTCTCAGTATGGTTTTCAGCACAAATCACAGAGTTCTACAAAGGACACACAAGGATTAGAAAAAACAGAGGGAAATACATGCCTCTGTGTGAATGTCATGGAGATTAAGTGCTGACTTGCATCTGAAGGACAGAATTTCAGCTGCTGTAAACTGGCCTGATATTATTATTGACATCAGTGAAGCTGCATTATTTACACCAGCTTAGGAGCTAGTTTAGAAGATCCAACCACTGAACATTTCCAGCCAAATAAAAGACGGGGGCTGGCAGAAGACTGTTCTATGGCTTAAAAGTAGTGAGCAGGATCTAGGCAGTGATTTGTTAAGCTAAGAGGGCAAGTCTTAGAGGCAAAACTGGGCTGAAAACCATTTGCATCCAAAGACTGCTGTCACACTAAAAGAGCTACCTAGCAACACGAATAGACTCCCCAGTGCTAATGAATTTAAACACAGCATGGGTGCATTACCACCTATGGCTCCTTCCCTCCAAATCACCCAGACGAGCTGCAACTCAATACAGCAAACTGAATTTGAAGCTGCATTCAGTGTTCATATTTTTCTCATTTTTACCCTGAAGTTCATTGCAAACTGTGCCTACTGACACACAATTTCTTCCTCTCAGAACAGAATCCTCCTATCAGTCTTTTCACCTCTCTCCTGCTCTGCTCTGCAAAACCAGCTTTGACGTGCAGCAGCATGTTGGTGGAAAGAGAGAAAAAGGAGACCTAACAAGAAATCATTTCCCTTTTGACCTGAGATTGTAATTCTTAGTAAGCATTCTGCCACTGTGTAAGGTTAATACTACAACAAATAGCATATCACAGCAACAAATATAAAGCAGTATCTTTTTTTTCTGTCTGTGCATTGAGTGGGCTGAGAGTTTTTCTTTCATATTTCATTTACACCTTACTGAGTGATGCCATAGAAATGGCAGAAGTTTCATCTCCTCCCACTTCTGCAGCAGCACAATATGTGTAAGAGCAACAGCTCCCACACTGAGCACTGGGAGCTTGAGCCGGATGCTGATCACAGGTTCATTTCTATTTTTCCTACATGCCATTCTCAGATGCTAGAAGATGTCTCTTATTTTCTTATTAATTCCTGTTGCAGAAATAACGTGTAAAACTACCTGAGAACTTTAATCATGTAAACTAAAAACACTTCGAGGTTTTCCTCAAAAGTTCTTCATAAGGCAAAATGGGAGACCAAATCAAAATAAAATCTGTTTAGGGAAAAGGAAATTAAGAGGATAAGCATTTGGATATAAGACAGTCTCAAGCAAGCAGAAAGGGGTGATTTGTTTATCAGTAACTTTCCAGAGGACTAACAGAAAATTCATGCTAAACAAGGTCAGCCAGTACCATTCAGAAAAAGAAAACATAGAAGACTTAAGTCATAAGCAAGCCCAAGAGTCCTGCAAGATGCTCAAGACCATCACTTTGGTTATAGTTTCAGAGAGAAATGATAAAGTTATTGAAAGGTCAGTGCTCTTAAGACAAACTGTACTTCAGTCTGAAATCTTCAGAAAGCAAGAAAAATGGCCCATGAGTTTAGTAATGATCTCAGAACTTTTTTTCATTCAAGACAATCAGTTTGAAATTTGTTGATGTTAGAAGTTACTAAGTAGAGATACTTCTACCAGATCCAAGGTGTTACAGATTTGCCCAGTCTGGTTTGTCCATCAGTACAGAAGCATTTCTCACAAGTTGCCAGAGAACTTCATTAAGTAGCCCTCTGCAAGCAGTTTCACTGAAGTGACCGAGAGCTGAAGCTGCATGTTATCTGAATAACTTACTCCCATATCATGTCCATGTGAAATATTTTTCAGCAAACCCTTCACACTCCCACTGTACTGTAGCAGAGGTCCCCCATTTCAATCATATGTCAGTGATCCTTGTCTGTTGTGAGCAGGAGGCATGACATACCTGCCTGTACATTACAGTGAAATGGTGTTTGTAGAGCTAAGTAGCAGAGATAGAAGCTCTGTGAATATTTGAGGTATTCAAAAAATATCACTCTCTCGAATTACAATGAAAATCTAGATGTCTTCATGTGCAATTATCTATACACATAAAAAGTATTCTCTAGGCAAAATTATTACTATTACTATTATTATTTAGTTAGATATATTTTTCTCTTTTAAACTTTTGTCTAAATTAAATACAAAATATTTAAAATTAACCCCCCTCAAATTTCCTTATTTATAAAATTGTAGGTATTTTGACTATTAAAAACTTCGCTGGGAAGTTTATCAACACTGAATCTTGGCACTAAGGTCTGGTTTCAATAAATAGTAATTCAAGGGAAAAAAAGTCAGCCATTTTTCAGAATACTACCAGCTCATTTTAGGTACTAGCCACATAAACAAATTTTCTTACTCTTCCAAATTATGGTTCAAGTTTCCAAACTATTGCAAAGTACTATATTTAACAAATAATAGAATGAAGAAGGTTCAGAGTTTTGGGGTTTTTGTTTTGTTTTGTTTTTGTTGTTTTTTTTTCAGTCAAAAATATTGCAGATTCAGGAGTCCAACATACTACGGGAACACTAAACTTAGTTTTCAGGAAATGGCATTCTAAAGATTAATGACTCCATTACATTGGCATCACGATCTTTTTCAGGATATAACCACAAAGTTTGTCAGTAGCATTCTGTCTTGCAGAGTTTCAGGGTCTTAACATGCACAGCAGTACTCCACTCTCAGTATGCTGCAGGGGCAGCCACATTTGTTTCATATCTGCAGTGAGAGGTATCTCACAGATCTCATAGCTGTGTTCCAAAAAAAAGCCCAAGAGCTACTTTGATAGACAGACCTCGAGTCTCGCCTGTAAAAGAGCACTGCTGCACTTCAAGACACATGCATGGCAATACCCTGAAACTTAACTTGCCTAAATCAAAGCCAGATTGCTGACAAATCTGGCACAGAACCAACAGAAGTACATTGCATATTAGTGGAACTTTGAGAGACTGATATGTCTTGTGTCTAGATGTAATGTAATTCTAAACCCTAAAAAAAGTCATCAGAATTCCCACTGCAAAGATCAGAGAAGTTATACTGATACATACCCCATGGATTTGAAAGCAGAAGTTGCTAGTCAGGTAGCATGGACTTCACCTCCAGAACAGTTAAGGATTCCACATCACTCATCATTGTCCTACCAAATCCCACCTAGAATGGCTCTCACTTGAGCACACAGAATATCTGGCAATTAAAGAAGCAACTACCATGTAAGAGTAATTGGCAGCAGGTCATGTTCCCACTAGCAGAACAGACTGGGAAAGCAATTGCACATGACAAGGCGGTGTGAACTGGATGGTCTTTAATGTTCCTTCCAATACAGACTATTCCACAATTCTATAAAGAATTCAAGGACATCTCAGATGAGAAGGCTGGCAAAGACAGTAAGTCACTAAGACAAACAAACAAGAACACATGTAAAGAAGCAAAGGGAAGAATATCTGTGGAAAACACCATCAAACATTTAAAACTTTGACCAATGTGGAAAATCACTGGTATGCTCCTACCATTTGTTAGACTTTATGGAAATATTGGTCACAGCAAGCCTTTTAGAGTTTGATATTTTTAGGCAGAAAGAGTTGACAAAAGCTTTGGAAGAGAGCAGTTAAGGATCATGAATTATGCACTGAACACAAATTCCTTTAACTCTGTCAGATACTTAAGGCCAGAGTCAAATGCTCAGTTGAATGGCCAGAGTTTTTTGGCCATTGAATTCACACAAAAACTGAAAGTGAACATACAAAAGTTGCTTCTGGCTTTCAAATGCTCCAGTCTGGATATTTCTGCACTATTACAGAAGCACTTGGAAAAGTATTGTCTGATATTCCTGATGGTCCAAGACAGATCTTCCAGAATTCTCCTTTCAAAATGAGGTAAATGGGAACATAGAGGAGAGATTTACCTTACAACACACATTAATGCAAACAGCCACCAAATTAATTTCTCAGTCAAGGTGACAGGGAAGGGTGCTGCTGCTGACGGGCCAATACAATTTGAGAAATGAAAAGCAAATACCTCAAGTGAGAGAGAACAGTTGAAATAAAAATAATCACAACATATGAGGTCTGAAGCGAGCTCCAGTGTTTGGATTTCTGATTTATTCCACTTGTAAGCCCTTTTAGTCTTCCTATGTATTTTCAGCTTCTACAACATAAATGATCTGTATCCAATTCAAAGTAAAACTAAAAAGCAGAAGTAGAAAAACTCTGGTTAATTCCATTTAATTTTGGGACCATGAGAAATACCCAATTTTCGTGTGTTCTTTCCTAAAATAAGCTCAGTGACTAAGGCAAGGAATACATTGTAAATGGGCTGAAAAGCAACAATCTTTTTAGTAGCAGAATGGAGAATGATACCAATGTGCTTCCTGTGGACTCAAAATCCATTGAAAATGTCACAGAAAAATAAATAATTGCATGGAAAGGCTGAAATGCAACAATAGTACCTAAGAATATAGATGGTCTGTGCTTTCAAAAATGTTGCTGTTTACAGATTCTTCCAAGTTATGTCTGCTGTCTTGCATTTCTGACTTACTCATATCCTTACTGTGTATTAGCATGAAAACAAAAGAAATACATAGCACTGGAAACATCAGTTATATGATTGCATGTACAGTTGACTTAAAAGAAAAAAAATAAAACTTTGACAGAGATAGGCAATTTCCTATTAAAACCTTCAGTTTATTTGAAAGTCTTTTTTATCATCAATAAAAACAAAATTTCAAGATGTTATGAACAGCAAGTTTTGTCTTAGCTAATCATCACCTCTTCTCACACCCAGGAACAGACACAGCAATGGATGGCAATGAGATCTGAAGTTATGATGTTACCATCTGTGCCAGGAAAAATTGTTTAGGAATGTATAAGCCAGAAATGAGATGGTTGTCAATTACTTGCAGGCTTATAATTTCTCTGTGATATTTTACAATTTTGAAAATAAAGTCATGCAGTTAGAAAAAAATTGAGCACAATGAACGGCACATACACAGACACATGTAGATAGTTTATGTTTCTCCCATTATCCTGTTCATACATTTGAAGTCAGAAAATGCACAGAGTAGCAGCATTATAAACATAAGTATTAAGACCTGCATTGTATTTACAAAAGTATAGCATGTCCACAATTTTTGCAAATCAAATATTTTTCTTACAGGGAAAAACATCTTTTTCCTATATAATGCATTCTTTTATCATAAAATAGATACTCTTTAGTTCCATTGTATAAATGACTAGAAAACACAATTAGATCCCTGTACTACAATTTCAAGGTCACAGGCATAAAATGTTTCTTCCATATTCCTAGCAGCAATTCTCTGAAAGCTGTTACTAAAATGAGAATAATTATATATTACAGCATGTGGATGCAAGATAACTGCTTATTGGCATCTAGACACTGTCTTCCAAAAAATTCATGGGCCTACATGTTGCCTCTGAATGCTGCATTTAGCCTTGGGATCTTTGATTTAACTGACACACGTGCAGAATCTCAACCATTGGTTAGCTCTCTCATAGCTGAACAGGTCTTCAGATATATGTGTCAAAACTATTCCAGCTGGGGGAGGAGATTCAGTTCATTATATTTCCTCCAGATATGGATGTTTCAAGTGGCAGCTTAGTAAGGACAGAAGTCCAAGTTTACTCTTCTTGCTGGATCCAGAATCTATTTCTGTTTTGCTTCAGACGTCACTGATGTCACAAATGTTTGAGTTCAGGCTTACGTTTCTGAGCTATGTTTATAAGAATCTAAAATTAAGTTTAGCCCATAATATTTACCTTTTCTTCTTGGAACAAAGGTTGGATAAATAACACTCTGTAGTAATATACTCAATCAAGTATAACAAAGTAAATGCTGCAAAGGTAGAGTTATATGGAAAATCCATGTAGTAGGAAGTGACATGGTGCTTTTTCTATGACAATCAGATTCTAAGTCTGAAGACTGTAAAGGTTTTGTTTTTTTTCCTTGCTTAGGTTCATATTTCAAAAACATAAACTCACATAGGAGACTGCGCATAAAAATAAATTATGCTTACATCAAAATATAATTAACATCAAACACTGCCCCTGTCAGATACTGAAGTGCTACTTAAGATTAGTGAAGTAGAAACCCAGAAAAGTCTTCTTTACTGAAACTCTAATTTTTACATTAACTCCAAAAAAACCAGTGATAGAGTAAATAAAATTTCAGTTGTAACACAAAGGCTTGATCTTCACTATTGAAGCCTGAAATTATATTAAGAGCAGATTAAGTTTCTCACTAGGTGACTAGGTTAAACTTCTTTCGGGTTTGGTTAAGACTCCTACTGCTGGCATGCAACAAGCACGCTCCAACAGTGGCACAGATGCATGAAATGAAATGCTTCCAGTTCATTTAGTCCTTTAGTCCTCCCCAGAGTGGGGAGACCCTTCCCAGCAGTAGGTGCAACCTTACACAATTTTCTTCCAGGGCAGCAGTCCCAGCACACATTTCAGTTGAGGGCACCAGTGGGTGCGTGACCTGATCCCACCCCACTCTCTTCCCTTGCAGACACAGCCTGGCGTTAAGAGTGAGCAAGGTGCCACGTAGGGGAATGATTTGACAAGGGGTGGGATAGCTCATTATCCGCAAGCAAGGCTGAAGGCTGCTTGTGGTGAAAGCAGCAGGAACTGGCTCTGAAATGGAACCCTACCATAACATCAAAAGAGATGTAGGGAGAGGCCATCCACCTGCAGCTCCTGCTCCTGCTGCAGGGCCTGAGGCAAGAGAGGTGACTACTCTGATGCACCCACCTCATATAAGGCACCCTGCTCCCTGCATTGCTCTAGGGCACCAAAAAGAATCTGAAGGGGAATGAAGAGAGAATGAGAATCTGAACAGCAATACCCAAGACTGAACACATATCGGATCTGAACAAAAAGCTTTTCACATAAACATTCTAACGTCAACTCAACAGACAGGTACCACTTCTTCACAAGCCTGATGGGGATCTGATTAATGTTGATAACCCCACCTCTGGAGTATCAGAAAGCAGGTTTCTTGACACCTCTGCCAATTACCACTTGTTGACTGTACTCCATGGAAAATCATTTTGTCTCCATCCCACACGCCAGGGCACTGCTGAATTCAGGAATTCTTGTTTCAGCATTTACAGATTATGTATTATTATAATATTTGTAAAAAAAATTTTTCCTGCTGCGGCATGGTTCTGACCAAAACCTTTCCCTACTTCCATAAGTTTTCTATAATTCACAGGTACTCATTTAAATAAAAAGCACATTAAAAAATTAGAATTTTATAAATGCGTGAAATAAATTCAGGTCTACCAAGTCTCCTGTACTCTGTTGCCAGCTCAACAACTAACAGTCAGTCTCCTCATCAGTGGCAGACCCAAGGTAGTACAGGCCTCCCACTATAAGCAATGCCTTGAAACAAATGTTTATCATGCAAAGACAGAAAATAAATTACTTTCAAAATGTTTTCCACTAATCAGACTCAGTGTGTCATCAAACTCTCATAAAAATGGATGTTTCTACACAATTACTTGTCCTCTGAACTCAACAGCTTCACCTAATAATTGATGCCTCCTACTCACGTTTGCTTATGTTCTTCAGCCTCTTCTGCTAGGAAGATTGTAAAAACTCTGTGGATATGTAGGAGTAAGCATATACATATACATTCAGGACAAGAATGTTTATTCAGAAGAAATTATTTGGCTTTAAAGGAAATTAATTAGGATGGATAATTCATAATTCAAATACCTCTAGAGCCCCTGAGGAAAAAAAACATCAGAGGTAATACGTGTGACTGCAGTGCATTTTTTCAAGCATTGTTTCTCAAAACTCATGCAGAGTGCTTAGCCAGGAAAGAACAAAATGTCTCACCCAGATTTCACTTAATTCTTTTTACTGAAAATGCTCATATGATAAAAAGAATGGTTTTATTTGTCAAGCAGGCCCACAGACAACTACCTTAATCTCTTAATTCTGGAAAGCCACATCTTCTAAAAAATCCTGAATCTGGACATATGAGGGAAGAGAACGGGATTTCATAATAAAAAATTTGATTTCTCTGCATTCATCCTTGGCATGACTTTCATTTACACCAGTACACTGACCTTCATTGAGACATTTCTACCTCTGAACTAAGGTACTGAAACATTACATAAGTACTCACCACATTTCCAGAGGATGGGTAAACAGCTTGGTTGGACACACACTCCTTTTTTAAAAAAGCTGGAACTGTCATATAAAATTACTAAATTTGTGTCCCGTAAGTTTCACTTTCAAGGAATACAATTAGTCAACAGCCACCGTTAAGGCAAATGAATAAACCTAATGACTTCAATTTAGTTTTGTCCGTTGGTCTTATCTATATTACTGAATATTTTAACAACGTGGAGGCAGCAAGCGTGCCCGGTGTTGTGTAAATACTGTGCAGACACAATAAACAGCAGCCACCCAGACAAAAGGCAGAATCAGTGCAAGTGCACGAGTTGAAGGTTCAATTTTCCGATACAGGAATGCTGCTTTGGGCACTGAACGTCCACCCCCGCCCCGTTGATGGCCACCAAGCCGTTTTCACCGGGGATGTGTCTCCGCGGGTTGGCAGATCGCGGTACACAGAGCACTCGCTCTAAGGCAATGGCAAGTTTGCTGCTGCTCGGGGTGAGTGTCCAGGCCCGGGCAGGAGGCTGACGAGGACTCGGGCTCCCCGCAGCCGGGCTCAGGCACTCCAGCAGTCACGGCCTGACACCGGCTCCGACAGGGCTAGAGCGGTGCCTGTGGAGCGAAGCTCTGGGAGTTCGCCCTTCGCCCGACAGCCGCCACAAGGCGTAGGAGGCGAAGCCGGCTGCGCCCGGGAGCAGCGCTTCCCCCGGCGCCAGGGGCCGTCCCGGGGCCGAAGCGGCGGGGCTGAGCCCCTCTCCTCCGCCGAGTGCCGGGCACGGCCTAACCAAGCCTCAGCTCAGCAGCGGCCGAACGCCGCTCGTCCCGCCGAAGGAAACCTTGCACACACGTTCTCCAGCCGTGTCTCCTCTCCTCGATGCCTGATTTTCGGAGTGCCGCGGGACGGGCTCGCAGGGCCCATGCCGAGCTGTTCGGTTCCGAGCTGTGCCATTCTGAGCTATGTCGTTCTGAGCTGTGCCGTGCCGAGCTGTGCCATTCTGAGCTATGCCGTTCTGAGCTGGGCCGTGCCGAGCTGTTCGGTTCCGAGCTGGGCCATGCCGAGCTGGGCCGTTCTGAGCTGTGCCGTGCCGAGCTGTGCCATTCTGAGCTATGCCGTTCTGAGCTGTGCCGTGCCGAGCTGTTCGGTTCCGAGCTGGGCCATGCCGAGCTGGGCCGTTCTGAGCTATGTCGTTCTGAGCTGTGCCATTCTGAGCTGTGCCGTTCTGAGCTGTGCCATGCTGAGCTGGGCCGTTCCGAGCTGTGCCGTTCTGAGCTGTTCCATTCCGAGCTGGGCTCCGCCGAGCTGTGCCATTCTGAGCTGGGCCGTTCCGAGCTGTGCCGTTCTGAGCTGTTCCGTTCTGAGCTGTTCCATTCCGAGCTGGGCCCCGCCGAGCTGTGCCATTCTGAGCTGGGCCGTTCTGAGCTGTTCCGTTCCGAGCTGTACCGTTCCAAGCTGTGCCGTGCCAAGTTGGGCCCTGCCGAGCTGTGCCGTTCCGAGATGTTCCATTCCGTGCAGGGCCGTTCCGAGCTGTGCTGTGCCGAGGCCGGGCCGTGCCGAGCTGTGCCGTGCTGAGCTGTGCTGTTCTGAGCTGTGCCGTGCCGTGCCGAGCTGTGCTGTTCTGAGCTGTGCTGTTCTGAGCTGTGCCGTGCCGAGCTGGGCCGTGCCGAGGCCGGGCCGTGCCGTGCCGAGCTGTGCCGTGCTGAGTTGTGCTGTTCTGAGCTGTGCCGTTCTGAGCTGTGCCGTTCCGAGCTGGGCCGTGCCGAGGCCGGGCCGTGCCGAGCTGTGCCGTGCCGAGCTGTGCTGTTCTGAGCTGTGCCGTGCTGAGCTGTGCCGTTCTGAGCTGTGCCGTTCCGAGCTGGGCCGTGCCGAGGCCGGGCCGTACCGAGGCGCCGTGCAAGGACTCGCAGCGCCATCTCGTGGCCGCAGCTGAGATTGCAGCCTGAGCTTCGAGGGGGCCTCTCCTAACCCGTGTTTTACCCCGAGAAATCTCTTTTGAAACTTTGAGTGCTAAGACTGTACTTAAAAAGCTCCGCGTTCCTCTGTTTCTGATAAAATCTAGTCCTTTTTTTTCTGGGTTTTTTATTTATTTTTACCTAGGTTGTAGTTCTATGAATGTATTTTGCTTTTCCACTCTAAGGAAATGCTAGATCTTTAGTTTCATGCAAGTGAAGCTATAAAACACAGACATATGGGAAACACCAGTTTGTGTTGTCAAAAAGTAGTTTCCTTTGTCTCCGATGATAAGGTGCTCCTATTCAACATTGCCTGTTCTTCCTCAGGAGCAGAGCTTTGTGTATATCTTTTCTGTTAGAGAAAAGGGGATGCATACTGCAGTCAAACATTTTCTGAATTAGAAAATATGTTTGTAACTTTGATCAAGAAATGTCTGTCGTAGTTTTCAAAATAAATTTTATTTAATACTAGTAAAAACATCTGTTTAGGAAAAAAAGACCTTTTTTATTTTAAACCACAAAAATAAGTTGCTAAGATTAGAATTAATTATTAACAACAATTAATCACTTTGTGGCTACAGTTTTGCAAATGGATCAGCAAGGCCTGGAACAAGAAGAGTCACAACTTGAATGTTAGGTAGTTGCTTTGGGATTAGGGTAACACAGTAATGCCACTTTGATTGTGGGTTGAAGCATGTTTTGATGCACCACATGACATAACTTCAAGATGCAATCTTTGCTTATTCTCTCACTTCAGGTTTCTTTGTGAGTTCAGAAGTTGTGGGTTCCTGCCAGTGGATGTAACTGTGTCAGGACAATGCAGAGGCTTGTAGTAATTACACTACTACCCCTAACAGCCCTTCTGCTACAGAGGGTGGCCCAAGCCCAGGTTTAGTTCAGGGAATATTGCTTCTGATAGAAGAGGGGGTGCAGAAGCAATTTTGTTAAAACACCGGTGGTGCATAGAAGGTGAGTTAGGTGAGGGCTCATAATTCCAACTTTGTCCTCAGTGTCATAAGCCATACTGCTGGTTGGTGGACAGGAATAAAATTCAAACAAGCAACATGCAATACTGCTTTTTGTGCTATCAAAGCTTTGGTTTATTCAAGAAACATTGTTAAACCTCCACCTGATTGAAAGTGGGAAAATTATGGTAGCTGTTTATTGGAGCTGACAGTGCCATTGGTAAGCTGATAGGTTTTCCACTCCTCTTGAGGTACCAGCCTACTGCTGACCTGCACAAAGACCCACTCAGTGGCTTGCCAGAGCAGTTCTTTATCTACCCAATAGCTACATGTATTGAACAACGGTCAGTAGAAAAAAAGGTTGTCTGCCTTTGAAGAATTTCTAAAACACAAGGATCTGGATGCTTTGATAAAGCATTGAAGAGTTTGCCTGGAGGAAAAGAAAAATTACTCAGAACTTCCCACCTGATTTTCTAGGCAATGAACCCAGCTATATTTGAAATTACTTACCCTGAGCACCAGGAGCACCTGTCTTAGAAACAGCTTTGTTAAATTCCCCAGACAACAAATATTGTGTTGTACATACACCAAGATGTAGGAAGATGGACAAACTGGACTCAGCATGGGAAGGCAGACAGCCTGGAGTGTACCAGCTGTAAAATCACAGAACTGCAAAAAAGAAAATATGGCCTGCAAAGTACATACTGCATCAACTGGTATTAAGGCATTAATGAGGTAAAAGCCCATTTGATCCCACTTTGCTAAGAAACACTCTCACTCCAACCAAAAATTTAGAGTTGCAGGTTAATCAGCTAAAAAAAAAAACCCAGGATTTCTCAAGCTAATTCCTGCTTTCAAAATTCCCTCTTTTTTGAACAATTTTGAACAAACAGACAGCTGTACCATGCATAATACCATTAGTATTCATCCAACATGCCATTAGTGTTTATGCATTGGATTCATGGAAAGAAAAGACAATTAAACTGGTAAAATGAAAATATTTTCACGAGTAAATCTCCATATGTATCTATATATAAAATAGAGATACAGGCACAGCAGACAGACATGCCTATATGCAATTCATTTAGATTTATGTAGCTCAGACATTGTAGTTGTGTAAGTCTATCACTGGCATTCTTGATTCACATTGACAGCAAAGACTGCAAGAACAGTACAGTATAGTTAGTGTGCTCATCGAGCTGCAAGGAGTCTCAAGTTCCCAATCTTTCTCCATATGTGTTGCTGTATACTAAGCAGTGTGAAGTATATGATATTGTATGAAATTTAATGTCACACTCTCAGTCAGATGCAGAATAAAAATTCTTACGGTTCTAAGAGTTTTGCACAGTGTCAGTGCTAAATAATTTCAAGAGTTGAGAGCATAAACTGCTACAGGCTGAGCTAAAGAACTAGCCTTGATAGTTTAAAGTCTAGAACTAACTCTCATCCTCAGTGGATCAATAAAAAGATCCACTATATAATAAAGAGGTGATCATGTAAGTAACCCTGTCAAATGAGTTTCACAGACAAGTTAATTGGAGATGATTTTCAAAGATAAATTTGAGGATATAGGAATCTTCTCCCTGGCAGTTCAGGAAAGAAAGACACAAAAATAGCGAGTTAAATTTGTTAACTATGCTATTTGTGGGTCTCATTATCCCCATGGTAATGCCATTCAGTTACAGAGATGTAATATACATATGTGTGTGTGTGTGTGTGTGCGTGTGTGTGTGTGTAAATCATATATACGTGCATTACCATTCTTGCTCATACTTTTGTATCACAAAATACTTTGAGATCACTGCACCTACCCTTTTTTTACTGATATGACGTCCTTATAGAAAACATAGGCATCTTTCTATAGTTCTTTATCTCACTGAATGCATACATGTCTGAAAGCTTTTCAGGATTAGGGCCAATATGCCATTTTAGCAGCAATGTGTTATCACACATGGCAAGCAGATCAGCAACTGAATGCTATAATGGCCTTTTGAGCAAGGGGCTGACTCAGCCTCTTCTGCAGCCTGTTGTAGAGGGTTTGCGGTCCAACTCCATATTCTCCATTCTGGTGCACCATTCCAGTGGTGACAGGTTTCTGGGTGACTGTTCTGTGGCTCATGATCATCTGGAAGCTGGCAGAAGGAAGTGTAAAGAAGCTCTGCTCTGCAAATAACACTCTGCAAAAAAGAAGCCGACGTGAGCAGGGAGTGTAAATAAGATGGGGAGGAGAAGAATGTCTGCCAAAAACAACATGAGGCTTTAAAGGTCTGGTTTCACTGCTAAAAAGTCCAAGCCCCAGCTTCTCTAACTGTACCAAATTCAGTCACAGCTGATCCCTCTTACTCTGTTCCTTCTCACACATCAATCTCTATAAAAAGTTATCTCACATCTTTCTGAAGCATTTAACAAAAGGATAGTCAATGAGATTTGAAGTAAGCTGAGAAACACCATCATTTTCCTAATACCAATACTGCTGCCATTCCTAGCACACAGGACAGTGCCCCATGATTAGTAACATCTTGCTAGCAGGAAGTATGGACAAGTCAAAAATGTTATCTTCAATAATTTAATTGTTCATCTTTTTGGCCTTGTTCTCTCTTGAAATGCTCTAAAAAGTCTGTTCTTGTTTAGTTTTTGAAGTTGATATGAACAGTTTATGCAGTTTATGCAATCAAACAAGAACTGGACCCTGGAAACAAACGCAAGAAGAACATCATATATGTGACAGAATCAGCTCCAATATCCTACCAGGCCCTGAAACATCAGTATGAGTTGTGACATATCATTTACCCCTTCTGTATCCTTTTCACATAATAAAGAACCTAATTGTTCAGGTTAGCTCTAGCTGAGATTTTTGGCATATCATCTGCACAATTTAGATTGTCCTCTGATTTGTTTGGATAATTGCCAGGTATCTCAAAACCTTCTGCACATACATTTATGAAACAAGAAATGGAAATATCATGTGGACTGTGTATACTTCCCATTACAGAATTCTAAATGAGACCAGCTGTCCAGCAAATACAGGCTGAAAAGAGAGTACTACAACTTAAGCCTGAAATGCTGAAGAGAGGCTTGGGAGACCCAGTGTCACTGTGAGTCTAGGAGGAACTGCTGCAGAGAAACCTTCTGGCATGGCAGAAAGCAAGGGGAACAGCAAAACCTACACTGTTTCAATAGAAGATGCCATAGGATGAAGTACTGAATTATTTTATAATGTCAACAAGCAAGTCTGAAGTCCAAAGGTCAAAATTCTGTAGAAACAAATGCATGTGCTGTTTTCAATGACCTAGCAGGAACCACTGTCCTGATCCTCTGGGGATAAAGTTCACATGCTTCTTATCTTGTTGAAGTGTCCCTGGCCACCAAATTAAATATTAAGACTTCTGCATAACAGTTATCCCTCAAACATTCCTGAAATTCTATTACATCATGCAGATATTACAGGCATTGGAACTAAGAATTCAACAGCCAAGGCATCTTACAGATGTAGGCAGTCACCCTTTGTTCCATGCCTGGATTGCTCTGCACCTACATGGAGACTTAGAAAGGGAAAAGAGAACCAGAAGGAAGATGAAGCTTTGGATACTGTAATCACTGAGGTGGTCTGCCACTATCCTGGCTACTTTAGTATTTCTGCTTATATTGATGTTCTTATGCACCGTTGGTTCTGACTGCTAGAAAACTGTGCTAAATAAAACACAAAATAAATAAATAAATAATATTTTTTTCTGGTATCCTAATTACACTAGTTTTCTCTAATTACTTTGATGTATCAACAAATATCTTTCCTAATTTCCATGGCTTTCTTGGACTGTAAGGGTCATATCACCTACAGGCATGCTGTCTGATTTTGCAGATTGATAGAACAGGTCATCAATATCTCAGTTCTACTTCAAGAGCCTTCTGAGAACACAGTAGGCACCAGACCCCACTACAATGTTTTACAAGAATGGTGGCTGAATAATTTGCAATGTCATCTGGTCTCCAGTCTTTCCTACACGCTGTTAATTCTCAACCTTCAATTTCCTCAAATGTGCATGAGAGCTCTGGGTAACCATATATCCTTTCCAGTGAGGATTTCATCACTCACAGAAGAGAGCTCAGTACTTCAAAATAAGCTGTGGCTACCCATGCCTAGTGCTTAGGTAATTAGAAGGAAATGGGTTTGTAACCTATGCAGAAGGTAACTTTCATTTCAGAGATACAGCATAAGAGAAAACATGCCATTCTTTGGATCGAAATAAGATTCATGGAGTAGAGCTACAAGCACCACCCAAAAAAGTACAGAAAGTACATGATGGAGGATGAGAAGCAGGGCTTGACACACATGATGAATATGGATGTGGATCAGGCTGACTTGCATGGCATAAGTTCACAGGGTAATGTCACAGAATACGGTCAACCTTGTTACTGTAGGTAGGCAGAGAAATCGTCTGAAATATTTGGCAAAAGACTGCCAGATCACTTAAAAGACAGATTAAATTTTTGAAAGCTTCCAGAGTCATAGTGTCTATTTTAATAGACTTTTTTTTTTTCAATCACGAGATACCTTCTTTTGGGCATTTTGTTGGTTTTCCTCTTTTGTAAAAGTCATGCTACTTTAAAACCCACTGTGATTCTCTCACTTTTGCATAATTTGCCTGCTGAATCTCCATGAAATACAGCAGGATATAATGAAACCTATTACCCTTTAGAGACAACATTGAGCAGATGAGCAAAAGGTGACAAGTTATCTTTAATGCACTGCTATGTTACTCACTCATGCCAATTAGTCTTTACTGGATTCATTTGGTGCAATAATATAAAGTGCATGGTATGGAACACATGGAGTCTATCTCTTAGATACAGTTCAGGAAGTTCTTACTATTTTCCTAATAAAATTTCAGATAATGTAATGAACATCATTATTAGTAGCATCTCAGGGATGGAGCATATAAATTACTTTGCTCTGAATCCTGTGCAGTTATCCCTAAATTCCTTTTATTTTAAAGAAGAGGGGATTCAAAATATAAGGTATGTTATACTGAGTTGATTGCAAGGTGATAGTGCTCATGAATACCACCCATTGTGTCAAATGACTCACACATCTGTCAGGTGTGCCTCATTAGCCCACAGAAAGCCTTTTGTACATGTTGTGTCCTATTAAAAAAAAAAAAAAAGAATTGCATTGTCTCTTGTTGTCAATCATGCTGATGGATGGGCCCAAGGTGTTAATGAGTAAGTTTTAAAAAATATTTATGCTCTGCCAAGTCTCTGCTTCACGTCAGTAGGCACTAGGCTAGGCAGTTGGAAGAAAAAGAATATTTAGAAAGGACAGCTCTTCTTGTGACTCATTAAAAAAAAAGCCAAAAAAAAAAAAAACAGTGCATGTTTTTAAGTTCTCTTTACCAATTCTCTTAAGACCTTTGTTGGTTTTTATAAACACGATTTAACAACATTGTATCAGTTTACCTAAACCAGATTAACTCCAAGTGACTTTGATACTTCTGTTACACTTGCCTTACATTTTGGTAAGTGTAAAGTCTTAAATCAATGAGCCAAATTCTTGAGTTACTCCAGATTTTTTTTCTGGAGAGCTAAGACAGACATCTTAACACATTCTGTTTAGTACGTGTCATGCAACACTTTCAATTTTATTCTGCCATGGAAATAGTATAACACAAAAGTCTCTAACTGTGAGATACAAGAATTGTCGATTGGGGGGAATAAAGTGTGACTCGCAGTTTCTCAGAATTAAACTCAGAAGAGACTGCTTTGACTGTCCTGTTGGATTTCCTGCAGAGCAGATCCCAGCATGTTTCCCATATTTCCCTCTACCTACAGCATATCTTCCAAAGAAGTACACTGTCTTGCTTGCAAGATTGTTGACTGTGGTGCACTCTCTCAATAATTTGTTCTGATGATTACTGGCTCCAAGTAAAAATAGTTTTCCCAGCCACAATCATCTAAATTTCTAGCGACTGGATTATTTACATCTTTTTTTGTTCCTCTAAGGATCTACTTACAGTTACCTAAAAACTAAAGATGGATATAGCGATGGCAAATTTTGGGTTTGTGTAAGATATTTGTTTTTCAGCATAGAATTTCAAATTATTCCATTCTGACCAGTTCTATAGTCATAGGAATTATTTTTTTCTTCTAAGTTTTCAGGAGAAAAAGTACTCTAAAAGTATAATCTATGTCCATAATTTTCACCCAAGTGTGAAACTATTGAAAGTGATAATGAAAGTCACTCTTTTTATTAACCGTCTTCTACACTTAATTATTTTGTTATTCATGTTCTGTGGAGAAAATAAACACATGTATTTCAAAATATATACTGAATAATGATTCTAATTACCTTCCTTTCTTTTTTCATGGCACTAGGTTTCTGGAGAACATCTGACTAAAAGAGAAACTCAGTTAAACTCATAACTGGCTCTCTTGCAGTTTTCTTATTAGTGAAGCAATTGAATATGCTTGCTTTATGTGGTTGAGTTGAGCCATCTATATCATAACACACACCATTGTTCAGTGCATGTGTGATCTGAAAGAAATAATGTTTTTAAAAATGCTTAAAGATTAATGCAGATAAATCAGTGTCTATACATATAGATATATATGGTACACAGATATATATATCGATATACATATATATGTGTATAGAAGATACATACATGTAAAATCAGAAAAAAAATAAAATAAATTGTTTTTCACTTTGGTGTCTACAGTTTCTGGGTTTTAGGCATTTTTTGACAATAGATTGTTTTTCAGCTTTAAAAATTATAAAGGGACTAGTTAGAACTAGATACAAAAATGTTTCTTCCATTTTGGGAAGAAAACTGAGATTTAGAGAAATTTTCTCAGTCTGACACTGGATGAAGGAGTCAAAACATGAAAATGTGTGAAACCAGTGAACTGAAAACTAAAGTATAAATCTATTGTAGAGTTTGTTTTATTTTTATTTCAGTTTCTTTTCTCTTACTATATAAGCTTAAAATTTAAAATAAAAAATTTAATCTGGAAATCAGATTGTCTTTAAAGTAAAACAGACCATTTTACTAACATATAGTGTTACTCCTGGAAGCTGAAAATGAAAGCTGTATTTTAAAAATATTTTCCTATCATTCTACAGGCTTCCAATGAAAGAAAGTTCAGTTTTTCAGTCTCATTTCTGTCATATTAATGTTTCTAATTGTTACCAAATGGAGTAGATTAGTTTTTTCTCTGAAGAGCATATGTTAATGCCAAGCCCTGGGTTGATTGACAGCAATGATGATCAAAGATGCCACCTAAATTGCTTTTCTATTCTTATTGCTAGTGTATTTCCCAAAGGACTCAAACCAAAGACTCAAGCTACATACCAGCATTAGCAAGACTGAAAGAAGCACTGAAAATGTTTCAGAGCAGATCCTCAACTAGTGAAACTTGGCAGTGCTCCACTGACTTCTTGTTTTCACTCCTTCTGTCTCGCTTGTGCTTATGTGTGGGCTGCTGCCCTGCCTTAGACATTTCTTGAGGAACAGACTCACAGCAAGCAAAGCAGATAGATTAAATAGGTAGAAACTTCTGAGCAACCTACAAGAGATTCAACAACAACCTAAAAATAAAAGTGGTACAAAATAATAGAGTTTGTTGTGCCAGAACAGTAAGCTAAATTCTCAACTGCTATAAACAAGGACAAGTCTATTGCTGCAAATGGAGCTAGACCAGTTGACATCAAATTACAATTTACTTTTATTTACTCCAAAGGGTCTGCGCCAGATAATGAAGCTCTTGTGTATTTTATTGAATTAATCAAAATTATAACTACTGTGTGATAGTTTTGTTCTAAGAAGAGATGAGAAATCTATCTGAAACCTCATTCTTGTCTTTCTAATGGTGTAGTAAACCATCAGTAGTACAGCTTTAAACAATGTTGGCATAAAATTGATAGGGATGAGAGAGATTCCAGCACAGGAAAATTGGGATCTCTCAGACTTATGCAAAAGTATCAAGACTTAACAGACCTTAAAAGCTATGGCATGGGAGTCTGTAACACCAACTGACTTGATAGCTCTGTTTTTAAACTGTAATGAAAAGGTGCTATTTTTCTGTTGAGAGAGGGGAAGGGAAATCTCTAAGAACCAGCAACGATGTCATTGTGGCTCATTACCCACTGTTTTCTTAAAACCACAACAAGGGTTTTTTAACTTTGTTCCCAAAACTGACCCTCTCTGTGTGAGCAGTAGCAGTAGTGAACAAATGAGGGTGAATATTTTTTCTCTTTTCTGTAATCTGAATTCTAATCATTGGCACTAGTGATTTTGTGTATTATGTACCCACAAGTCAATAAAAGACATTAAGAAAGCTTGCAGAACACAAAAAGTGGAAGATTTTATACTAAAAGTTCTGTCACTACACCTTCTTACTTTTGCTTTGTCTTCAATCAGATTTTAAAACTAATTCATGCACACGAACATCTTATGGTTTTGGTCTTTGTAATTTATAAATTAAAAACAAAATTAAGTTGAAAGCAAGGAGCTATCTCTGAGAAAGAAGAAAAGTATATGCTCAAAAGGTTAAGACAAGGTACAATGTCAAAACAAGTAAAATCTTAAAAAAAGAAAGCAAGAAAAATTAAGCACATTCTACTTTACTTGGGGCCCTGCAGTTTGACCCTTTCTTCAGAATACCAGATGAGGTTCAAATTGATCATGTCTCAGCTAGAGTTTCAGTAAGTCCAGACTCACCATGAGCATTTACTCCAGTCTGAGAGAAAAAGCAGAATGGTAGACCATGATCTGAAGAGTACCAGCTATATTGTTCTAGATGCTGGAGTCAGTTAGTTGCAGTTTTAGGAAGGTATTTCTTTGTTTCATGTAGAATTTCTTGGCACTGGCAGTAAGATGGCAGGGATAAGCATGCGTCAGCATTTGTAAACCTGGAGTCAAAGTATCACAAAAATGAAATTATCACCAGCCTTGACTGAGACGCAGTTTAAATGGTCCTAAAGCAAACCTTAGTCTCTGCTTTGCTCAAAGTTTTCAAGAACTTGAGATTTATCCCAGATGACCAGAAATTCTTTAACAGGAAGCATATAAGCCTCTTACTCATGCACAGAAATGGAATTTGACTCCCCAGCTTGCTGGAGTTGAAATGAAGAGATCTCTATATCATAGTGGTTTAAACCTACTAAATATAGGATGTAACCGTTCTGTATAGCAGATGTTATATCAATAGGCAAGCTGCATGACAGAAGGTTTGAGTCTCTTGGAGGGTAAAGATGTAATTGCAGTAGGCTGTGCTATAGATATTTTAAAAAAATAATAAGAATGGTAAAACTAGAAAGGCAGATGAGCAGAAGGGAGGGAATATATCACAACATGTATCAGTGAAACTGGGCATTTTACTGGGCTGCAGTGGAAACAATATTTTAATCACAGTATTGTGGGACAGGAAACAGACATCTGCTGAGTTCCCTCAAAACCAGTACTGTAATAACGATCTTAGAAAACTGTACATTAACAATCAAAATAAATTAGTCAAAGGAATGTAGGGTATTTACTATGGTTCAGTATTTTCTGAGGCACTTCCATTTAATTTGGCACTTCCAAGTAGGAAAGTAAAATTAATATATATCAATATATAAGATAACTGACTTAGTGGTAGGAATAGACAGAATGTGAGGAAATAAAAGTATTTGGTTAAAGCTGTTATGAGATGATTGCGTTCAACTATTGAACTAGTGTCCACTGTCTGATAGAGAAAAAATACTATGCACAAGATCAAATAAGACTAAAGGAGGCAGAAGATGGAAAGAAGACTGCCTATTAAAGATGTCTTACAATATCAGTGGCCACACCTGAAAGATGTAAGCACTAGTAGGAGAACAAGGGATATGAGTACTAAGAAAATCACCCAATTCAGATGACTCTGGTAAGCATCCTGTGGACATTTTAGCATAAGTACAGCAAATAAGCATCCCTATAATTTGTCTGTTGTTGTCTGCCTATTTAATCTTCCCCCAAAGAATTCCATTTATTAACCCATAAGTTATGAAGTCTTTATTCGTGCTCTTGGCGCATCCTACATAACAAATTAGTTACAGTTACCTTTGGTTGCAAATGAATTTGCAGCCCTCATGTTCAAATCAGGTTTCTGGTTTGAAATGTGAGTCCAAATTAACAATATCAGAGTTGGACGAAGTTATGGCAACATTACCAGTGTTATTTGAATACAAAAATATACATTATACAAACATCAATATATGTACACAGCAAAGAGAGAAAACAGAAGACACAAAATTTTGCCAGTCTAAAACACAGAGGTGGCATCACTGGAAGATTAATGGTGCCTAAATGAAGATAAAAAAGCTGGTTAATCTGATACAGAAACATTATCCAGAATTAAACAACACCTTATATCATCCAAGGAGATAAAAATCCAAGTGTGAATTTAAAATCAACCAGTCTTTTACAATAGAAACCAATATTTTAAAAAATAAACCCCTAATATCTCACATTAAGAAATGTGGTGATAAAACCTAGGTGTATAACTATTTGCGGAAATCTTTAGGTAGGAAATCTAATAATGGAAAAATATTTGGTCATTTTATAAGGCCATCAAGATTAATAAGTCAGCTGTTTATAAAATGTTAAGAGATTCTTAGCATCCCTAGTAAAAGTGTAGGGGGCTTTAGGTCATTTTATTCCTGCATGATTAGTGAGAATCAGAATATAGAATAATAGAATGGCTTAGGTTGGAAGAGACCTTAAAAATCATCTAAGCTTGACCCCTATGACAGGGGCAGAGACACCTTCCTCCAGACCAGGCTGCTCAGAGCTCCAGCCAACAGGGCCTTGAACCCTCCCAGAGATGAGGCAGCCACAACGTCTCTGGGCAATTTGTTCCAGTGCCTCACCACCAAGAACTTCCTCCTAATACCTAATCTAAACCTGCTCTCTTTCAGTTTAAAGCCATTCCCCCTTGTCCTGTCACTCCAGACCCTTGTAAAAAGTCTCTTTCTATTTTTCTTGGAGGCTCTCTCTTCGCAGGCTCTCTGTGAGGCTGCAAATAGGTCACCCCAAAGCCTTCTCTTCTGCAGGCTGAACAATCCCAATTTTCTCAGTCTTTCCTTGTAGCAGAGACGTTCCATCCCTCTGATCATGTCAGTGTTCCTCCTCCGGAGTCACTGCAGCAGGTCCATGTCCTTCCTGTGCTGGCACCCCAGAGCTGGGGGCAGCACTGCAGGTGGGGTCTCACAGAGCAGAGCAGAGGGACAGAATCCCCTCCCTGGCCCTGCTGCCCACGCTGCTTTGGATGCAGCCCAGGACACCCTTGGCTCTCTGGGCTGGCAGTGCCCATGGCTGGGTCATGTCCAGCCTCTCAGCCAGCAGCACCCCCAGGTCCTTCTGGGCAGGGCTGCTCTCCATCTGTCCATCCCCAGCCTGTGCTGATGATACTGGGGATTGCCCCGACCCAGGTGCAGCACCAGCACTTGGTCTTCTGAAAATCCATGATATTCCAATATTCTCTTATTTGTCCTTGCTTTTTAAACATGCCAATTTTGCTTTTCCACCTATTTTACTTCCACCTAATGCTAGATATGCATGACAGATTTTTTCATTGACATGTCTATTCAAAATTTTGATTACATGTCCAGTCACTCACACCTTCTCTGGTGATTCAGCCTCTCTATACTGATGACTTTCTTTTACTGATGCTATTGTAAAATAACAAAAAAAATCCAGGCTCATATAAACTCAAAAATTTACGCTTGTCCAATAAATGTTAAAGAATATCTATTTGAAAGACAATTCCCTTGATTTTTTTTGTCATTGTTTTTATTCTGTATTCTTTATTAATTTGTGAAAGGTAATTATTTAAACAGCACCCCTTAATAAAATCCTGCTTTTAGGGTATTCTAATGTGTTATATTTAATAGAATTCAAGACAGTTAATAGAAGTCATGGAAAGGAAAGTTGTGTTTGGTGAAGGCAAGAAGTCAGCCATGGAAACCTTAGACTACCAAAGGGCAAAGATTACTTCCTGCTGAAAACCTCCCTTCCTGAGCTGGCATGTACCTGTAGAAAATAAAAGTAATAAATAAAAAAAAAACATTATTAATGAGGCCTTGATGAGAGAATGAAACTTGCAGGCATTAAGAAATCAGCCAACACAGGAGAAGAGTTTGAAGTGATTTTAACAAATGAAGTCTCAACTCTATTCAGCTGCACTATCTTTTCCCAAGGAGAAGAGGCAGTCTTGGGACAAACAGAGCATTTTCCAGTCACCAGGACTTCAATGGAAAGACATGACTGTAAGATTTTTATTGCAATAACTACAGAAATATTAACTGAAATTAGACTTGCCTGGCAGCTACGCTTGATCCATACTGTGAAGGTTGCAGGGTGTTTCTCATGAGGGGTTTCAGTGCAACCTAAACCAGGTAAGCACGAGTCACAACAGATGTTGCACATTTTTGTTCTACTATATGTGAAACATCAGGTAACACAGAGCTTCCCTGTCACTTTTGGATGATGTGATTATCCAGACACTCTAACCAGGACACTCAGTAGTGCATGGTATGTATCCCTGGTATACATATTGTGAGTTGTGGGATAGGGTCAGACTGGCAAATTTGGAAAATCTTAGTGCATTTTGCAGTGTACAGCTCCAGAAGCTACTGGATTTGCACTTGCATCACAGAACCCTAGCTTCTTCTTGCTTCTTTCTTGCCCTCTGTTATACTTAGTGAATAAAGGAATGAACGACAGCTCTTCCCCTTCCCTCCTCTCTCCCACCCACTTTGCCTTCACTTGCTGATGGCAAGATGCATTCTCTCTTGAATCATAGCCACCCTATAAAAATGCCCTCAGGTTCTGTGGGCAGAAATAGAACTTTGTATATTGTTTTTGTGTAAGAGGGTAACGGAATCATCACTGGTATCAGCAGATATGGGAACTCGTAGCCTATAAACAAACCTTAATAGCTTCTCCCCAGTGCAGTTTTCTTGGCATTATTCAAACACACACAATTTTTTTTTAAAAATATCTACTGATTTCAAGGTATTTTTAGTGTCTGAAATGACCTCCCAGCGGACATACTATTGTCATGAATGCAGGTTAATTTTCAGAATAATTTTAGGAGCTCATATCTCTGAGGAAGCTTTTTTCTACCAGACTTCCGTATTCTTCTCCAACTCTCCATCTCTATCTGACTCTTATCTAGCCTACAGCTTTTATGGGATCCTTAGATTTTTCTCATTGTCTCTAAATCGTCCTTTCTACTCTTTTCCAATTTATCCCTAGTCTTTGTCTGTTACAGAACCACTGTGAACACAAACAATCTAACATTCTTCTGCTACTGCTGTACAGCATCAGGCAATATCAGTACTTCATAAAACTGATTACTTGGCTAGTAGCCACCTGCCCAAAAGATTTAACCAAAATTTCTTCAAAATGCTTTGATTCATTCCCATATAGTAGCTTCACATTTCATAAGACAGCTCTGAGCAAGCTTGAGCAGAAAATACAAAGACAGAAGAATTACTTACCTGAGCTGTTATGTTCCCTAAAAAAGAAGCTTTAATGTAAAGCACAAAAGGTTTTTTGGTTTTAATCTCTGTTTTTACAAGCTTGTCTTGAGTTAGGAATATGCATTTCAGAAGAATAAACTTCTGAAAGCTCATTTTTGTATTTGTCTCTCTGTGTCCTTCCCACGGCTTTGATTCTCCTCTATGGCAGAATCACAAGGTAAACATTCATAATCAGATTACACAGCCCAGTGATTCTGAATATTACCTGATTACTTCACTTCCCAGGCTGAAGGTACACAATGACATCCTTCAAAACTAATTGAGAAGTACAGATAAAAAGACAGTCAGAAATACTTGGAAGGGGAGATACTTTTACTGGAAAAAATCCTGGAAAACAATTTTCTAATATGTATACCAGAATTATATGGTTGCCCTTCAGACATCAAGGAATAAACACATTCACCATAACTCAATGTTTTAATATAGCAGCAAAATATGCAGTTAATGCGTACTGGAGCAACATTGCAAGGAGCAACACTACAAACTAGAAGCAATTCTTGGTTTCTGAACTGATTCACAAGCAAATTCCTTCCCCTTCTTATTAAAAAGTTACACTGAACAAAATGTCTAGGCATTTAAGATTCTGATATGAAATCCTTATAAAGTTGTAAGGTTTCATTCTCACCTTTGCCTGAGGTCTGTGGCACTACCTTGGGCAGGTCAGTGATGCACAGTGTGTTGTATTGCAATGAATTTTATGGTACAGTGTAGTTAATTTTATAAGTAAATGACACTTCACTAAGAAAAACCAATTGAAAAAAAAATATATGTAATTGACTGGAAGGAGCAATAGCCTTTAAGAAAGACCAAGAGAAAATTATACTCTCAGAGTTGGAATGCTAATTAAAAGTTCAATTAAAGTCTAGAAAATTATAAATCACCAGTCTTAGGCATTTTTCCTCATTTTCACCTAGGAAATGCTGCAAAACAAGATTATCAAATATCAAAAAGCCTACTACACATGAATATAAAGTAGGTGTAAAAGCAGCTCTTAAATTTTGATTTAAAAACATCACACTTTCACATTCCAAGAGAAACTACTGAATAACTTCTGCCTCTGTGGTTTTGAATTCTACATTTTAAGAAATAGACTACCCAACATCAAATCAGACTAATATAAAAGTAAAATGTTAAATTCAGGCCAGAGGCAAATAATTGACGTTCCACTTCTGCCAATAGACTGTTTTAACACTGGTGTACCATTATTTCTATCGACTATCAAGATGATTTTTAAGCAAGCTAAATTAAGTGGTGAATAAAGTCCTAACAAAATGTTCCCTTTGAAAAGCTTCATTGAAATACAAGGAGTGGGCAGCTCATACTGCTAGGTGAATGTGATATGAATTACTTTAAGAAGCTACAGTGACTATGAAATTATCGTCAATTAGAGTTGCCAAATTAGGTAGGAAAAAAATAATGGACAAGATATGAAGGTGGGAGTTATGGAGATATAGCTACTCCTAAAAATAAAGGTAAAGTGTAAAGCCATCATGACACAATACCTAATGATTTCCTTATTATTCAGCATCTATTAAAATATCAGGGTTTTTTTTTTTTTCTATATCTAATGGTTGGTAAATCATTTCTCTGCTGGTACCAGTACTGAGTGCCTTCATTTAATGCTGTATTTTTAATGTGATGGTGCTATTAAAAAAATCTTTGTTAAGAAAGAGGCACAGACTAGATGGATGAACTGTTAGATGGATAAGGAATTGGTTGAATGGTCACATCCAGAGGATAGCAGCCAATGATTCAGAGTACCAACGAACATCAGTGACAAGTGGTGTCCCTTAGGGATCTCTACTGGAACCTGTGTTTTATCGAATATCTTCATAAATGACAGAGAGGAATTGAGTGCAACCTCAGCAAGTTTGCAGATGACACCAAACTGAGAGGTGTGGTCAGCACACCTGAGGGATGGGATGCCATCCAGAGAGACCTGGACAAGCTCCAGGAGCAGGTCCATGAGAATATCATGGATTTTCAGAAGACCAAGTGCTGGTGCTGCACCTGGGTCGGGGCAATCCCCAGTATCATCAGCACAGGCTGGGGATGGACAGATGGAGAGCAGCCCTGCCCAGAAGGACCTGGGGGTGCTGCTGGCTGAGAGGCTGGACATGACCCAGCCATGGGCACTGCCAGCCCAGAGAGCCAAGGGTGTCCTGGGCTGCATCCAAAGCAGCGTGGGCAGCAGGGCCAGGGAGGGGATTCTGTCCCTCTGCTCTGCTCTGTGAGACCCCACCTGCAGTGCTGCCCCCAGCTCTGGGGTGCCAGCACAGGAAGGACATGGACCTGCTGCAGTGAGTCTGGAGGAGGAACACTGACATGATCAGAGGGATGGAACATCTCTGCTACAAGGAAAGACTGAGAAAATTGGGATTGTTCAGCCTGCAGAAGAGAAGGCTTTGGGGTGACCTATTTGCAGCCTCACAGAGAGCCTGCGAAGAGAGAGCCTCCAAGAAAAATAGAAAGAGACTTTTTACAAGGGTCTGGAGTGACAGGACAAGGGGGAATGGCTTTAAACTGAAAGAGAGCAGGTTTAGATTAGGTATTAGGAGGAAGTTCTTGGTGGTGAGGCACTGGAACAAATTGCCCAGAGACGTTGTGGCTGCCTCATCTCTGGGAGGGTTCAAGGCCCTGTTGGCTGGAGCTCTGAGCAGCCTGGTCTGGAGGAAGGTGTCTCTGCCCCTGTCATAGGGGTCAAGCTTAGATGATTTTTGAGGTCTCTTCCAACCTAAGCCATTCTATTATTCTATGAACTTATTACTTACCAAATTACTTACCAAATGTATCATATATATGTGTGTGTGTGTATATCTATATATATGTACATACTCACCATATATGTTTTGACAACCTAAATTAATTATTTTAGAACCTATCCCTTTCTGTATTTCTTGAAGTTTTGGAATTAATGAATTCAAAGTCAGTACTTTTACTAGTTGTGCAGATTTCCTAGCCAGAGTTCATAATGCGCTTTAATATGGCACTGTCTGCTAAGGAGAAACATGCATTCACATCCTTTTTGATGGTGTTACATTTTCCAGATATTTCCTCTGCTTTAAAAGAAAAGAATCCTTCAGGGGGAAAAAATTGTCAACAGTCTATTTGCTAAAGTATATACCCAGAGATTTGAAATAAAAAATACGCTCAAAATTTTGTAGTTTGGAGATTCAAAATAGTAAGCTTCTTGGGGCAGGGACCATCAGAGACTTTATTTGTACATGGTGCTTAGCACAATGAAACCCCAGTTTTTGACTGCAACCCCTGAGTGCTACCGTAATAGAAATAATAAATGATGATAATAATAATAAAGTCCACTTATTAAGTTGACAGGCAATTTTTGAAATAATGAGTCATCAAGGAAACTAATTTTTTTGCAATAAGCAATTCAGTCATTTCCTCTCATCACAGATAATATACATCTGTCTTCTATGCTGTTTGTAGAAATTCTGTGGATATGGTGTGTCTTCTCATAAGAAAATTGGTTCATGAAATGGAACAATTTTTCTCAGACTCATGATTTCTTCTTTATTGAGGGCCAAATTGAGCCTGTGTTCAATTGCCCATGTCTGGGACAGCAAGTAGTTATAGTACCTCCAAGAGCAAACTGGGGAAGAAATTGTGACTCAGAGAGTTCCAACCCCTTTCTCAGCCTCAGCTGCCTACTTGCTCCAGAAAGAAAGTAACCTGCAAATGCTCTATAGTATAGGTTGTTTACCACCCCTGCCAGCTCAGCTCAGCTCACTGCCATGTTGAGGAGCAAGAGCCAAGTTTACTTTCACACCCTCCTCATGGGTGCAGAGGACATGAAAGAGAAAGGAATTCTAAGTGAAAAGCCTTTATCCTCCATCCTGTGGCAAACTCAAAATCTCTGGAGATGATGTGGAGACACAGTACTTCAGTGAGGACAGATAAACCTATACATCAGTCTGATCCATTATTATCAGCTAACATCATGTGGCTAAGGAAAAGAAGTCTCAAAAGGGGGAAATTAAAATCCTTCTTCTACCTAATCAAGGTAATCCTAAAGTGGGGAGTTAATTTTACTCCTGTATTTGTTTGTTAAATTTCCCTTTGACTTGAGAAATCACTTGCAAAATCTTAAGATCCGTATATAGATCTTAACACACAACATTATGTTGGCATGCAGGCAAGTTTCACTGGCAGTATTCTATGGCAAAGCAGTAATGTTTCTAGACTCTTCTTTTAGAGATTTTAAAATCGTCAGTGGAAAATGAAATTACTTTGATTGCCTTTATTTGATATGTGGATCCATTTTAATGACTAAACAAAATAGATGATTTGACCTCTCTCAAGAAGTCACCTCTGATTTTGGATCAAAGACGTGTTTAGCAATATCCACAGTCCTCATGTGTCCACACCACACAATTTGATGTGCTCATCATCAATCATATGCCGTATGATTAATTTGAGTCGTTATGAGTAATGTCTATCACCGCAGTCCTGGCATGAATAATTATTGTTCTGCACCCTGCTGAGGTAACTCATTTCTGACAAAGATCTGCAATTTGAATTCTGCATAAAATGAAAGATGAAACAGGAATAGTTTATTAGAATTGTATAGTCAGTTCAAATTTTTCTTAATTAACTTCTTTACATCCTAAGAATTAGTAACTACTTTAAAGAAAAACATGTGAAACAAAACTCAATAGATTAGAGATATTTTGCATATAATAGATTAGAGTGATTTTGCAATCATTCCTGTATCTTTCCATTGATATGTGAGGTCTGTATATGAAAAATAGTAATGATAATGTTAGAGTCTACTAGTTTTCTGGAGACTTGTACTACAAACAGCAATCACAGAAACAAAGTAGGGTCATTTTGAGGAAGACATAATAATACCAACAGGATCTAAAGAAGATGAAACTTAACACCAAAAAACAAATGCTGGTCAAGTACAGAGGTTAGGAGTCAGATTGGAGAAAGAATGGAAGAACATGCAAGAAGCTGGGAAGATAGCAAATATAGCTGGCACTTGCAAACCAGAGTGTTCCACATGTGCAAAACAAAGTTTGCCAGAAATTTTCTTTGGCCAGAAATGGAGTTTGAATGCCATCAAGTGGTTTCTCCCCTGTGTGTCATCAACAAGTTCCTCCTTTGGGAACACCAGTGGTGCAGCCTTGAATAGCCCTGGCGAGTGGAGCACCAAGGCTCACATATGCAGGAGTGAGAACAAGTTAACACAGACCCTGTTTGTTTCTATCATTAAGTCAAACAGCACCAAAAACCTCAGGTTCCCCAACTTCCAGGCAGGTGCTCAAGAAACCAGATAGCTATTTTTGCTTTAACTCAAAGAAAATTTAAGTATGACATGTGAAGTGAAAAGGAACAGAAGAGACTGAGAAGTTCTCCATTTCAAAATATCCTGCAGTCTGGCAATTGAGTTTCTTCTTACCATAGAAATGAAAAAGACTTACATTTCTTCCAACAGCAACAGAGGAATTTGAGCCCAGGTTTCCCACAAGGCTGTACAAGAGCCCTTAGTATTGTACAAGTGAGTAAAGCAGACAGTGCCTTCTGCTGTGTGAATCCAGTCTTTGAAGCCATAACAAGACATTCTGGCAGTTGGGGCAGGATGTCAGTTTAATACCATCCTGCCTCCTTTCCACATGCACATGTAATAAAAGAGTAGCAAAAAATAAGTGGCAAAAGCTTCTTACCTTTACTATCACATAAACGGCTACTCAGAAAGTCAGCATATGGCCCTCTTTTCCCAGCCTTGCTATAGTTTTTCTTTTCTTCTTTTTTTTTATCCTTTTTTTTTTTCCCCCTACTGAAACTACAGTTCATCAGCTCTTCTAAACTTGAATAGACCAAGCTGTTTTAAACACATCCTCTAGTGATTCAGCCTTAGTATCATGGCTCTGGTACAAATTCTGCCTACAACTGTTAAGGAGAGACAGTTTCCTTCTTTCTTGGCGTGCCTCTACAACAGCATCCCTTCCCCCAAAAAACACTGCCTGCTTCTTCCTTCTTCTATAAGATATGAAATTTTGCACTAGACTTAATCGTTCATTTCAGATCTTTGAAAAATAAGCCTGTTGGTTTTCTAACAATAAGCAGGTATCCTTTTTGCAATTACCACCTTATCCACTGTTATTCTAAAGAATCTTATGTGTCTTCTATAGAGGCATATTTTCTGCCACACTTGCAGTTCTCACTGATTTCCGTAATAGCTTCAGTTCGTTTAACTACACATACATTTGTATTATTAGTATTGTCATCTGTATTTATCTATTGTACTTCATATATATACGCATATATCTTTCCCTTATGCCTCACATAAAGGCAAGCAAAACTACAGATGTCTCCCTGAGTTAACTGACTCTGAAACAGCAGCAAGCAGTAACGCCTGTGTTTCTTTGACTGGCAGAGTACCAGTTATGAGGCCTGAATATGAGTTATCATATTTATGGGTAGAAGATTTTAATTCCTGAAACATTTAGAAAAATAACTAGAATAAGAAAAAATTTATGTTCTATCAGCCTCCCCTGAACTCTGACATAAGGGACTTGAAAACAACAGCAGAGATGTTTATTTTATTTTGTAGTATATTGGTAGAGTTTACCTTCGAAGACCAGTTGATAGCTTGATGTGTTCTTTCATACCTCAGACACCAATAATGGTAAATTTGCATTAAGGTAACTACTTTTGTAATTAGGCAACTTCCTGCAACAATTTGCATGAATCATTCTTCCCATTAAATATATCTTCTCCTTTCTGAATTGGACTTCAGCTTCTAATCACTGATTTTGCCATTCCTCTCTCATATTTCACTTCATTCTGTGAAATTATTCACACTAAAAGTCATTCCCCAGTCTTATTATTGATACACACACTGCATTATTTTATTTTATTCATTAGTGTCCGGCATTTATTCCATTCCTTTAATAATGCTGGTGTCTGTTTCCTGTACTTAAACACATCATTTCTTATGATTTGCCCAGTTACTTCAATGCTGGCACTGATAATATTTTGATAAAACCACATTTGCCTTTTCACCTTAGCCCAGGCCAGAGTTGTGCTGTGATTAGCTGGGTCTTCCTTACCATTGCAATAATCCAGTCCTCATTTGACTACCTCCCACCCACTCACAGCTCAAAATAGCCTGAATTTGGTAAGCTTCCAGGTGCCCTGCAAGGATGAGAGAACTTTTAAGCAAGGTTCAAGAAACACTTGTCATAGTGGTTGAAGGGGTAAAAATGAGTAACTCAAGATGTTTAGCTCATTGGATTTCTCCTGGAACATGTTACTGAAATGGTGATTTTTGTAGAAACAGTGTCATACTGCACAACAGCAAAGTGGTAAATTACTTTCTTAAATAGCTTTACATCCAAGTATAGTAAAAAGAACAAGATTTCCAGAGTCACACTGGAGAATTAGCCTTAATGTAAGTAAAGTTCCATTTCTTTTATCATAGAGACATGGCTGATTAATTTTCTATTATTTAAATGTCCTATTTTTTTCCATATTTTACTTTTGCACATAATTCCTTCAGATTTTGGACCTATTATCTATGTCATTTTTATTTAATGTTTGTCCACTCTTCAAAAAAGGGAATGACTATGGCAGATTTAATAAAATATTAAATTCAACTTTTAAGAGACTGAAAGACAAACAACTTTCATGAGTGGTTTACTTCATATTTTGGAGGTCTGTTTTCAAAATGCTGACAAAGATTCCAATCCCATGAATGAATTACTCTTTGGAATGGAAAAAAATGAGGAACAATCATTGGCTTATGAGTTCATATGTACCATATCTCACCATCAGGCTTGAATCAATGAAGTGGTAGTGATGTGTTTGAAATAGGTATGCACTTTTGTTGTGTAATCACTGATTATTACAGCAATTCCAAATTTGTTGGATAGCTTAAAAAAAAAAAGAAATAAAAAAAAAAAATATGAGACCAAGAAAATAGAAACAACTTCACCATACTGGTATTCTTTTACTTTTAAGTTCAAGTAGTTTAGTTTGCATGTTTCTTTGTATTCATGTAGCACACTTCAGTCTCCTGGCTTGTATTCACTTAGTTTTTCATCATTAACAAGCACAGGGGAATTTCAGCTCAAAAGACTGATAAAGCTAAGTGTTAGAGAAGTCTGAATCTCCTCACTATAGACCAGATTTCTGCTTTTTCAGATCCTCCCCACATTGCAGGGATGTGGATTTGGCATCAAAATGAAATTTGTTAATTTGTTTCAGTTTTCTTCATTCCAGCATGGAAATGAAGAAAAAAGAGGAATCAGATGTACCAGCAGATTTTGCCACAGGGAAGGATTTTCTAGTGCTCATTTCACATTGATCCAGAAGTTCCAAAAACCTCAATAAAATGTTTCTTTAAATTTCTTGCCAGTCCATGGTTACTGACTTACTGTTCTTTTTCCACCCTTCTCAGCATAGGCAATGACACACTGGGTGATCTGAAGGAGCAATATTGTGAGTTTGAGCCACATACAGGTAGAGGAGAGCTATTTCTCTCATCTTAGGATGGATATCTTGCATGAGGAAAATCATCTTGAGGTGTATACAGGAAAGAACCCAAAGAACCGCATATAAACTCAACATAAGAGCAAATATTACTTTAATTTCTGTATTAAAATATGAAAGGCAGCATTGATTCCATCTAATTTTAAGTCTCTGTTTGGGGGTCCTCAGAGGAATTTGGGAAGTGTCTAGACTGCCAGGCATGGTTGCACCAACATTTTGTGTTGCAGAAAGGCCCCAAGGTTTCACCAATATTCTACTTGTTCCTGGATTTGCCTGGAAAGGAAAAGTGAGCATACAGACAGCAGGGAAACACAGTGACATCCAGCCAGGTCACCAGACTGAATAAATGAAAGACCAAGACCTTGAGACATCTCACAGTGTCCCCCTACAATTTGGACAAAGCTACACTTAGTCTAGTCTTCCTCCATGGTCAAGACAGACAGGAGTATCTGGAAGACACATTCTCATCTAACCTACCTCTGGTCCAGCTCCGAAAATCTGGAACAGAGAAGGGAATTTGCCTTTTTCCTTTCAAAAGTGCTTATTAACACTCATATAAGAACCAGTGATTCTTTTGTCATAAAATAAATCTTGATAGCAAAATTTTTTAAATTATTTTAATTCGTTGGCTTAAATGTACCCTGAAAAGTATTCATGCATATGTGTGTGTGTATATATGGCTAGATAGATAGATAGATAGATTTATATGTAGATATAAATGTATCTATTTGTGCAGTATCTTGTTTCTATATATACAGTGTCTTAAATACAATATTGAAGACTGTTCAGATATATCTATCTTTTAGCTAAAAATATGAGGATGAAATTTTAGTCATTTTAACAGGAAAACAATGCCTTTGGAGAACGTTACATATGGTAATATATTCTTTGACATTGAACATCTAGTTCATGTGGGCAAAATATTTATATTTTTAATATAAAATCAATATTTCATTTTAAAATATTTTAATCATTCCCTGTCCTGGTTTTGAATGAAACACAATTCATTTTCATCTCAGTGGTTGGTATGGTGCTCTGGGGTTTTTTGGATTTATGCTGAACACAGGGTTGATAATATAGAGAAGTTTTGTTACAGCTGAGGGGTGCTTACACAGAGCCAAGGCCTTTTCAAATTCTCATGCCACCCTGCCCATGAGCAGGCTGGGGTGCTCAAGACATTGAAAGGAGGCACAGACAGACAGATGACTCCTGCTGACCACAGGGATATCCCATGCCATGTGACATCATGCCAAGCATATGAAGCTGGGAGAAGAAGAAAAGAGAAGGGTACATTCAGAGTGATGGCATTTTTGTTCCCAGATAACAGTTACAGAAGAAAGCCCTGCTTTCCTGGAGATGGCTGAACACACCTGCATTTGAGAAGCAATAACTTCATTCCTTGTTTTGTTTTGCTTGCATGCACAGCTTTTACTTTACCTATAAAACCGTCTTTATCTCAACCCACAAGTTTTCTCACTTTTCTATTCCCTCCTCCATCCCACTAGTGGTGGGGTAAGCAAGAGCTCCCTAGCACTTGTTTGGCACCTGGGGTTAAGCCATGATATTTTAATAAGAATTTAGATATTCAACTTACTTTGTGGGTAACTAACCAGTCTAAATATCCAAGGTTAGGGGCAACATAAACTGTGATTCTAAAGGTGCAGTGTCTGAAATGTAGCAATGGCACCTAGAGCTTAATTTCAGCAAAGTACTAATTTTTTTTTCTCACTTCTTACTACAAACTGGCAAAGTACCCTGTCTTTTCATGGACAGCAGTAAACATGGAAAAAATCTGAGATGTTCCTAAACATTGAAATTTAAATGCTGTCAGATCGGAGGGGAAAAAATTTAACCCTAACTAATTTCATTTGAGTTTATTCCATGTCTGTAATATTCAACCTAGTCCTGTCTCTGTTGGTGTGGTAGGGCTTTTATTGTGGCCAGCTGTACACCCCTACAAGGTCAAACACAGAATAATCTCTTGGGAGCACCCTGCATTCTCACTCTTCAAGATGGCATGTGCCAGAATAGAGATCTGCTCTGCAATAAAGGCTCTTAAAGACTGAGGTGGGGAAGAAGAAAAAAGAAATAAAATCAACCCAAAATCAACCCACAATCACTCATTATCTAATCTGTTTTCCTTTATCATTTTTTCTTCATATGTTTTTAACCTCTCTGTATCTTCACCTTCCCCCTTATTTCTGAAAAGCATTTGCTTCTAAAACACTGTGTAACACACGAGCATTGGAGAAATCTGGATTTGTTTTTCACAGGTATCTTCTGAAGATTCAGAAATTGCTGCAAAACAAATCGTTATTAATTGATCTGTACAATTACTACAAGCTTTGGTACTTTCCTTTGTAGTCCTCTTGTTCTCCTTCTCTGCACCTACGGTTTAGTATTTTAAGGTCTCAACACCTACACCTTTTAATTCTGCTGTGAAATGTTCTGCAACTTCACTTTTTTGTTATCGCTCTGTGTTTTGCAGGCAGAGTATTGATTTAATTTGCAAGCATTCCAGCTTTCTATAGCTATAGTTCTTCATTTTGTAACCTTTTTATATGAATATGTCTAAATCTCTAGAAAACTGAAATGTCACGCTAGTAATGCCTGCTTCTACTTAATATGTCAAAAATGTAGTTTTATAACCAGGTATAAAAAAGACACCCTGATTATTGAAATTTAACTGTAAAGAATATGAGACTGCCATTATTTACAAGTGCTTTATTACTTTCTTTTATGAATAGGTTTCAAGAACTTTGTTAATTATATGCTGTATGAGTGTAAAAAAAGCCTCTACTTATACATTTTAAATGCCCCTTTTTCTATATAATTACCTTTAAAGTAAGATGAGCATTTCTGTATTGCATTAAATTTATACTCTGATATGTTCTCTGAATGTGCTATAAATGCAAAGGTTCTTTCTTTCTTAATAGAATTTCACTTTTCTCATCCAGAGTTTCAATATTTCAGAGGTCTTTTCATTTGATTATACATGCAAATCACTTGGGAGACCTAATACACTTAGCTAAAAATTACTCATTCCTGTATAACAATCTCATCTACAGTGAATAAGACTTTCAAAAGTGTTTCCAGTTCTCCACACATTTGCTCTGTTTCGCTTGAATACAGATACTGCCACCGGCCAAACTGTAACCAGAGCACTCCAAGGCCACAGGCAGATTAATGCTTATGTGAAAAACAAAGTTTAAACCACCTTTGAATACTTCACTCTTCCTGACTTAGGGGGAGTCATCTGTATGAGACATGACTGACATAGATTACACTGCAAAAAGTACCACCAGGAGAATATTCCTGTTGTGGGTTAACATTGGCTGGATGCCAGGCGCCCATGAAAGCCACTCACTCACTCCTCTCTGCAGCCAGACAGGGGAGACAAAATTTAACAAAGGCTCATGAGACAAGGACCATGAGAGATCACTCACTAAATACAGTCAAGGGCGAAACAGGCTTGACTTAAAGATATACATTTATTACAAAAGAAATCAGACCAGGATAATTAGAAACAAAATAGGTCCTTAAAAAACACCTTCGCCCCACCCCTCCCTCCTTCCCAGCTCTGCCCCTTGTCCCAGTGGCACATGGAGGCAGGGAATGGGGGTTATGGTCAGTTCATCCCTCGAGGCTTCTCCTGCTGCTCAGGGAGAGCAGTCATTCCCCTGCTGCACTGTGGGGTCCCTCCCACAGGAGACACTTTTCCATGTTCTCTGATGTGAGCATCTCATGAGCAACAGCTCCCTGTGAACTTTTGCAATGTGCGTCCATCCCATGGGCGATAATTCTCCCAGAAATGCTGCACCATGGGTTGCGCTTCCATGGGGTGCAGTCTCCAAGGACCAGCTGCTCCAGCTTGGAAGCTGGACCCTTCTCTCCATGAACCTCCAATGGGGTAACAGCTTCCTCCCAAGCATCCACCCACTCCAGCATGGGACTCTCTTCCACAGTCTGCAGGTTGATCTCTGCACCACCATGGTCCTCCATGGGCTGCAGGGCACAGCTGCTTCACCATGGTCTCACCACAGCCTGCAGAGGAATCTTGGCTCCAGCACTTGGAGCACCTCCTCCTCTCCTTCACTGACCTTGGGATCTGCATGTTCTGCTCACATATTCTCACTCCTGCTCTTCCCTGTACAACCTTTGTTTTGATTTCTTCTTAAAGATGTTATCACAGAGGCATTACCACCATCTCTAACTGGCCCAGCCTTGGCCAGTGATGTGTCCATCTTCAGAGCCATCAGGGATTGGCTCTGCCAGACATGGTGGAAGCTTCCAGCAGCTTCTCACAGAAGCCACTTCTGTATCCCCCCTGCTACCAAAATGCCAGGCCATGTAAAACCAATACAAGGGTTATCTGTGGTGTCAGGTAGTCACAGCCATGCTCCTTTATTCTACCTATGCCAAAGAGACTTCCTCTTAGATGAGATACACCAGTCTTGCTCTTGTAGCAAGATGCAAAGATGAGGCAGGTGACCATATGCAGGCAATGAGCAGGGTGACATCCAGCAGCTGCTGGGAACATCACAAGTTTAGTAAGGGAGGCAGCCTTCTTGTAAAATTGAAAAAAACTCCAAACAACAAAGGCACAAAGAAGTTTTGTTATAGTTTTGGGAAACTGATGGTCTTTCAAAGTAAAAGTAGGAAGAATAATCCTTACATAGCTGTCTTAGGACCAGTGTTTAACTGGCCAGGTATATGTAGACTCATTTTTGAGACATATTTCCTGTTCTCATTAATAGTGAACCTACATGCTAAGATGCTCACAGAGTAGGCAGAACTATATAAAAAAACCGTGAAAGCAAAACTGTGTGGGTACCATGGGTAGATACAGCTAAGGTCTGCAAATGCTGGAACAGGCAACTAAAAGCCAGGCATTGAAGAATAAACATAATGCTGAGTAACAAACAAATTGAACCTTCCAATATTTCCCACTGAAAAATAGGAAGTACAAAAGCTTTTCAAAGGAGTCCAGTCCAACAGAAAGATGGTTTTATGCAGTGGACACAGCTATGACAGAATTCTGAAGCTAGTTTCAGACTCCAAAAAAGCTAGGAAGCACTAGATCTAAAAAGTCTCTGGCAGAAAATTGTTAAGTGTTCAAAATGTGGGAAAACAAGATAAAATAGCAGTCCAACGCGTATTACTACGTAAAACTTTTCTGTGAGTGTCAGATAATCTGCCATTATTCCTAAATTCTATTGTGCCTGAAGTCCTCACATTATGTAAGATATAATTTTCTTCTTTTGAATCTTTTTTTGGAACAACAATCTTAAAACTTCATTTGATAAAAAAAAGTCTTAAAACTATTTTAAAGTGCATTCTATGAAAAATAAGAGAAAAATATAATTAAGAGTAAATGCAAATATTTTACTTATATAGATAGATATATCACGTATAACAAATAGTTGTACTTTATTATTGTGAGAAATTTTAATTGTATGTCATGATTCATAATTTTGGAAAAGACTAGTTGATCATGCTAACATTTTAAAGCCAACAGGATATGTTTTTACATCTTAGCCCATTTGCCTCATACACAAACACTACCACAAAAGTATATAGATGAGAAAGTGACCATTCCTGACTTCAGGAACTATATGCATTAATAAAAAGATAAAACATGAGGAACATTTGTATTTCTTATCTCCAAAAATAAAAATCATCACTTAGACCATGACATTGTACAGAATAGGAAAACCAGCTTTGGAAAGGGAGTTGGTTTCCTCACTGAGCAGCATCAGTGAGAATTGAAGGGAAAGTGATCAGTCTCCAAACCCCGCTTCAGCAAACTTCAACTGTAGCTCTTCTTTCATCTAAAGAACACCAAGACACACTACCCTCTTCCAATTTCTGTAGAAGTCAATTTTTCATTTTTTTCAAATTAAAAAAATATTTGTTCTATTTCCTTACAGAGCTTGGAAGAAGTCTGCTTTCTCTGGATAGTTAATTTTCCTGTTCTGGAAAAATAAAGGTCTTGCAAATGAATGAAGAGAGCAAAAATGTGCCTCAAAATAAAATGTGTCAAAATTATTGATCTGTATTACACACTCTTGGCTAGAGCTATAACCTGAAAAAGCATCTCTTTTTCCCAATAAAATTGCTGTAGTAATTTAATCAACTGACAATTTTTTAATTGTTCCTTTCCTTTTTTTAAAAAAATCCGATGTTATTTAAAAACTGTAGCATTTTACATTGAGAAATATTTAATTGCTCTTGTTTATTCCACATTATTCTGGGAGTTTTAGAGGGGTTTTCTAGGTAGAAAAAGTTTTTTTCTTGGTGAGCTCTGGATAGGAAACAAGGGACTATTAATGGGTGAATGAATATCATTTCATTGAGTGTAAAACAGGTGATCCAATCATTTCTAAATGGACTACTTTCTGTTCTGAGAAAGTGCTAACTGAACTAAATAGAGACACTCAGAAAAATGAAAGAAGAGTACATATTGGATACTTTTAACTTTCCCACTGCTGTACATTGTACTTTTGAATTTATGACAATTTGTGATAAGCTAACATCCCTTCACATTAAAAAAAAAAAAAGAGGTTAAAATTATCAGTATATTCTAGAAGATATGCTGTAAATTTCAACAAATGATCTGCAGTCAGGAAGTAGTACAGTGTATAAAAGCTGTTGATATTAGAGGAAATGGTTCTATAAATGGTAGAGAAATAGATACACCAAAGGTGTTCAGAACAGGAAAAAAGTTTGACAGTATATGAGCTCTTATGAAATAAAAATGACAAATTCTATTAGAAAAGGGCTAAAATAATTGAAAAATAATTTTTAGAAAACCTAAAATGCTGCAGTTGCATTTAAAGGACTTATAATAAAAAATGCAAGTACAAGATCTCACATTTATTAATTCAATAAATTATACATACCTTATTTGTGCTTTGTTTGCAGCATAAAATTGCTCATCTCTGCCTATTTGTGAGTAAGAGCTCCAAAGCACGGGGTGATAGATTATATTCAGTTCAACAAGCTTCCAGGACCTTCTGCAGCCAGCCATGATTCCTTTCACCTCCCAAGCTCCATCCCACCACATATGATTTACAAGGGTAGTAGCCAAAGTATTTCTGTCCAAGAAAGTGGCCATGTCCAGGCCACAGTAGCAGGAGCACCTTTGTTTTCTAGTCTCAGTGGTCGCACAGCTAACTCATGGAAGACTGCTGTTCAGATGCTCATACTGCCCCTGCTGACCTCCCTAAGGTAGGCAATAGTTCTGTCTCTGGTGCCACTGTCCTGTTCACAAATGTGCACTGCCTATCAAAAACAACTTTATGCCTATATGATACCAAACAGCTTCATGGCCAGTTTTCTACAGAGTTGGCATGAAATGTACACCGAGTTAATAAATTAATACTAAGTATCTCTTTTGATGAGACAATCTGAGGACCACTAAATTAGTAGTTGCATTCAGCAGTAACACACTGGAAGAGCTGAGGTGCATAAGCACATCATCCAGTTTCCTTGTGGTGGTTTTGATAATATCATTAGTTAGAAAATCACATCTGTTTTTCATAGCATATTTGTCTGGCCAATACACAGGACAAAAAACGCAGAAAACATCACTGTCTATAAAAAAACTCTTCCCTTGGAAACTGTAACTCAGTGGCTGAAGGAAGTGGAGAAGGAAAAGGAAGGATTTCTGAGCTGATGCCACTAAATATTGCCATAGAAAATTGTAATCTCACTTCCCTGCAGGCACGGGAAACAGAAGAATCATACCTTCTCATGCATCTTTATGGATGTACAGATAGTCTTTCACTATACCTGTTAGTGGATTCATATATGCAAAGTATATCTGCACTATGCAAGCAATGGTGTTTCGTGCACTGGAATATATACCAAGGTTTGGTATACCTTGGTTTTGGAAAGCTCCACACTGTCACAGACCATGGTTAACATCCAGCATATGCTTGCTGTTTCTTCCCTAGGCAAGGAAATCCCTACAGGCCTGAATGTGTTCTTGTGCTGAAGAGCTTTGTTGTGGACAAAAGGAATAGAAGAAGGCTTACCCTCCCTCTAGCTACAGCACAACAACAGAAAGCAATGGTGTCTCTAAGGCTTCCGTGCTCTTGAATATTTCTGCCAAGGTTTCTGAAGGAAAAGCAAGCCTTTCTTTAGTGACATTTTGTTGTTCTGGTTTCTATTGTTGTTGTTGGTGGTGGTTTTGCTGTTGTACTATTATTGTTATTAGTTATTTAGAAATACTATTTAGATCCTATTAAGGATTAAAGACTCCAGGGAAAGCATACTTGATGTTAAGAAATTGTAGGATTTGAGCTTTTCTCATTGTAAGTATTGCTGTACTTCAGTGATATATTTTAATTAAAACACTTGAAAAACTGTCAACAGTACTGTTAATGGATTTAATTACAAATAGTGCTGTTCTGACCTTTCTCCATCTAGGTGCACACATTTCACCCTCCAAAAATGCATTTTTAAAATTCACTGATGACATATTGTTATTAATAGTCAAAAGACCATTGATGATATCCACACATCTAAAGCTTTTGATTTAATCATCATATTCGCTTGATTAAAGAAACTGCTATTCTTTGGTCAATTATTTCTGCTATTATCTTGATTTGATTTTTCATGGGCCATTGTAAAAATGTGAGAGAGACAAATTCTAATAAAACTGCTATGTACATGTGCTGTTTGAAAATGTTGATTTACCCTTGTTTGAGCTGGAAAAACAAAACATTCAATAAGGAACAGCTCTCCAAATGGAATGCAGAGACCTGTGAATCTCTGTTTTTCCAGTTTGGCAGAATCCTGTGTTTCATCACAGAGGTTAACGGTACCTTGGGGTTGCTGTAAATTATGCCAAGTCTCTTCTGGAAGAGATTAAATTAGATTAGATGAACATTGTTGAGCACAGTCTGTGCTTTGACTGATTGGCATGGGTCTGTCAGAAATCAGCTGGAGCCAAAGCTCTCAGTAAAAGGTCTAGGCATTATGTAGGAAATCCTGGGTGTGTCTGTATCTCCCAAAACTCTCAGTGCAGCAGCCTAGCGCACTTGACAGGAAAAGATTCTGCTGTCCCTTCAGAGCAGCCCAGCTAGGTATTTCAGGACCAAGAGACCCTATTTGAGGAAGTTTAATTCTGTGCTGGCCCTGTTTGGGTTACCTGCACAACAGAGGAGAAGGCCTGTGCTTGATCAAACCTACATGTTTTCTTTAATGCCTTAAATGCCAGAGGCCGAATCACAATTTAAAAAAAAAAATATTTTCTTGGCGGATTTCAGAAAATATATAAAAACCACCCGTGAGACTTTGTGCCCTCTAAGACAGTGACAAATCCAAATGACAGCAATGAAACCAGTAGCTTTTCTGCAACTACTTAGGTGACACTATTCCAAGCAGCCTTCAGGTTGTAATCCCACATGAAAGCTACATTTGCATCCTACCTGTTTACATGAGCATATTTTCCGGTGAATTCTCTGACAGTCCAAATATGTTATTTTGCTTTTATAAGCTCAGTAAGGCCTTACAAGCTTACTCACTTACTGAGTTAAACTACATCTGATTCAAAAATCTAGTTCTTCCTGTTATGAACTGAAACTCTTCTTCATGTATCTTGAAAACATCTCTGAATCAAGCGAGTTTAGTCATGTGGAAGTTTAGTCATGTGGATTTATTTAATATATTGCACATTTAGAAATCTGCAGCTTTATTCTTGCTGAGTTTGTTCCTACATCCTGCAACTGACCCCATAGCTTTCCAAAGAGAAATTATTTGCTTTCAGTTATGCTAAAACATGATCTATAATTACAATTCTTCATTAAAGGAGATATCTATACATATACAAGGTGGGTGGGTGTGTAGGTGGGAGGGAGCATGTGTATGAACTTTGTCCTTAAGGAAAAATTCCTGAAGTAGTTGTGTTCTTGCAGTATTCCCTTGGAGATAATCACACCATTTCAGAACATAATAGTCACCAGCTGGAGTTCAACCTACTTTAAATAGGGAGTTTGAAAGAAATTTACAGACTGTTGTCCAACTAGAAAAAATACTCCATGGCCGTGCTATGCAAACATTAACCTGGCTGCTTATTTGCTGTGATATCCATGCTTATTTTATCTGCTAGATAGCTCCAGCACAGGAAAGGGACCTCAACATGAGATTCAGTCATAGACTCATAGAAATTAAAACTGTGAATGAACAATGAGCCAATCTAAGATTTCTCACTCCAAAGCTAGAATACTTCTCATTACATATATCTGATAATGCACCAAATTTTTCACTTCTCTCCTCCCAGATAATGAAATCTTTACTGACATTTTTCAAGTAATTTTTCTGTCTAATAAATTCTAACCTTTAGGAGTGTTTAAACACTTGATATTTTTTTCTGTGATTTATTTCTTCTTTCTCATGACTATCTAAGCTAAAACTGGTGCCTTAAAATGATTTCTCTCCTACATATGTGAAAACTGTTACCATGTTGTTCTTGCTCACAGTTTAATAAACTAGATGTTTTCAGCTTCAAAATTAGTCCCAGATTATTTTTCCCCTGGGTAGAAGAAATTTATATCTTCTAGGGCTGGCTTAAAAATTTGAAAGTTTTACACGCTTTTTTCTTTGCTGAATTTACCACTTGTTTCCCTATGAAAAACACTTATCCAGTTCAGTAGTGAGTGAAATTGCTTATCATATAATGACAGCTGGTTTTATTACATATTTCTTTCCCCCATGGCATATGTTTTCATATGCCATGCTATTTATGATATTACTGCTATTTATGATACAGCTTGAATGCTCTAATAGATAGTCAAAACCACACAACCAGAGTGCAAGGTTCTCAGCCAGATGAAAATTTAAAATAAAAAAAAAGCATTTCAGTGTCAGTGCCACAATTCAAGTGTTCTTTTCTCAGCTTAGATGGACTCATAACTAGCATTTTTTTATCATGCCTTTAAAAGATGTGTTTTTCTCTCACTCAAACTCTATAAAAATCTTTCTTAATGAAATATTCAAAGTTGTTATATGAATTAGTAATACAAGCCAAATAATGTTAAAGCTATTTTGTTTCTGAGAGGGAATTTGATTTGGAAATTTAACCTTTTCTTTTTTAATTAGCCTTTATAAATATTGTATTATTGATCTACCTGAGATACACTGTCTGCCTGTCCTTGTACTCCTAATAACCTCCAAATCTCAGAATTCAGATTCAGAGAAAGATAAGAATTAGGTCAAAGCCTTAAAGAGAAGTCTCAAAAGTTTCATTTAAATTGATGTCTAGATAGAGGACACAGAGCCAGATTACTGTCCCACTAGGAATAAAACATCAGTGACAGCTCAGCAGTTACCTTTTTTTGATTGACCTCTTGCTACCCAGTCAGCAAGTATTCTGCCAGCATGGCAGTGCAAAAGTAGCTCTGAGCTACTGAGAGCATATAATGTCCTCTGCACAGCTGATATCTGCAGACTTGAAAGGCAGCTGAGCAGACTGGAAAGGGGAAAGGCTAATGGAGCTGGGCATAAACCTCAGTATAAATGGTCAAAAGCACTGTAATGGGACAAAGGAAGGGATATAAGACTGCCAAATACAAATCCTCGAAACATTACTTCATTAGCTCTGCTGTTCTCAGAACCATTTGTTTCATTGTTTTTATTAAGACAACAGAAACCAAAACACAACCAAGGAACCACAACAATAAAATTACTCCTCATTACGATTGATTTTGAACACCAAGAGAAACAGAAAATAAGCTCAGTATCTAAATGAAAATGCTTTTTCCTTTTAGATTGTATAGATAATACACACTCAACTAAGTGATCACATTGTAGAATTTGCCAGGGGAGCTTGACAGCACATAGAGCTACATGATATTGCAGTTACAGTGATAGCATCTCAGAAGTCCATCTCAGCACCCTGCTGCACTCAGCACAATGCAAACATATGAAGGAAACAAATATTTTCCTCTATCCATCTGATTTTGTTTTCACCCATCTTCTTTTATGTCTCCACCTGTACATAAGGATAATCCCAAGGACTGAAAGGGAAAATCTCATTCATAACAAACACCTAAAAACACCCACTCCTGTTAAATCAGTTCCCTATGACAGCTATTGTGGTATCATACTTGTTAGTTTTTTAGTGGGTTTTTTCAGTGGCATAGGGATAAAATGACTTTGTGATGGACCCCAGAGGAGTAGTCCTGGTAGTATTCTGTCAACTTGCTGTCAATTTTCACTCCTTCCCGTGCCACCACTGTCAAGCTCCTGAAACTGGACACTGTTAGCGATGCAGTGAGATCAAGTTGCAATGATATTGCAGAGTAGGTTTGTGAGTTATTAGAGAATATTGGACTACTGGGCTTCTGATTGGTACTATCTTGTGTAGCAAATTTATCCCAGAGAAGAACTAAAAAAAATTAAATGTTGTTTGGCTAGTTGTTTTATTGTCTGGCTTGAAAGAAAAAAGAAAAAGTAAGGAAAAGGGGGGACAAAAGGAAAAAATAAACAAGGAAGGGAAAGAGGGAAAGGGAAAGGGAAAGGGAAAGGGAAAGGGAAAGGGAAAGGGAAAGGGAAAGAAGATTGTTTCAATCCAGAAAATAAAAACTAAAAAAATTTAGGAACAAGATCCCTTAAAATCCCTCACTAATTCATACTAGACATTACTGACTATTTTAAACAGAGTAAGACATAACATAATCAGTAAAGGAAATATTTCAAGAGATCCCTTTTCAATTTTTTTTATTATTCAGAGTAAGTATGGGGAAAATTATCCAAACAACAAAAAATAATAAACCTAATATTTTTTCTTTCCCCGCTAATATCAAGAGATTGCTTAGAAACAAGTGATTTTTAGAAAACAGGCTAATCTCAATATTCATTTATGTTTTCTGAGAGGTTGGGTAGACTTTTTACTGGTAACCTAGAAATTGTCTTTTAAAATTAGAGTCCCACTTTATAAAAAGGAGGGAGTTTTTATGAGACTAGGGACCAGAATTGCATCCAGCACCAAATATCCCTCCAGCTTGTGATGAGATGGTGAGAAATCCATTCTTAGGAATCTTTTGCTGCTGTATTGGTTCACAAATATCTCATTAGCTTCTCTTTGTCCTCTCTGTTTCAAGGGTGTCAATAATTCACTAGGAGCCCATGCCAGCATGACAGTATTCCTAACCCAAAAGGTTACAAAAGTCAACTCTAGGGAACCAGCCTCCATCTAACCTCCTCCAGCTGCTTTTGCAAGGTACGCTGTGAGCACCAAACAAGATCTTCTCCCCAAAACTGGGGTATAGGTAGGCCTCCTACCCTTCAGCCATGGGATAACAGCATGGACCCTACAGGTATGGGGTGGTACTCAGCCTTGTCCTTACTTGACAGAGAGGAAAAATTTTATCCATTTTGTGTCATTTCACTGTCATATGGAAAGAGAAGAAACAGCAGACTACTGTCATATAGCATTGAAAAATCAGCACAGCAGAATCCTATTCAAAGTACTTCCCTTAAAAATTTTCCAGGAATACGAATGCTCCACGCTCAATAGAAAATAGCCACAGCTTGGTCATAACTGAGGAAACACAGCAGAGAACTGTTTGCGATAAAGATAAAGATATCTTTTCCTCACCTTTTGTGACCCCTTCCTTTTGTGCTATACAGGTTCTTAATGAAAAATGTGCACTCAAAAGATAGATATCTGCTTTTCACAATCTAGCATGTGCAAAGAAGAAGCTATTCATAGAGGCAAATGCCCAGCATCTTATTTGAAATACTGTTCCTGCTGATAGCAGAGTGGCACTCAGAACAGGGAGTTTGTATTTGGACAAAACATTTTTTACAGTTACTATGTGATATGACAAGAAGAGAGTACAAAGAAAAGCAATGAGAGGAAGGCAAGGACAAAGCTGATGTGGTTTCATTAAAATTAGTGTAATTACAAAAGTTTTCAGCAGTACCGTATACGTAGGTGCACAGTTCTTTATTGAATACTTGAAATACATCACCCTGAGAATGATGACTCCAAGCTCAGTACTGGCAGGAAGATATGGGGGATCTGATGCCATTTGTAGTCAGGCAGTTATATTCCCTGCTCATCGTGGTTTCTTCCCCTGCTCTTGTTCCAACTCTCTAAGTGGAGTTAAACCTCTCAAAGTCACTTTCAGAAATGGGTCCACAGCACAGCAATTAGACCCCAGGAACAGTTTTGTTGGCTCCAGAAGACTTTAAGATGGGTAGGTGTTTTACTGCTCTCTGGATCCAGACACAGTTCTCATATTCAGGTGTAAAGATGCCACAAAACATTTCCAGAGAACTTTTCTCTGTTTTTAAGGAATGTGTTTAGCCAAAGAAATATAATTAAGACAGCATGTTTGGACTTCACTTATTTTTTACCAGACTTCAAGGAAAAGCAAGCAAAAGAATTTTTCCATCATCCAAAGAGATAGAGCCAGGGGAGACCATGTCATGACTCTCGCATTTTGATACTGTCCATAAACAGCATCCAGAAGGGGGTAACTCTATTTGCTAAAATGTTCTTCCTGGCTTAAGGAAGTTTTTTTAAAGGGTAATGGAAAGCATTTCATTGGTGTGGCTTTATTTGCTTTCTCTTTTTTGTAAATAAGGGACCCAGCTTTCATGTCACAGAAGCTAGCAGAGGAATCATCCTTATCATCAACTCACTTGATTCTGTCTTTGGTAAGTCATACAATAAGCTAGTAACATGTCAACTGACTGATGTGCTTTGGAATATATTTTTTTAATAATTATAATTTGGGGGATTTTTTTTCTCTGTCCAAGCCCAAAGGGTCTTGTATGCTGCTTCCACTAATGTAGCTACTTATGCCATAAAATACTGTCGAAATCAATGGGACTATTTATGGAGTCATTTGCTATTCAAAGGGCTTGATTCTCTGATTATTTATTCTGTTTTTTCAGTAGTGTTACTCTGCTTACTTGAAGAGAGTTACTTCTATTTTAGCTGATGCAAAAGAAACTACAGTCAAAGGTGACAGAGTCTGGCACTAAATGTCTTTGAAAATAGTTGCTTCAAAATAAAGAAAAAATATCTTTGAATAAGTGCAAATCGCAATTTAACAAAAAGCCCAATCTGGACTTTGTATGTTCAGTTGGATATTCCAAACAAAAATGAATGCTCAAAGGTAGCATTACTTTTGAAGTTCAAACACTCCCTATATGCTTGACAAATAGCATCTGTCTAGAATAAAATCTTGTCTCGCTGATGTTGTTGAGACCTTAAACAGAGATCATATTTCATCCTGCAGAAACAGACTTACAAAGGCTTTTGTTAACAAATTTCTTCATTTCATAATGCTTAGCTGCCCCATTTATGGGCCATTCCAGCATATTTCAATTATTTAATTGAGTCCACAATCTGTTTCCCAGTACCTTCTTTCCCAAGGACCTCAAAGATGTGAATGGAGACCAGTCCCTGGGTGAGATGGATAATCTTGATAGCTGGAACTTCCTATTTCACAATACACTTGACACACAGCTGTCCTGAATGCCTGACATGTACAAAGCTTATCCTCTTGCAGGGTGGCATTCGAAAGCTCCCATTTTTGACATTTCCAAGGCAGGCAGGGAGCTAGAAATTATCTACAACTGCTTGTGTATAAGCTATTGCAGGAAATAAAAAGGCTTCTAAGGAGAAGCAGACTTATTGTGCCTGCTTTGCATGGCTTCTCAGTAAATGTGTGCATACTTTCATATTTTATGCACATGTGAAGATCAGCTGTCCCGGTTATGCATGGTGGGTGGCATGCTGTGGCAAGAAGAATGGGCTCCACAGTCGTAATTGGTAAGCTTCTGATGAGCTGACTGAGCACAGTACACATCATGTAGCACTTTTCACATTGCCAAGTTAACAGCTATCACCAGAGGTAGAATTTATACTGCTGGAATAAACAAAGTCAAGGGGAAGTATCTTGCTGAAATGTCACCTCCCACAGAGCTTGTAGAAAGCCATTACTATTGTAAAGGTGCATATATAAGATTTCAAAATTTATATTATGTCTCAAAAGATATATTTCAAGAATGCAAAGCGTACATCAAGGGCAAACAATTATCTTTCCTAGAGATCAAATAAGATTGCCATTTTTTGTAAGTTGAAAACTTCCTGATAGGTTTCATATTATATCTTATTATCCACTGTGATCTGTCTAAATCAACTGAAATAGTTCACTCGAGGAAAAAATTTAAGTAATTTGTGGTTATAAAGTTTTAACTAACCTGCCTTACTTTGTCTGAAAGACAGGGCTATAATCTTGGACAGCTACCAGGAGAATTAACTAGCTCACAAACTGAAAGAACCTTATCTAAGTGGGAAATGCACTGTAGTTGGAGGTAGAGCTTCTCAAGCAGCAGCACTGTTCCAAAGTAGCACCAGAACTGTGGATCTAAAGACCAAAGGTCTTCCCCTTTTATTCTGTCCCTTCTATCAGGACTGTAAACATAAAGATACCTGAGAGAACAGAGGAACTCTCCAGCTGGGGTTGCTGGCAGAACAGGGGTCTGAAAATGTGAACTGAAGAGCAGGGTCAGAAACCAAGCAGTCTGAGCAACATCAGCCCTATAGGTTTTCTTTGGAATGTCTGATGCTGGAGTCCTGAGCAGACTGTGCTGCAAAAGGGAGGGCTGTGCTGCAGGGAAGGATCTGCAGAGCTGGGACAGTGCTCCAGCTGAGTGCTGAGCTTCATCTTTGGTCCTATTCCCTGTACTTCAGGACCAGGACACAAGGCAAGGGTCCTGAAGTGCAGTGACAGTGGGTATGTCTCCATTCTGGTGGGAGCTTATCTAAGGGCAGCCCCAACAACAAAACAGGAACATGTTGAAGGCTCTGATTCTAGCTAATACTGTCTGATATGTTGCTTATGGACATTGCACACAGACTAAGTGTCTAGGAAAAAGGGCATCATGTTTCTGTCTCCAAAGAAGACAACAGACTGTATATGTCACAGAGGCTGATACAAAAAAACCACATTTCCAAATTGACACCTGCAAGTATTGGTGAGGTGCCCTGCCATCTCCAAAATTTCTTGCCCTTGCCCTGGCAGATCCTGCAGCAAGGTGCCATGGTCCCTAAAAAGTGTCAGTTTTAACTGTGGAGCAAATAGAAAGGGTGGGAATGAGTGGAGAATGGGGTGGTTTCATAAGCATGGGTTGCTGGTCAGAGAGCTCCGAGTCCTGCTCAAGCTCCAGAGCAGACCAGCAAGTTCCATGGCCTGGTGATGGGGAAGGAGGCAGCAGCTGCTCCCTATGAGAGGAGCAAATTGAGCCGTCACACAACTCACTGCAGAGTGCTTGCGGGTAACCAGGATCATTTTTTGTTTGCCAGTGGCTATACGTGTCACCTAATGTGGGGCACTGTCACACACACTTGCTGATGATAAAATTAATAGCTGGAATATGAGAACTAAAGCAATTCAAAGAAGAGCAAGAGCCCTCAACAGGGAATTTTTACCTTGGAATAAAGAACTATTCTACTTGAAACCCTTGACATACACTGTAGAACCGTATCTTTTTTTAATTTTTCCCTCCCCAGCCCTTCTCTGTCCCTCTAGCTGAGGTGACCCTGATGCAAGAAATGTATGAAACACGTGCATGTGAAAGCACTATTACAATTAAGCGCTACTACAATTATTAATTAAGATTGCGAAATCCCAGAGCAGTGTCTATTTCCCTGCTTATGGCATCATTCCTCTCCTTGTGCTGGGGGCACTCGAAGTGCTGCTAACAAATTAGAGAATCTATCAAGCTTCAAAAGGGACAAAGCCTGGTCAGGAGGTGTTAAAGCAGCCTTCATCCTTGCACCCAGGGGAGAAAGCGATCTCCGGCAATTCCGGCAGGAAGCAAGAACAAGTGAGTTCGCAGGACCAAGGAGAGGGCAGGGATACCAGGGCCATGCTCTTGAGAGACCCAAAAGAGTTCCTCCCTTCCTGGCTGCTTTGGTGTTCGATTGTTCTTCATCCATGATTTGAAGAAAAGGGGGGAAAGTATTCTTTTATGAAGGGGGAAGACAAGTAAATTATTATTTTGCTTCTTGCTTGACTTGAGGGCTAGAGATTAATCTATTTAGCCCTTTCGCTGGTCTGAATTAATGTCAGAAGGAAGAAATGCACCCTGGAAAATTAGACAGGAGAAGGATCACCTTTTGCTAAAACCGTATTTTTCGTGCATTACTTTATTTGTGCTCATTTTTCCCAAGTCGGTTCTCCGATTGTAAGGAAATATACCAAGTGTGAAATAAACGTTTCGACAAAGTAAATAACTGTTATTACTTCTACACGTCCATAAATATGGTCTAAAACCAATAATTGATCACAGTACTTTTCATTTCTCTGCTTCCACTCACTGAAGGACACCGTGCAACGAAAACCGCGGAGGGCACGGAGCGAAGGAGCTGGGGAGAGAGGGAGAGAGCGCTGCCCTGCTCGGAGGCGGTGGTCCCGCAGGGAAGAGGTGGCACGAGACTTCTTCCCTGCAAGAGAACTCGGAAGGGCCGTCTGAGGAGCGTGGCAACGAAGAAGAAGCTGGTTTAAAAAAAAAAATATAAAGAAAATTTTAAAATGGGCTGGGGAGATGCTGTCCAGGTGGATTGCGAGGACGGAGCTTACAGCTGGGGTCTCGAGGTCTGTCCCCCGGCTTGCAGGACCCCATTTGTCCCCAGAGCCCGGGGTCAGCCGCCGCTTGGCGCGGTAGCGGCTCCCGGGACGGCGTTGGGTCTTGCTGGACATGCCAAGGGCGCGGGCGGAGGAGGGGGACCCGAGGGTCCGACCTGGCTCGGGCCGGAGCCGCCTCCGCTCCCGACACGTCGAGGGGCATTGCCTCAGCTTCCCGACAGCCCCGCAGCGCTCCCCGCTCCCGGCCTGCCAGGGCGGCGCGGCCTGGGAAAGGGGCCGGCGGGGTTTGCTCGTTCCCGTCGGAAGCAGGGCATCTAAGGCGAGACATATGGCAATGCTCCCAGGTATCCCTTAGAGACCTCCTGCGGCGGAGGTTTTAACCTCGGAGTGTTTTAGCCTCCTCGTCTCCAAAGGAGTCGAGATCAAGGATCCTCTTCGTGATAGTCCCGCTAATACCAAGCCTGCTGGCAGGGTCCTAGGAACCCATGGAAAGAGAAGCTGATACGACGGCTCGGAGGTGTCCGTCAGCGGACACCTTTCCCTCTTAAGGGAACGGTGCTCTCGGTTTCCTTCCCATAGCGGCTGCAGTGCGGGGCTGCCGAAGTGGGTTATCACCTGGGAAATTAGATAGTCAAACGTAACCACTTCTGTGGGAATCGGGAAAGCACAAGGAAAAAAAAAAAAAGAGAGAGAGAGAGAAGGAAAAAAAATAGGAGGGAAATTATAGGTTTTCCTTTAATTTATCTGCCTAGGCTTCCAAGCAGGAGGGGAAATGAGCCCTTTTCTGCTAAAGAAATTTCTGTGCATTCCCGATCGGAACCACATCTCTCCACTGCCAAGCAGCTCTCTTTCGAGTATGTTCACATTAGGTATGATGTTCATAATAATAACAACAACCCCGAGAATTATGAGACAAGAGCACGTTTGACAGTGTTTGAAAAATTCAAATACAGCTGCATCGGCTTTGTCTCTGGTTCAGTCACATTTATTTCTCTAGGCTAGGCAGACAGCCTGAGTGAAGCATGACAATGAGGTTTGTAAATAGCAAATGGAAGGGTTTGCTGGGTTGTTGGGTTTATGTTGGATTTTCTTTTTTCTTCCTCCCCTCCCTGTTTGATTTTATTCTCAATCCAAATAACCTTCTCCAGTGAATGTTTCAGACAAGAGAATGTGAGAGGGAGGGGACGAGGGGGGCTTATAATTGCAGGTTCCTTTTGGAGCTGGAATTAAAACGCTGACGGCGTGTGTTGCAGAGGAAAGGTGCAGAGGCAGACTCCGCTCTGACTGCAGGACGGCTGTGTTGTCACTGCTACAGCTTTTATTTACAGCCAAGCACTTGAGAGTGAACGACGCTTCAAAAGCGCCAAAGTTCGGGGTCCTACTCTTCATGCCGAGATGCCAGGAGCACCCCAGGCGGGAGAAGGACCCAGGCCCGGAGACCCGCTCCCTCTGCCCAAGGAGAGCCCCAGGGCCGGTGCTGCCTCTGGGCAATTTCACACTCGCACCCTTCCTGCACGTCCTGAAAGTGGGGCTGGGGAGAGATCAGATGGAGATGGCTTTAAAATGTCTTAGTAGAGCGAATAGGTGAACATTAGGACAGCGAATTTCGATCGGTTACTGTTGCCAGGTTCAAGTGTTCTGTGCTTGGCACTGCGTACAGACCTGTACCTCAACGAAAGCACTGAGGTTGGGGTGAAATTAATAATTTCTTTTGCTTGCACCAGAATCCTCTCCCTTATTCAAGTCAGGTCGTCACTTCTACAGATCTCTCCTGCTTTTTCTGGGTGAGAAATGTATCCCTGTCTTTTGTCAAGCTCTGATTCTCACTTTCTCCGTAGCATTGTCTGAGGGGGAAAAAAAACAAAAAACAAGAAACAACAACAAAAAACCCACTCCGTTTACTTCAACTACTTGGACCGGTTAAAATACATTTGTAAAAATATCTGCAGCAGTTCAAAACTTTCCCTGCTTCCTTATCAAAGCCCTCTTCCCAGTGGAAGAATTGGGAGAGCTTGTTTATTTGTTTTGGGTTGTCTCAAAACTCTCTCAGTCTGTCTCTGGTTATTGCCTAGCGTGCCCGTCTCCTCACGGCCGGCCTCCCTGGGAGATGCTCTGGTCCTGGCAGCTGGATCCGAGCTGAGAACTTCACTTGATGCACAAACAACCCCCCACGTTACCCGCAGAGATTATTGTGTTTTGCTAAGTTTTACTGAACATACCAGTAACTATTTTTCTTAGGCTCTTTTTAGTCACCGTGGCTTCAGCGAAAGCTTTTTCTTGTGGCTGCGATTTCAGTCCCTGTTCATGAAAAAAGGCAGGAGACGGACGTCGGAATCCTTATCTTCTCCTGGGAGGGCAGGAGGCAGAAACGAGTGGAAAGCTTTGTCGCCTCGGGAAGCTTGTCACGAAGCAAGAGAAGCCTGTCCCTGCTCTCCGTAAGGCAAGGAACGAGACTGCAATAATAGAATACAAACATGTGTTTTGTTTTCTATTAAGTCGATAGACCAGACAAGGTCTGCCCCGGGGAAAAGATGACCTGAGCTGCTAATGAGAGCTGACACTAGGATTTAAATAGTGAGGGCTCCTTTCGCCAGCGGTGTCTCCGCAATATTGGGGTTTTCTTGGTTGTTTTTTTTCTTTTTTTCTCCCTTCTTCTTCATAGTTCTCGGAGGTGCCCCAGCAGTGTGTGCAGGGACGGTACCTACCAGAAGGGACTGCCACTCCTGCGCGTCTGCCTTTTTTTCCAAGGAGGTTCTTTAGAAGAGAGGGAGGGAAACGAAAGTGCTTATAATTCTTTTCTCGGTGCCCCATGTACGTAGATGTAAAAGTGATCCGTTTTGTACTGGTACCAACACTGCACCGAAAACTTTAGGGCGTTCGAGGGGGCGCACAGCTGTGGCTGACGCTTAGGAAAGCGGCGGCTGGGCTGGTGCGGACGGGCCGGGGGCTCGGGACGCGTGTCCCGCTCTCGGGCAGCCCGGGCAGGGCCCGTAGCCCCGGGTGGCTTGCACTGGCGGCTCGTAGCCACTGGATGTCGCCAGCGCCGTTCGGATGGCGCTCCCTCCCCGCCGCAGCCGCCGAGCCCGGGGACGGCCCGCGGGCCCCGCTCCGCAACGCACCGCTCAGCACCGCACCGCTCCTCACTGCACCGCTCCTCACTGCACCGCTCCTCACCGCTCAGCACCGCACCGCTCCTCACTGCACCGCACCACTCCTCACTGCACCGCACCGCTCCTCACTGCACCGCACCACTCCTCACTGCACCGCACCGCTCCTCACTGCACCGCACCACTCCTCACTGCACCGCTCCTCACCGCTCAGCACCGCACCGCTCCTCACTGCACCGCTCCTCACCGCTCAGCACCGCACCGCTCCTCACTGCACCGCATCACTCCTCACTGCACCGCACCGCTCCTCACTGCACCGCACCACTCCTCACTGCACCGCTCCTCACCGCTCAGCACCGCACCGCTCCTCACCGCTCAGCACCACTCCTCACCGCACCGCACCACTCCTCACTGTACCGCTCCTCACCGCACCGCACCGCACCGCTCCACGCGGGCCTGCCCGGACGGAGTCGCACACGGCCCTCGCCTTCTCGGCGGGGACCGGGTCCTGTGGGAAACCTCTGAGTCCCAGGGCCGGCAAGGCTTTCTGCGGCCCCGGCCGCGGCTGGCTCTGCTGGCGCTAAGGTGGCCTGCTAGGTGAAGGGCTTGCTTTATGGTGTGAATTTCAACGATAAAAGGGTCTCTGCGGAAGACACGCAGGAGGTTCGAGCCGGGCACCTCAGTAGCGCGTTCCCTTGGAGATGTACGGAGTTTGCGCTACGGCCTGTTTGCAGGGGGCAAAGCGCTGCGGGTGCTTAGCTCCCACGGGAATATGGTCCCATCGGTAAAGGGTACTGCGCACACTGGGATCCCCCGCATGGGGCTCCGGTGCCGCCAGAGGCAGATGCGAAGCACGAAGTCGGTGGCTGGCCCTGGGAAAAGCTCCCAAGCTGAGCATTTCTGTTGTGTGAAGTGCCCGCATTAGCAGCCCGAACACGTAGGGAAAGGCTGACATCTGCGATTTGGTACGAGGCACCCGAGAAATGACAGACCTCCCGGTTCAGAGGGGCGCCCCCGCCCCGGCTCCCGGCGGGGGAGGGACCCACCGAGCCCCGGCGGCCCCTGCGGGAGCGGCTTGCCCCAGGGAAGGAAACCTCCCCTCCTGAGCTTTCCTCAAGTCTGAAAACAGCTACACGACACAGTCTCTAGATTTGGAACCTTCACGGTCAATGCCCAGAAGTGAAAAGATAGAAGGGGATCCTCGGTATAAACTTTGCGCCCGATTCCAGTGGCAGTACAAATAACAATAGTTTCCATGCTTTTGTCCCCGGTTTATAAAAAAACGCGTAAAATCGAGGTTGCACCGTGGGTCATTTTCCTCAGCCTTTGTGCCAACGCACCTCTGCCTTCTGACTCTCCACTGTATAGTTTATACATCACCCCCCTACCACCATCCCTAATTTTTCAAAGCCCATTCACATCACTGGCCTGAAGTAGAAAGAAGCCAGAGCTACTTTATTTTGCAAGTGCCGGCGAAACCTGCCTGGGCAGGAGAGACCCTGGGGAGCCGGCAGTGAAGGCGCGGTCGGACCCAGCGGCGCTCCCCTCACGGCAGGAGGGACCCGCTCAGATCGCTGTGGGGTCCACCCCGCTGTGGGCGCGCACACGCATACCAGGAGGAGAAATTTGGAGACTTTTCGGGGTGGGGAGTAAATAAAAATGAAAATAAGAAAAGAAAAAAAGAAAAATTCGTTGGGGGGTTAAACCCGAAAATAATAATTTTTTAAAGCCCCCTGGCAGAGGAGTCCTGAAAGTTTCCTGTGTCGCTTTTCGTATTTTCTGTATTCTGTAGTTTGTATTGGGATGTTGGGGTCGCTTCACGGAGGAAATATGCCATTTCCATGGATCTGTGTTTGTATGGTCAGAATAGTAAAGGGCACTCTTCTCACTTCGACGGGTTTCCGAGCCCTTGCTGGGCTACGGCTAAATGGCACCTTTACGTACCAAGATGTGGGGCAAAGGATGCATTTTAAGAACGGATAGGAGTGTGTTTGGCATAGCTGACATTTATTGAACTATCCAAAATGAAATAAGTTAGTTACAGATAAAGAAATGTTAGGTATTCCATGACACAATGGTTGTACGAACTGCCTTCAATTAAGTTGTTTTGTTTTCAGGGCTGTTCTGCAAGCATCTTCCACACAGTTGGTGGAAAGGAGAGATCTCATGGGCTGTTCTGCGTTTTCAGAAATGATCAAGTCAATCCTGGGGCGGGGGGAGGGAGGGGGGGTCGCTTTAGGAGAAAAACTGCTGCTTCGGAGAGTTCAATGAATTATTTTAAATGCCCTGTCTCAGAGAAAAGGCCTCCTGTAGCAGATTCCTAGATCGTGTCAAATTATAACGAATTGAATCACAAGAAGCAATTACAAAGCAAATATTGTGATCGGTGTTGTGGGTAAAATCGGAGCCGGATTTATAGAGGAATATTAACTCAGATTTATTTTTTTTCAATCAACATTGATTAGAATGGTGTTAAGCCTAGAGACCTCTTCCTGTAGATGGCGTCCTTTGGGTACTGAGTAATCAATAATAGTACAGTCATACTCAGGAGACTTTATTAAGCTTTGAATAATAAAATAATTGATATATTTTTAGTTATATTTTTATTGAAAGTGAAAACCTCTGGATTTATTGTAAGCAAAAGTGTGTTTCTCCTTCACGTGGATGCAAACAAAATCTGTTTGAATAAATAAGTTGCTTCTGAACATTTTGTTGTCAAAGTGTTAAATGTCCCAGTCATTTTTATTCAAACACTAACATGATTACAGCCAATTATATATTCACCACTGTTCTTTATTTTAGAGTAATTGTACTTGTCACTAATAAAACAGAGACATAATGGATCTCTACTGTTCTGAATTTTAAAGCAATTTTCTGTAATTTGATTGAATTATACATCATCTCCACTACTTTTTTATTTCTATATTTTGAAATCCTATTTTCTTGAAAATTGCAGTTCTATTCCTGTTTTGTTGATCCTGAAGTAACGAAACCTTCTGTAACATTTATAAATAGAGCCTCGTCCCTTTTGAAATGTGGAAAATCATTATTTCAGTTCCAACATACTGAAAGCTTTAGATTGAAAATCTGAAAGTCCTGAGAACAGCTTAAACCAGACCGTTGGCTCAACACGCTGTCTTTGGAAATGAGAAGAACAAGCAGTGAGGAGTAAAATCTCCAGTGTGCACAGGAAGGATTGATGACTTTATTGCAATGATTTGAGGAGTTTCTTTGGGCTCGAACATAGAAACCCATCAAGACAAGCAGCTCAGTTGCTACTATTTACCACGTAAGAATAAAGACAAGGGGAAAACACATGCCAATTACATTCCTCCAAGAATTTAGAGCCACTATAGACTGTCCGTATGTTCTTTTAGGTAGGCAATTATAGGTGAGAAGCCCAGGAGTGACTTGGCTATCTTTAGGAACAGACAGCAGAGATGCAGAATGATACGGAAGTGTATGAAGACACCGTAAACACATACAAAATACTGCGGTGAGTTATTCTACTGCTCCTCGGGTTGTTTCTCAAAGTGAGCTCTCAGAGGGCTGGAGTTTTGTTGTTGTTTTCCAAAGCCGAAAGCATGCCTTTAATTTAGCAATTGTATCAACCATCAACGCGGAGATGTATGATCTGCGTTGTCGACAAACACAAATCAAAAATGATACAAAGGCTTTCACAAGTTAATTTCGTATGACAAAACACGTGCCCACCACAACATACAAAGTTGAAGTATCATTAGCAAACCGTGCGATTGGGTAAAAAGATGGTTTTTTAAGTACAGTCAAACACGAATGTTTTCTCCATTATTGTGTATGGCAAAACTAAGGGAAGGCGCAGGAATGCGCGGGTGGCTCACTGTGGGACGCTTTCCGTAAGCTTTAGCGGGACACGATACCGACCTTCAGTGAGAACCAAGCTTGTTGCTTTTGCGGATTCCCTCTTTAGTATAGCCACAGAAATTAGCTTGAAGCCGCCTTGGTAGGCAGAAGAAAAAATTAATGAAAAACAACTATTAGTATCGCTTAATTAATTCCAACGTGTACAACGACTTGTGAGACTTTTCTTTGCCCTTTCATTGGTGTTTTGAAATTAATGCGAAAATAAAGTGTAATGCCATCCTCTGCAATATTCTGCTAGAAGACAAATAGAAATTAGTTATTTGTTAAGTTTCTGTAGCTACGGCATAATTTCATTACTTGGTGGCGTTTATAGCTCGATTATAATAAACACTGTTTTATAAAAACTCCTAGGAAACATAACCTCAGCGTGTGTGAGCGTCTATGCGAGTGCCCCATCAAAAAGATGGAGAGGAGAAAACACATCAAAGGGATGCATCCCGGGAGAAGTCTTTCTACGTTTTTTTCTCTCCGCATTGTCAGTGCCGGAGAGTCTGTCTGCAGCCACTTCATACCCTTGGTCAAATTATTATCGAGGCAAAACTACAAGCCCCAGGCTGTAGCGAGGCACGGTCCGTGCTCGGTGGGAGGGACACAAATGGGATTTAACTTGTTGCCAGTCATTTTAGTGTGTTTGTTTGTTTGTGCTAGTGCTTTAAAAGCGAAACAAATTCCAGAAACAAAGCGGGGGGGGGGGGGGGGGGAGGGGGAGGCCGGGGAGAGAGGGAGGAGGAAAACAAGCTCTATATAAAAGGCATATCATATTAAAATAATACATGGACACACCCACTGATATCAAGGGTACGATATCAGCCCTTCCCCAAGAAACTTATTTCTAAGCGGTAGCGGTTATAATCATCCAACAAGCCCCTTGCCATCACTCCCCCCTCCCTCCTCTAAAGAAAGGAAGAATGAAAGAAAGACAACATGGAGACCACCCTGCCCGATATAAAAAGTGTTCAGAACACGCTACACAAAGAGGCACATCCTGCGAGCCCTGCTTGTGCCAGGACACCAAGGAGCGAACAGGGTCCGCTTCCCAAGCAGCCTCACTGGCGCTAGCGCCAGCCCCATCACCCCGACACCCGCCGAGCGCCGGTCCGGCCGCGAGCGAGAAACGGCATCTCGCTCCGGCATCTCCTCACGCCTGAGCCCCGACAGGGGAAAGCCAACACCATCCTCACTCCGAGGATGCCGAACGCCTTCTCCTAGAGGGGCGTACAGTCGGTTCTGGCTTTCTTTCTTCACCGGGCCTTTTTGCTGTGGTTACAAGGGGACCCCGGGGCGCGGGAAGATAGGAGGATAGGGGAGGAAGATACGCTTTTGTAGGCCCTAAAATTGGATCCGCAGCTGACCCGGCCGAGTCCGAGACCCCGCCGAGCCGAGGGCTGCGCTGGAGGCGCGGTGCGCGGACAGGGCCGCGGCGCACGGAGCAGCGGCGGGCGCGGCACGGCCAGGTAGGACGGGCGGATGGGCACTCCCGGGCACCGGCGCCCCCCCGCGCCCGGATGCCTTTGGCTGAGCGACGGAGTGGGAACAGCGCTGGGAGAGAGCTGGGAGAGGGCTGTATCTGTCCTTCTGCTGGGGAAGGGGTGGAAGCCGAGGAGGGGGGGCGCGTGGAGGGGGGGAAAGGGCGTCTTTTCTCTCGAGTCACCGAAAAACTGCAAAACCAGATCCACGTGTCATTTGCCAAAGATTATGTTTATAGGCTAAAGAGCTTTACAAGAGCACCACGAAAATATTCCAGCAACAGTTTCTTAGGAGTCAAAGAGCAGCTAGAAGTCTTCCTCAAGCACTACTTGGAGTTTGTTTTGTTCTGGTTTTTTTCTCTCCAGGTCTTTCTTTGCCTTCCCCCAACCCCCCCTCCCCCCCCCCCCCCCCCCCCCCCCGTATTTTATTTCACATTCTTTGCTTCAATATCACAACGCCGACAAAACCACTGGCCTAGAACATTTTAACAGTAAACCCAACAGAATACAAAATTACGTATTTAAACCTCGAGAACAGAACAAGGTTTTTAACTTGTTCATTTTTTCCATGCATTTTATTATCGTCGTCTGCATAACTCTGAGGACAATTCTTAAAGGATATTTTAATTTTTGGTTGATTTCTGAATTAATGAGAGCTTTCATTACACATAGGTATACCTATTGCCTATGCACTGGCATATAAAATAATAGCGATATTTAGGATCTAAAAATCCGCAGGTCTTCAAGTTGGCAGTAATTATAAAGATATTTTGTTCTGAAAAATTCTGACAGTGGCAGCTAAACACAATAAATCTAGTGGATGCTCTACAGTCCTTAGATAGGCTTTTTGTGGATGGCATTCTACAGCTACAGGAATAAATAAATATAATCTTCAGCTTTTAATTAAGGCGATTTAATTCAGACCTCTCCACTCAGCGTAGTCGCCGTGGGAAATGTATACTCCAATGTTTACTCGGATCTCTTTCTGTCACTATTCTGTCTTGTTTTACGCTTACGACATCAGCGAAGCTTTCTGGCCCCTACAGCCATTGTTTCCCATTTCGACGTTCTCCGTTCAACCTCTGCCCGCCCAAGAAACTTCCTAAAGTTCAACAGGAGGGGAACACAGTGCACTTAGTTTATTAATGTCATTGTTTTAACGCTACCTCTCCCCTAGTTGCGCAGGCTCCTCTAAGGTATACAGTGCCCTGCTGGCGGGTCCTTATGGTACAGTGCAGCTTCTCAAAAGATCATCGGATGGAGAAATTCAGCTCTTTTTGAAACATTTAAGCAACTGAGCAATTAGTTCTGAATGGGGTGGGGGGAGGGAAGACTAGAGAGCTTAAATAAGGGGGGGAGGGGGGAGAGACACAATACAGCTAGCCCGAAAACAACGGGGATGTGTATTCATAGGAGGGAAACTTAAAAGGTTTGTATTTAAACTGTGCTTGCAAGGTCTTCGGCACAATATGTGCTGCTCTCCTTAAAGGGGCACCAAGTGCCAATAACCATTAGTCATCCAGTAGGGACCTTTCATTACAGATTTATCTTTAGGGGGAGTTCCCTGAAGGGAACATAGCTGCGGATTTCAAGCCCGGTCCAGTTACAGTTACACAGCGCATCCCTGCTGCAATAGAAGGGAGAGATACTTACCAGACTTTCGGGAGTGCGCGGATAGCACCAAGGTCTCTGCAGTGCTCCTTTCCTCTGCGAAATACTATCTTGCATCCGAGGCAGTTCCCAGTCTATATTTGATATTAACAGCCTCAAACACGAGGCTCTCCCATAGACATTTTTTTCCAGGGTTTTCAAGCAAATTTCTTGGTGCCACAATGTTATGATGGAAGGATGCTGAAATGACAGGCCTCGTAGACGCTTGTCTTAATCATCGGCTTCTTAATTTAGTTTTAGTGCTGTGGTTTTGTGTGTGCGCGCGTGTGTGTCTGCGCTTGTGTGCGCGCAAGAGAAGCCTCTGACAACCTGCAGCTTCCTAATGACTGACGAGGCAGGGCTGCTGCAGCAAAGTAACACTTCCCTGGTGTGAAGACCTCTTACTGGGAAGTTTAGTTCACTACTGTTCTCGCAATCCTAATCGTATAACTTGTAACTAAAACCCATGGAAGAAAGATATAGCATGCTAAATAGACTAACTTCTAATCACTAGAAGCTGTTGAGGATTAACTGGAAGCTGACTAGAGGCGGATAACTAAACTTAAATCTACAAATGCGGAGAGAAGTCTGGACCATTGAATGCTTCTTCCTCTCCCTCTTTGCCTCCATTCATCCATCCACCTTCAGTCCCATTCACCCCTCTTCAAAATGTTTGACCACCTCTTTCTCTTTGTTAGCGCACTGCTCCGTCCCCATTCGCTATGCCTTAGCAGCAGGGTATCAGTATCTGCTGAGCAGTCCTTACCTTAATTGCCTCAGGTAACCTGGAATAAATAAGGCAAGTTTACAGTCAAGGGGGAATAGAATTATATAAGCATACGTGGAGGCATTTACAGTACCGAATGTGATATTACTGACTGTTAAACCAAAGTGTCCGGACTCGTTTCATGGAAGCATGATGCCATCGAAGCGTGGTTATTAAATACCCTTTCTTCATGGCTGAAAAAAACCTCATTCATTTCTTGAGCTGTCAGTACATTTTAACAGCTTAACCGCCTTGAAAGAGCCCGGGAGTACAGAGCCACTATACCCGTGTGAAGGGGAACTGAAGGCTGAAGCTGGGGGTGGTGCAAGAGAAGTACGCTATATGCATTAAGTGTACATTGGAGAGGGTCTTTTCTTCCTTTGGCCTTTAATTTGAAAACAAAATAAAAATTAAAAAAAAAAGAAAAAATGGAGGGGGGAGGGCAGGGAGAAAAGTATGTGGTTGAAACACTACCCCTACGAATTATACCCAAGAGCTGCACGGAGATCGCTATTGAATGGCACTTCAGCCAGGACGTTTCAGCTCAGCTATTCAGCACCATTCTGACCCCGCAGCTGGATACCCTCGGTCCATCCCCGCCACTCGGTTCGGTCGATCCGCAGCGTCCATGAGCGTGCAGGTGAGGCATCATTCACACTCTGCAGGGAGACGGTTCCCCTCTGCACACCCACCCGTATTCACAGGGCTGGGGCTGTGCACCTCCGTTCCACATACAAGCTTCTCTTCCAAACACTCCACAAAACCTTCCCTGTTAGAAAATGCTGCCATGAGACACTTTCTTAAGAGAACTCAGGCTTAGCCAGAGTTGAGCGGTCAAACCTGCCGCTCACGCAATGACCCAACGCACAAAGGTACCACTGAAGTGGAGTCATGTTCAGGGCAAAGCTCAAGAAGGAACTGGCGTTAGAGCAAGACTCCCGCATTTTCAAAGTAAATAGCTCTAGTTTTATAAACGGTGCATTTTCTGCCGAAAGGGAAAATAATAAAAAAAAAAGGACTCGAAAGTCAAAGCCCAGCAGAAATTATAATTGACATGGCTTCTCTTATATATCCTTTTCTCTCCTGTAAACAATGAATTAATCTTCATGGATTTAGAAAGATATGTACTACATATTGGATAAAACATTTCCTTTTTTGGTAGAACTGTATATCCATGGCATTAAAAAAAATATATATATAAATCCTAAGTTTGTGCACAGAGTTTTGTTCGCATCTGTGACAAATGACTGAATGTTAAAAATCTAGATCATCAAATGTTTTTAAAGTGTGCTTCTTGCGGTGTTAGCCTTTTGCTCAGAACTGCAAAAAAGATAAAACTTCTATTTTCTTCCCTGCTACATTTTCAACCGTGATCACAACACAAAGTAAACTCAGCTTTGACCTAAGAAACACCTCAAGGCATTAAAATTTCAACAGGCAATGTCAGTGTTACATTAAACAAGAACTCCTCCAGTTCGCTACAGAGCTGGGATTTGAATAAAACGTTCAATGTTAACAAACAATACACACGTTTGGCACTTTGTGTATTAAATGGATCAAAGAGATTTGATAAGGCACAATACACCATTTGTACAGACCTGATTGAGTTAATATAATATCAGCAAATTTTACAACGAAATGAATCTGTTTCTTTTCTTTGTGTTTAAAACCAGCACAGATTACAAATTTTAATGATCTGAAAATGTTTGGTATACAAAATCATGCTTATTTCAGTATTAGCAAAAACACAAGAAATTTTTCAACACAAACACCCAGCTGTGTCTATTTTAAAAGCAGTTCAATGACAGCTTGCACTTATGAGCATGCAATCAGCTAATTTCGCTTTTTTTTCTTCTGTGTTAATCAACACTTTCCTTCCTGCATATCAGAGTACAAATAGTATAGTTACTCCACATCAGTAAATGTTTATGTAACCTGTCCTTTCTCAAGAATCTGGTTACACCGAATCATTACATGCTAGACCGAGTAGGAAAATGCACTGGGCCCAGCCATCCTAATGGGATCCTAGTGCATTGTAATGACACATATTAGTTAATGATCATCATAATCATAATAATATGCAGGAAGCTTACCTTTCCTCTTACCCCTTGCCATGGTAGAATCATATAATATCATCCTTACTGCACTCTTCTTCAAGAAATCCCATACATTGACTTCAGTGTTGAGAAACTAAATAATTATAAATTGTCATGATTAAAAAAACCCCCAAACCTGCATTTCTAAAAAAAAAAAAAATCCCAAACCAAACAACAAATAAAAGAAAAAAAGAGCGGTTGCTGATCATTAACTTGTGTGTGTGTATGTGTCAGTAGCAACCTGTTATGAAATTGGTTAAATAAATACAATTGTGGTAAGGTCATTCGAGGTTAATCCAATGCACAGAGTTCACGCCATCCCCAATTGCAATTGTTTATTACCGGTCCATTTTACTTGTCCTCGTTATTTACTGTCTCTTTCTCACACTCGCTTTTCTTCCCTCCCTCGTACACACACATACACAAACACATATATAAAACGCACGTCTGCACAGAACCACATTCATTGCGTCGTGCTCTAACCTGAATTTCCTTGGGATAAATTGTTTTAGCTGGGGTTGAGCTGCACGTATTGTTTCTACGGAGCATCTTTCCCTCCAGCACAAACGTGAAGCAGCTTAAACCGGTGCTAGACGTTTGCCACAGCTTTGATCTGAATGAGATCAGCACGCTCTCTGTCCATTACATTTCCCCTTCTCCTTTCCGAGTAAGAAAGCTGCGCGATGTATCTCATTTTGTTTTCCGCTCGATTTTTTTAGTTCCCGTCCTGACGGTCAAAAAACGATATGCTGAGACGATTAATACCCAACCCGAGCCTATATCACCGCGTCCACTTGTGACGGCGCCAGACCCTTTCCCTGCCCTTGGCGCACCCGGCCCGCTGCCGCCCGCCCTATCCTTTCTCCCAGCAAAACTAAACCCCGCGGAACTCAGACCCCCGTGGCCAGGCCCACGGGCCGGGCCGGCAGGAAACCGCAGTGTCGATTTCATGGACTACCAACACCAACATTTATTTTGCACGCCCGGCGCGCGGCCTGTGCTCGGCCGGCTCAGCCAGCCCGAGCAGCGCGAAGGAGGAGGCGGACGGAGCCGCGTGGCTCAGGCGGCCGCGCAAGGGAAGCGGCGTCCGAGCGAGAGCGGCGCGGGGCTGAGAGGGCGGAGGCGGGCAGGGAAGCGCGAAGCCCGGCTCCGGTCGCCGGTGACACGGGGCGAGAGCAGGGGAGGAGACGGGCCGCTCGCTCCCGAGCCTGCCAACTCACAGTCCGGAGAGCGGCGGGCACGGCCCGAGCGGGCCGGAGCAGACCCCGTCTTCCCCCGGCAGGCCGCGGGCAGCGGCGTCCGGCCGCGACCCGGGACCATCCCACGGCCTGCGCCCCCTCCGGACGATTGTTTTGTTTTCTCCCTCGGTAAAACAGCAAACAGAAATAACAGGGCCTGGGAAAATAAACTCGCCGAACGACTTCGGCGGGATCCGCAAAGTAGTACCTCCGCCGCCACCGGTGCGCCTCGGCCACTTCACCCACCCGGCCTAGGAAGGGGGGAGGAAGGGGCAAAAGCGGCTCGTGGCAACTTGAGTCCGCCGGAGGAACTAGGGGAGCGGGCGGCCGGGCCGGGCCCGCGGGACGGGCGCGAGTTGCTCGGCGCGGGGGGATTTGTGCTCGCGGAGGCGGCCGGGGGGGCGCGGGGCGGAGGGGCGCGCGCACCGCGCGGTGATGCGCCTCTGCGCCGGTATCCCTGCGCCGCGGGAGCCGCGGCGGCGGCGGGGGCGGGGCACGCGGGGCGGGGCGGGGCGGGGCGGCGCGCCGCCATTGGCCGGCGGGCGGGCAGACGCGCGGGCACGCCGCCGGCCCTGATTGGGCGGCCGGTGGGAAAGGTTAAACCAAAAAATGTTTTACAGCCCCGGTGCGTGCCGGCAGCTCTGAAATTAATTGCGGCCGGGGCGGGCTGTATCGCCCGTCTGCCTCGCTCCGCGCCGGCCCGCGGCGGCTGCTGCTCCCTCCTGCCTCCCCCTGCGCTGCCGTGCCGGGGGAACCGGGCACCATGAAGTAGCTTTTTTTTTTTTTTTTTTTTTTTGTGTGTGTGTGTGTGTGTCTGTGTTTGTGTGTTGTTGCTTTTTTTTTTTTTTTTTCGGTTTCAGAGGGTTTTTTCCCGTTTTTGCCTTTTTTTTTTTTTTTTTCCTCCGCTCTGACTCGGTTTGATTTTTCTCTGATCGGCGATTATTGTTACTATTATTTTTTCCCTCCCCGGCGGTTCCCGTCCGTGCTACATGACTTGCCAGCGCTTGAGACTGCGGTCCAACTGCGCTGCCGCCGCCGCCGCCGCCGCCGCCGCCGCCGCCGGTGGTGCCGCCGCCGCCTCGGCCACCGCCACCGCTTCGGCCGCCGCCTCCGCCGCCGCCCCGCGCGCAGCTCCCTCAGCCGCCGCAACTTTCCCCCTCAGACTAGTGTGTGATGTTGGACATGGGAGATAGGAAGGAAGTGAAAATGCTGCCGAAATCCTCCTTTAGCATAAACAGCCTGGTGCCCGAAGCCGTCCAGAGCGACAACAACCACAGCAGCCACAGCCACCACAACAGCCACCACCCCCATCACCACCACCATCACCACCACCACCACCACCACCCGCCGCCGCAGCAGCCCCAGCGAGCGGCCGCAGCCGAGGAGGAGGACGAGGAGAAGGGGCAGCACCTCCTGCCGCCCCCCACTGCCACCGCCTCCGGCGCCCTGGAGGTGGCCAAGGCGGACATGCTGGCGGGCAAAGGCGAGGCGGGCGCGGTGGCGGCAGCGGAGCTGGAGGAGAAGGAGAAAGCGGCCGAGGAGAAGAAGGGGGCGGCGGAGGGGGCCAAGGACGGGGAGAGCGGGAAGGAGGGGGAGAAGAAGAACGGCAAGTACGAGAAGCCGCCGTTCAGCTACAACGCGCTCATCATGATGGCCATCCGGCAGAGCCCCGAGAAGCGCCTCACGCTCAATGGCATCTACGAGTTCATCATGAAGAACTTCCCCTACTACCGGGAGAACAAGCAGGGTTGGCAGAACTCCATTCGGCACAACCTCTCGCTCAATAAGTGCTTCGTCAAGGTGCCCCGCCACTACGACGACCCCGGCAAAGGGAACTACTGGATGCTGGACCCCTCCAGCGACGACGTCTTCATCGGGGGAACCACCGGCAAGCTGCGCCGGCGCTCCACCACCTCTCGGGCCAAGCTGGCCTTTAAGCGGGGCGCCCGGCTCACCTCCACCGGACTGACATTCATGGATAGGGCAGGATCCTTGTACTGGCCTATGTCCCCCTTCCTCTCCCTGCACCACCCCCGGGCCAGCAGCACTTTGAGTTACAATGGGACCACGTCCGCCTACCCCAGCCACCCCATGCCCTACAGCTCAGTGTTGACTCAAAACTCCTTGGGAAACAACCACTCCTTTTCCACGTCTAATGGGTTAAGTGTTGATAGACTAGTCAATGGAGAGATACCTTATGCCACTCATCACCTCACAGCAGCAGCTCTGGCCGCCTCAGTGCCGTGTGGCTTGTCAGTTCCCTGCTCCGGCACCTATTCCCTAAATCCCTGCTCTGTAAATCTCCTAGCAGGACAGACGAGTTACTTTTTCCCCCATGTTCCTCACCCTTCAATGACTTCTCAAAGCAGCACTTCAATGACGGCCAGGGCAGCGTCCTCCTCCACGTCGCCACAGGCGCCCTCCACTCTCCCCTGTGAGTCCTTAAGACCTTCTTTGCCAAGTTTTACAACGGGACTTTCCGGAGGACTTTCTGATTATTTCACACATCAAAATCAGGGGTCTTCTTCAAACCCTTTAATACATTAACATCCATGGGATCAGACTGTAAGTGAACATTTTACACACATTTGCATTGTAAATGATAATTAAAAGGAAAAAAAAGCAAAACAAAAAAGTCCAGGTATTTTTTATTAAGTCCCCCATTTTCTGTACGTTTGTTCAGTCTTTAGGGTTGTTTATTATTCCACCAAGGTGAGGAGTGTCAGCGAGGTGCAATGTGGGGAGATTGCATTGTAGACTATGAAGTTTGGAAGACAAAATTATAGTAGAATGTGTATCTAAATAGTGACTGCTTTTGCAATTTTTTACTCAAATATGATAAGTCTATCACTAAAAGCCGCCCGATTCTCCATGTTTGCAGTATTATAAGTTATCATGGATATGTCGGTGGGTGCAGACCTTGAAAGAAAAAAAAAACAAAAACAAAACCACTAAATTTATGAGAAGTATAAAATAAAAAATCTTAAAACATAATTTGTATTTAAGCAGCATTAATACTGAAAAATGCCCAAGATCTACTTTTGGCCATTTATTATTTTATTCTCTACCGAATTGCTTTTTTTCTTTTTTTTTTTTTTGTTCATTTGTTTGTTTGTTTACTTTTAGACCAAAGATTGGGTTTTAGAAAATGCACTCAGTGTACGAAGTAATTTAAAAAAACAGCAACATTATTTCAGTTTGCAGCACTGCCCGTTCAAATGAATCAGAAGGGGACAAAATTAATGATTGCCTTCAGTTTGTGTTGTGTATATTTTGATGTATGTGGTCACTAACAGGTCACCTTTATTTTTTTTCTAAATGTAGTGAAATGTTAATACCTATTGTACTTATAGGTAAACCTTGCAAATATGTAACCTGTGTTGCGCAAAAGCCGCATAAATTTGAGTGATTGTTAATGTCGTCTTAAAATTTCTTGATTGTGATACTGTGGTCATATGCCCGTGTTTGTCACTTACAAAAATGTTTACTATGAACACACAGAAATAAAAAAATAGGCTAAATTCATATATACTTGATAGTTTTTTGTCTCTTTTATTAACCATAATGTGGCAGAGGCTTTAAAGTTACAGTGAGATCAGAGCGCTGCTTTTTGCACAGTCCACCATTTTTCACATGCTCCTTTCTTTCTCCCCCCGCCCCCTCCCATGCTGTGTTTAACTGCAGTATTTTCAAATGTAAAGGATCAGGGTATTTAATCAAACGCCACGGCCACTGTTTTGATGTCCATTTTGGGGCAGAACTCTTATAAAGTTTGCTTAAAAATTGCTAGTAGGAGGTGTTACTTACTAAAATCTGACTTACACCGAAAATGCTTAACATTGCATATGTGTGCATATATACATACATACATATACAATACAAGTATATAAGCACACATCGGAAAAAGCCAAGGTGCATTGCTGGATAGGTACGCGCTCTTCCTGCAATCTCTGAAATGCATTTGGAGATTTATTCTCCTGAAAGAAATTTATTTCGTCTCTACGATGACTCGAGATACATTAGCAAAGGATGCGTATGCGTGCGTACATGCATACACATACTAGCTATGGCATGATCGTTTGGGCAAATTCGGCAAGCCGCGATATGTATGTGTACGAAAGGTCTTATCTTAACGGAGCAGTGTTCCGGAAGTGCCTAGGCTGTGTGTGTTTCTGCACTTTTCCCGGTGCGGACACTGGGGCTTTGGGCACTGTGGAGGTAGCGGTGTTTTTTTGGCAGGCCGGGGGGGCAGAGCCGAGCGCCGCGAGGTGAAGGCGCGGCCCGGGGCCGGGAGTCACGTGGGGCGCTGCCCCGCATACCGGTCCTTGAGCGTTCTGGGGGGGTAGCGACAGCCAACCAAACAAACAAGCAAAGGAAAACCGCCGGCAGAACAAGCCTCGGGGGATGCACTTACATGAGAAGTTTTGAAAACGAGCTCTTTCTCGCTCAGCGCCCGCTGAAGCCCAGTGACTCGCGCGGGCGTCCCTAAGAATTCTCCGCTGCCCGGAGAATCGATCCATTAGTTTTGAGGGGGCAACGCTGCTAGTAATTTTAAGAAGCATTTAATCCTTGAAAGAATTGGTGTCTTGATGAGTTAAGGGAAGCCTATAAAGGCCACAACTCTTGAAAATACTTAGAAAACTTGTGCAAAAGGTTTAGGAACTAATTGGATCCCGCGGCGAGTCCGCAGAGGACAAGTTGTTCATTTGTTACGTTTGTAGCCTAAACTGAGCTCTGCAGCAGCGCAATAAATGGGCGGCTGCTCACAATAGGCCCAATGAAAAATAATCTCTAGGTCGGAGATGTTATCGCAAACGCTTTAAAGAGCTTATCTTAGAAAGACAGGAAAGAGGAAGAAAAAGGGGGGAAAAATGCCCGGGGGGAAATAAAGAAGCAATAGAAAATCTGAATTCTTGCAAACAGTGTATTTGTCGTTCTGAAGGAATAAGGGGAGGAAGAGGGAATCTCCCGAAAATAAGTAATATATAAACAGATGCAAACAGATCTACAGAGATGAGGGAGAAGTGAAAGGTTACGGATGAGAGATGGGACACCCAGCTTTGCACTGTGTGGGGGAGAAGGAGAGAACTCTCTGATATTTTTAGCTTTCACTCTCACTCCTGCAATTCAAAATTAATCATCACTATGAGAAAACGATTGCTTTGTTTGGGGATGGGGAGATGATGCCACCACTTGGAAGCTCCTACCCTCCCCCCTTTTCTTGAGTCTCTTGTCGTTAAAACAAATTATGCAAAAATACTAAAAAATAAAAATATTTTCCAACAAAACTATCGGAAATAATAAAATGTAATAGCTGTGATTTAAATACTTGAAGCCTAGAAACCCTATTCTGTGTACTAGTGCCTAAACAACTTAGAAGAGCAGCATCTGCTGCAGCTGACAAAGAAAATGATTTATTATTTACCACTTGCAACTGATTGTATACTGTAGGAAATCCAATAGCACATACGTAAAGTATTATTTTGTTTGCAATGTTAAAAAAAAATCTGCTGTCAATGTACTGAAAGGAGGAAAGGCAGATCAGGTTGGAGGTAAGCACAATCTCGCCATGTCAGAGTTTGAGGTTGGCTAATAAGCATTAATTAGATAAGCGTGATGCATAACAATTCCTGGAAAGGGTAGCCTTGATGTATGTCTCTCCAAACTTAGTTTAAGCTAGTACTCGCTCCCAGAGCTCTCCTTTAGGCTCCGTGTTGCAAAGTATTGCCTAAGGAGTTCAGGTGCCACCGACTTTCCTCTCTATCTCCTACACCAGGCGCAGGGGGGGTTGCTGAGCTGGTAATTTATTCACGTTTCCAGACACGTTACCAGGAATCAGACTATTTTTGTAAAGGGAAATATCAATCCAACCCAAAACAAAAATAAAATAGCACCAATAAATGGCTAAAGTTGTCATGGAATGTATCAGGACTGCTAAGGCCCAAAATATGTCTTTACCTCTGCCTGCTCCTCAGCCAGGGAAACCCTTTTGTTCGCCGGGGCTGATATTTGCACAGGCTCGTTCAGCACTGAATTCGAGGTGGTAGTTGTGTTTGTTTTTCTCTTTGTTGTTGCTTTATTGTTGGGGGGGGGGGGTGTTTTTTTTTTCTTGGTGATGGTTTTTTGTGCTTTGATTGGTTTTTTTTTTTAGGGGAGGGCGGTGGTTTAATATACAGTATTACTGTTATCTGATACTTGTTTCCGCGGTGGTTTATATGTCAAATTCTCGAGCTAATATTTTAGGATTTTTTAAACATGCACATTTCTAGAATGATGCAGTGTCTTAGAGTCGTTTCTTTGGCGTTTCCTAATTTAGAGTGTTTACGGGGGACGGGCGGTCTTTATGGAATTAAGAAGCTATTGTTATATTCTTAGTTGATGTTTGAGGTGATTAACTTTGCTCGCGTAGATCGTAGGAGAAGAAATCTGCTCATCAAGAAACATCCAATTACGACTTTAAGACTGCCTTCGCAAACATGTTTCAAGCATAATAAACAGTAATTCGCATTCTCAACGTGATATTTGGCCAACCAATTTTTGTCATATTTTAGATATCTTCCTTTTGTTACAGTAAAATATCATCCGTTGTGTGCAATGTGTTCTTGCCAAAGGGTTTAAAAGAAAGTGAACAAAAATGTAATTTTACTTAAATGGCACAAAACTAATGTTTGGAGGAGTCACAATTTTTTTTAATCTGATACTTGAAAAAAAAAATAGTTTAACCGGGACGTCATTTTGCTCTTTATAACTTCTTCTGATGATTATTAAGATTTATGTCAGAAATTATGATTCAGGTACACACCCCCTCACCACTTGTGTTAATATGAGGTCTCAATCACCATGTATTCAGTATTCACTCAAGCAAAACTCCCACTGAACTCCGGTTTTGACTGAACCACATCAGAGTTTTGCTTAAGAAAGAACACTGAGCAAGACTCTTTATTAGCTACTTTATTCTTTAATTGTTGTATTTTCCGTTAGGATGGGAGATAAACAAACAAACAAAAAAGTCTGCCTGTAGGTAATCACTGCTATTGCTCTTAATTTTGCCAGCGCGAATAATACACCCGCCCGAGAAAGTATATGCGCATACATCTTATGCGTCTACAAATTCAGCGATTGGCAATAAATATGTACACATACATATAGACACACACTGACTGCAGAGGTGGCTACTCATTGCACTAGTGTCTGTAGTAGCTTCTCTGCTTTTCTGTGCCCTGAAATGTTCTTGTGTTTAATACCCCCCGTTTCCGCCCCGTGGTGAAGGTGCCTGGGTAAATGGGTCAAAAACTGGTGGGCAACTGGGTTAGGAAGAGGTGAAGGTGAAGATCAATAGAGGTTTTAGGGCTGGCTGTATCTGTTGTGCTGGGTTTGTGTGACTGTGCCCAGAGGGCGGAGTTCCTGCACATTCCTACCTCACCGGAGAACCTGCCCTCAACTCCACTTCAGCTACTCCAGAGAGATGGGACCCTCCAGAAGAAACCTGCCCAGCAATCCTTCCCGCCAGAAGGGTAGGTGCACTTCAAGAAAATCTTCCCTACCTCTTATCCCCACAGGCAGATCCATGTGATACGAATGAATAGAGATGACAGACTTCTGTCTAAACGCACAGTTTCCCCGTGCCCCCCGATAAGCAGATCGCCCGTGCAAGCGAAGCACAGTTTCAAAGCACCAGTTACACCGAAACTGCGTGTGCCTAATGTCAGGATTTTCGCTTTCTCTCTCCTTTTTTTTTTTTTTTTTTTCTTTTCGGTCTCTTCCTCAAAGTGTTTCCTCCCCCGGCCTTCCCCCTCCCCCTCGGGCTCTTTCGTTTCCATCGGTAAGTTGGAAGTTTCTTCGCCGATTTAGCAGTTCTTGTGGTTAATCTGTAGATACTTTAGCTTGTTTTATTAACGTGCTCTTTGTTTGTTTGTTTGCCACCAATATCAGAGAAAGTCACACGGCTGCAATGTTGTGTTTGCCTTTTTTTAAGATGCCAGGAGAAACTGCCTCTACCTGCAAGGAAGGCGCGCGATGGCACTTGGGGATAGGAGTCCTCCGACGGCACCGGGTGAGTGTGGATTTTACTCCTCTTTTACACTCAGGAATCAAGTAACTTCACGCGCGATTTTTGTCCTCTGGTACGAGAATGGGAAAGATCCCTGAGCGTGCTCTACCTTTTTGGTCCCAGCACAGAAATACTACGGGGACTAGGCAAAATTCCCCTCCACCACTCATGTCGGGAGGAAATTAGGTCCTTTATCAATCTCTGCTATACGAAAGACGATTTTAGCATGGCAAGTATAGGCGGATTCTGAAATGAATAATTTCTAAAAATTCTGAGCCTGTCGTTTGAGAAAAAGCTACAGGCTTATCGCACCTTTCGGGGTTGTGCAAGGAGTGCTAATATCCCTAAATTTCCAGGGAAGCGACTAAATGCCAAACATTTGGGGAGATCGAGGAAAGAGACCTTGTAAAGAGCCGTACTGAGCTGGGTTTTGTTTTGAGTGCTCCAGTGGAGAAAATGCGCCTTTAAAAGTGATCACGGGCAACGTTCATGTCCAGGACAGAGCTCCAGTCATTCTCCCTTTGTCTTCCCACTCCCCAAATTCCCCGACTGCGTTCTGTATACGTGGAGATTTACGCGCCGAAATCTCGGAATAGGGGCGGAAGTTTAAACGACTGATAAAACTCAGTGTGCTCAGTGTGCTCATCCTTGCGGGTGGGGGCAGGCTCTGGTGCGTGGGCAAGACCCGGGAAGGGGCCTCCGTGGACCGACTTGATCTTCTTTTGCTGTCCTGATGCGGCGGAGGGGAAAAGCTACCGCTGGTGTCCCACCCTACGGATGACTTTGACCCTTCTGCTCCTGCCGTTTTTTACCTCATGAAAATAATGAATTTTTTTAATACACAGCAAGTTGAGTTTTCCGTGACGCTGTGCTTGGGACAGCGGTACTGAGCGCCTGTCTCTTTCGCATCGCAGAAACCGACGCCGGTGCAGGGAGACGAGCGCTCGCACTTGTGACTTGTGACAGATCCGCCGGCGTGTTGCGTGCCCGGTGCAAACCTGCCCGGGGATAGCCCCGTGGGCGCGGGGCAGCGGTGGAGCTGCCCACGCCCTCCGCTGGGGAGCGCGGCATCCGCGCTCGCGTATCTGCGGGACGGCGGGGACCGGAGCCGCCGGCCCAAGGCGCCTCCCCGGCACGGGCGATCCGTGCCCGCACACGCGTGTCCGCGGGGCGCGGCGGCGGCGGCGCTGCTCCTCCCGCGGGCTGGGGGCGCTCTTGGCCCGCGGGAGAGCCGCCCCGCCGGCCGCTCGGGGCTTCTCCCACGGCCCGGCTACCCCCGCCCGGCGGTAAAACGGAGGCTTGCAGGCGGCGTTTGTGCTCGCAGAGCCTGGGTCCGGGCCTCCTCCCTGCCCGCAGAAAGGAGGAAAGATCTGAGGCGTGCTTCTCCATGCAGACTTAGCGTTGCCTTCTAGCTACCGACAGACAGATGTTGCCCTAGGGGAAGGCGTTTAAAATCCTCTTCCCAAGAGCTAGTGCCCAGGATGCTCCGATCCAAGAATAGGATTGTTAAATTCACCTCTTGCTCCACCGGAGCAAAACAAACCGGGGAAAACCAGAAAAATGAAAATAAAGAAAATAATTAAACGGCCAAAATAAACAAATAACCGAAGCAACTACCAGCAACCTCTGCCTCCTCCCCCTTTCTATACTGTGTAACAGAATACAGTGTTAGGCTAACGAATTAGATTCAAAGCGAGCGGATTTGCTGCGCTCAGTCGGGGAAATGAATGCAAAGTCAATTTCAAAGAATTATCTCTAGGGAGTCCTCCAAGTGTATTTTGAGTTATCCGTGATTTGAGACGAAAGACTAAACTAGAGGGGGTCTGAGAAAAGCCTGCCATTGTCACCCTACCCTAAGGTGAGTAAAGCATCCCTGTAAAACTAGCTGCAAAGAACTGCTTAACCTAAGCCCGAGAGGTGAAACCTCTCCTCGCCCGGAGCCGCCTGACCAGGGAGCCTGAATTTCGAACTACAAAGGAGGCACGAAGCCTGGGCTCTCTTGTGTTGATTTTTTTTTTTTTCCCGCGGTCGGATTCAGAGCTCTTTACAAATGGTTTCGCAGGGGCATCTTTTACAGGAAAGTAGAAACACGTGAAAGGAGCTCTGCCCCTTCAGGGCGCTCCCGGCAGCTCTCCCTTGACGGTGGCGGAGGAACAGAGTTTGCAGCGGCCGGCCCTCGGGGGAAACCTCGCCGAGATCCCCATTAACTTGGAGGCCCTCCAGGATAAGTGTTTGCCCTGCACTGTTCGCTGGTTGAAGGAGAGAGCCCCTCTCCGTCGCCTCTCGACCCCGCACCCTCACCTTGCTTGTTTTTACTCAGAAATTATCTCATCTCAAGTATTTAGTATTAGCTAGTTTGCTAAGTTAACTATATCCAAGAAGAGACACATACCTGCCAAAAAATATGACCGAAGCCTGGAAATAGAGTAAAAAAAGAGGAGCCCTTTCTCAGCCTAAGAACATAAGCAGGAAAAAAAAAATAAAAAAAAAAATAAAAAAAGGAAAAAGGGAGAGAAAGTTGTATTCTCATAAAAATATGCATAATTTCACTGTGAGGCGTGGCATGCCCCCAAAGGATCCACTACTTTTATAAATTAAATACGGGTAATATTCACTGGTTAGGAAACTGTTCTTTTGGATCAAAAATCTTGGCGATGCTACGCTATAAGTAGTTTCAAATCTTTTTATGATGCTTGCACGCCCAAACAATTTCATCTCCACACCAATATATTTTCTAATGGGGATGATGGCTCGGATTAGACTTTTCACTAGACCCCATAAAAAACAAAGCTGGAACAGATTATTAGAGCTGTCTGTGGCGGAGTATGGTTAAGCAAATCACATAATCATCTATGTATTTCATGCTGTGGCTCATAGGTAACTTCACAACAGGCTGGTGATAATTAAATTTTCTTTTAGGTTTCTGAGCTGTACTTCTGATGGCGAGTGCATCTAGAGGCCTCTAAATGCAGTCTAGATTTTGTACCACACTCACAGTTGTACAAAATGGCAAGGATATTTTTATTAGCATATAGTATACACACACTCATATGGGTTTATGAGAAAACAAATGAGAATTCTGCAAATAAAAATGGCATTGTTGTTTCATCAATGAACTTCTCCCTCTCTATTTATCTTTCTATAGCTATACATATACATATGTATACACGTGTATATATGCATGTATATATTTCTCCGATCTTTTCTGACTGTGAAAGTGTCATCTAGCATTCATCAGAAAAGGCATCCCTTTTCTCGCTTTCTTGTTTATTCTGTTTGAGCAAAGTTGTTTGTTTTGCTGGGAAGCACAAGTTGCCTTTAGTTTTGTCATCACTATCATTCGTATTTGGATGGAAGGGTAGGACTAATTACCTCTATTTTTATTACTAAATCAGTGAAGGTAAAAGTACTAATAATTAAATACGGATCTCTGATTGCGGGCTGGAACAGCAAAATCGATTGTCTCTTCATCAATAAGACAAGTGTTGGGTAGCTTGCTATTGATTAGTATGTTTATTTATGCAGATCTTTAGGTATTTGCTTACATATTTCGGGTTCTTTGTCTGCTAATTATTATACCAGATTGGTTTGAAAGAAAGAGATTAGACTGGGAAATACATTTGACAGATCCATTCTTAGCTAACCTGATAGTGGATTATTGCAATCCAATAAGTTTAACAAATTACTTATACGTGCTTGCCTTTCGAGCAATTAGGAAACCGTTTCGGATTAAAATCCCTTGTTGCATTCGGGGTCGGTTCATTTAAATAAAAGGGCATTATGTTTACATATTTTCCAAATGAAAAATGGGTTTCTGGATCCACAGAAGCTGAGCAGGAGTTGATGCGTGCTTCGCCTTCCGGGCCCCTAGCTTCCTTTTTAAGTGTAAAACACCTTCCCAGCAACAGAGCGGCCCCTGGGGTTTCCTCATAGATGGAATGTGAGGAGGTAATCTGAATATCGAAATCAGGAATCGATATATTAAAACAAAAAAGCCTACTAAACCAAACCAAACAAAACAGAGGGATCAACATCCAAATATCACAGTGCTCAAAACAGGCGGAATTTTTATTGCTTTTTGGGCTTAATGATTTAATGGGTCCAAAAGGAATCGCCCAAGCCTCTCTGTTAAGCGGTCTGTTTTCCAGCCATCCCTTCTCAGGACCCCAGAAGGGTGGCATTTTGATCCATTTTATAAACACACTTTTCCAGCAGACACTCTCATTTTCTTTCTCAGTCGTTCCGAGGAAGGCTCTGCTTTTATCAATATCTTCTCCGCAGAGCTTCGACGGTGCCGACACAGGCACCTCGGCTGCGGGGAGCGAGCTGGGGAGCAGGGCTAGCAGCGGGGGCCGGTGTGAGAGCCAGGTGCAGGGAGCCAGGGCCGCCCTGGCCGCCGCTAGCCCGGGGAGCGGCGCGGCGGGAGCCGGGCTGGGGAACGGGAACAGGACCCGCGCACGGTGCCGAGCCCTTCCTCACTTCTTCCTCGTCTCTTGCTTTCGGCAAGTTTTGTTGGGGGGGGGGGGGGGGGGGAGGAGGGAGGAAAAGAATTTTTTTCCCTCTTTCTTTTACCTCCAGGAACTGCTGCTTTACAACCTGTAGAGATAAGACAGCCTCACATCAGATGATCACAGAGATAAGTAATCTCTCCCCTCGGCCAGTGGTATAGCTGACCGTATGCTCTTGAATCTTGGAGCGCTAAGTCTTTCCTGTGAATGAACGAGAAAACACTCGACAGGTCGTGAATAATCGTTTTAATGAGTGTGTAAAAGCGTGCGACGGGGTGCACGGAGCTGTCGGGTTAAACAAACAACTTGTACCCTGACGAAATCCGATTGTTAAAGTGCAAAGTGGTGTCAGTCCAATTTCCATCCCAGTTCTAAAAACCACAGATCTAAGTCGCGGGAGTCCAATTTTCCCCATTAAGAAAAATAACAATATTTTCTGAACGTAAGTGCGATCGTCCCTAATGTTAGCCTTTGGCGAGAAAAGACCAGTTGCATATCAGAGGTACCGAAGCTATTTTTATTATTTTTTGTTATTTTTAAAGACGATAGTTAAAAAGTGTGTATTTGACATTTTCATAGATATTATCAGATCAATGCGGTAAATATTTTCCTTTTATGTGTGTCCGTCGCCTCCCTCTCCGTATGTTTTTTTTTTTTTTTTTTTTTTTTCACAGATCACTGGAGGCAAACATCGAATTAATTGGATCTCAATGACTGAGGTTGGTAACTTTGTATTGAACTAAGGTTATCTCCGTCAAAGTGTTCAGGTGTTTACAAGACATTTTAGGAGCTTCTAGAAAAGGTAAATCCAGACAATGCACAGGATAAAATTAAAATGGAATTACAGTATTGTATACTCCAAATCCAAGTTATACCACCCCTGTAATAATGTATCTAGAAATTATAAACTCGGGGGGGAAATGGAGGTTATTAATTTTTTTGGTTAGTTTTTTTTTAATTTGTTGTTTTTTGTTTTTTGTTTTTTGTTTTTTTTTAAATTTTCATTTTTTTAGCCTGACATCGGGATAGCCATGTCTGTTTCCTGTACAACTAGAGGGCCTTAGTTGCACTATTTTGTAAACGCAAATACCACTCTTCTAAGAGCAGTGATTATTTTTTCAAGGTTAGTAATGACGCATATTCCTAATGTTTATTGTTGCTAAAGACTTTCAGACCGACTGCGGGTCTGGCACTTTCTATGAAGAGCCACTTTCAGATGTGTCCTCCCTTTCTTTGAAAGTACCGGCTTGAGCGAAGTGAGATGAGGCAAGGCAACCCCGGCTGGAAAACAGTGATTTTAAAAGTTTCTATGCTCTTCCCATTAATACTCGATTTTTCAAAAATAATATGACATTGAAAATGAACGATATTGCTAGATATTTTACTAGGCTATAGACATAATGGGGACCCGATGAGGTGTCATTAATGTGAAATTTACTTTTGATACTTGTGGAAGTCGAATCTGGCCATTCATGAACTAGATAGGAGTGTCCATATGGCTTTGGTCTCAAACTGATTTCCAGAGCTCATAGCATTTTGAGTTTAAAGATAGGTTTTGGGTTTGGTTTGGGGTTGGGTGTTTGGGTTTTGCTTTGGTTTTAATTTTGTGTGTGTGTGTGTTTGTTGTTGTTGTGTCTATTTTTTTTAAGTTTTTTTTTTTTTGGTTGGTTGGTTGGTTGTTTTGGTTTGGTTCTTTTTTCCTCACAAGGACAGTTTTATATTGTCCTTTAGAAACGATGTAGGCATTGCGAACAGATACCAGCGAATTTCGCGTTCCCAAGTGTGGCAGAATCACCTTTGTATACCTTCCTCTGAAACCGGCGATAGAAAGCAAAGAGAGAAAGAAGTAAAGAGAGGGAAAGAGGGGAAGAAGGGGGAAAAAAGGCAATTCAACCCCCCTGGATTATGTAGCGGATCTATAACTAATGAACCATACAATCATACAAGAGTATTTAACAAGCATCTGACCAAAGTTCTGGGCATTTTCAAAAATGGCTTTGTTCAGACTATATCACTTGAAACGCATCATTGCCCGGACCAGTGTGAACGCTGGAGACTCAAAACCAAAATGTTCCCACCGTTTTCCTTAACTCCCTACGTGAGAAGAAAAGGGACACAGGCTCAGTCCCACGGAGGAAAGAGAAAGGAGAACGAAAGACAAAACACAAGGACATGTGGATCCGGAGCACAAGATAGAAGTCTGCACCCTGAGAACTAGGGAACATTTCTCATCCCCCTGAGAGACTAATGTCCTTCTCCTGCAACTGCAATTTCCTTTGCAACAAAACCGTGCATTAAATGGGCATGGTGGATAGTAAGAACCTATCAGTTTCTGCTGTAGTTCTGCTAATAAATAAAATTCTAAATGTTCAAAAGACTCTGTCACATTCACAAGATAGGTACTGTAAATTCCTGTTGAAAATATACAAACAGAGATCCAAGAGGTTGCCTCTGTTTTTGTATCTCTCTCTCACAAGAAATGCACTATCAAAACATTAATTATATTTGAAAGGGAACAGATTATTTGTTTGAGAAAGAATTACATTCTTGAATTTATATTCCACGCAGACCTCTCCTCCTGTCTGCTGAGAGGGTTGAACTGTAAATCTGTCTCAAATTATTTACCCCTAAAATGTAAGTAGGTGTGTCACATTAGAGTAGTAGAGACATGGGAGATAATCTGTAGGTGCTTTTAGACACCTCTGTGGGATGGGTCGTTAAGGAATGTCGAAATGAACACGAAATTGCAAATCTAACATGTGAAGAACATACACGCTTATACTTTGACAATGAAAATACAAACGCACATAGAAATGCAGAGTTGAACCTAGTTAGTTATTAAACACGATGACTCATGGGAGTTTGGGCCCGCAGTTCCTTTTTGTTTAGTTGGTTTTGCTTTGGGATTTTTTTTTGTTTTGGTTTTGTTTGCGGTCTTTTTTTTTTTTTTTTTTTTTATGCTTTCATACACATCTTGTGGTAGCCGATAGTTGAAAAGCTACTAACCGTGTGGTGAATCATCACTTAAGTAATGAGAAATCTCTTAAAGATTGTGTCTTCTTTCATGGTTTTAAAACCACTAATAAAAGGGTTACATAGGTGCTCTCATACCTTTACCTTTCTTCTGAGAAAAATAATGATTAAGTGGAATTTTATTAGGAGCTCTTGAAAAACTCTCCTCAATGTCTGCATTTTCCACTCTCTGCTAACCAGACCTTTATCATTTCCTAACCTACCTCAGACGCCGTTATCTGTCTCAGCAGCATCGTTCTCCAGCATTGCAAGTGTTTTGGCAGAAACTGATGTGTAAAGTCCGGTCACAAAGTTTTTTGTTGCTGTCGTGTCATGCTTGGGGAAATTCGTCACTGAATCTGTGCCCTAAGATTGGGACCCGGGGAAGCTGCGCTAGCCCCAGGTCCTGCAGAGCTAAGCCCTTTTTTTTATTCCTGTATTTCTTGAGCCCTGGGTAACCGAAGCCATGGGGCCTGAAGGGCAGTCGCAGGGAGCACGGGAAGGTGGGGGTGGGCGGACTTTTCTGCCTTGGATGTGCCTGGGATGTGCTCTCTCCCTGATTAGGTATCTGTGGAGGAAGAAGGTGACGTGACGAGAAAAGCCTGACAGCCAAAGTGGGAACTGTCCGGGAGAAGGATCCGTGATGAATGAGGTCTGCGAAATCATGATGCACAAGCCGCCCAGGACAGTGTGCTGGCATCAAATGCCGGTTTTTGTTCGCTAGAACCATGAAGAAAAATGGGAGGGGGGGGGGGGGGGAAGAGGGGGGCTGAAGGTGAGGCGGGGGAGGGAGATCTTGGGGAGGGGGTCAGTGAGGACTGAAGAAATTAGCGGCTGTAATATTAGCATGAGTTCATCGTCTCCTCGGGAGAAGGAGAAACTGCGTTTGTGAAATGGGCTAGAGCCCTGACGGGAGGCAGAGGAGCCATCGGAGCGCTCTGAGATGCGGCTGTGAAATGTGGATCCCGACCCACTCGAGGGACAGTACTTCATAAAATAATCGGTCCCAAAATCTTCCAGACAGGTGTCCAAGGTTAAGTCAGGCTCTTCGGTAATCGCCGACTCATCGTAGGGAATTAGTTTTGCCCCGGGGTAGGGGATGGGAAAGGCGGCTGTGAAGTCAGGGAGCCATTACTAAACTAAAATCCTAGTAAAATTGCAAGCATTATTTCATTCCTGGAGTAATTTCGTGCGGAACTGGAGCTTCTTCCTCGGGTTAGGCGGGAAGGACTGTCGTGGACAAGACTGTAAGTCCTTGAATTGTTTTTGACCGTGCACTGTACTGCCATAATGCCAATAAACGCTTTAAACGCGTCCTACTAGCGGCCATCCGACGCTCCGGCTCCTCAGGTCCCGTCTAAACGAGATGTGGTCCGGCCAGGGACTGCTGGGTCACCCCCTACCTTCGGGTGCTCCGGGAAAATGTGGCTGGGTGGGCCGGGGTCTGCTACACTAACCTCTGGGTTTTATTTCCTCGGAGGGGCCAGACTTGGCTTGCAAGGGTTCGCAGAGGCAAAGGCTCGCTTCTTGTCAGCGGGTTCAGGATTTCAGGACTTTGAGTTTAGCGGCCGGAGACACCCCTGCCTGATTTGTACCGGACTTGGTGTCTGCCTACGAGGAGACACAACTCCTCCAGGCACGGATTCCCTGGTGGCAGCACGGCCCATATCGCTCACCCTTTCAGTGAATGCCAGCAGATGGATGCAATTAAACCTCGGCGGTGTTCCCTGGCTGGACACCGATCCAGGGTGTGAGAGGTTTGGTCATTATGCAGTGCCTATGGGCTGGTGTTCACCGCCGACAGCTGTAACAAGGAGGAGGGACGAATCGTGGGTGCTGCCAACTTTTCCGTCTCACGGCAGCGACGGGAGCACGGCAGGACCTCAAAGGCTCATGAGAGAAAAAGCCATGACCAAAAAAAAAAAAAAAAAAGCACTACACACGTATTGGAAGAATTCAAATATCTATGTAATGTTATTAAAAATAATAAAATCCCAGCAAAACAAGGGCCCTCTTTTAAAGGAAATCTGAGGAGCGCAGCGAGCTAAGTGAAAGCTCTGTTTTCAAGGCAAGGCAGGATTAGCTCCCTGCACATAATAGCCAGTGTGTAGGAATTGCAAATGAACATCACCAGCAGTGCTGGAGTTACCCTCCTTAAATTAATATCGAGCTGGCTTCCCTGCACGACGTGCAAATAACAGACATTTCTCAGCTTTCTAGGGGAACGAAGATTGAAATAAACATATATTTATGTTTTCCCCTAGTTTAATCCAAGAGTCTCCTTTCCCGGGGTAGCCAGTCAACAGTGGAGGAATTTGGGGCAACGCCCCACCCCCCCCGACCTGTTTCGAGGGTTAAAAAACCCATCAACAAAGCAGCACCAAAGCCCCGACCCCTACACGACGCCCGCACGGACAGGGGTAAGCGCGATCTGAGGCTCCGCTGCCCGAGACGGCCCCGCCGCGGGGAAGCTCCGCGCCGGCAGTGGGGCCGCTCCCGCTCCCCTCGCTCCCGCTCCCCGTTCCCGCTCCCGCTCCCCTCGCTCCCGCTCCCCGCTCCCCACTCCACGCTCCCTCTCCCACTCCCCGCTCCCCGCTCCCCGCTCCCCGCTCCCCGTTCCCCGCTCCCCGCTCCCCGTTCCCCGTTCCCCGCTCCCTCTCCCGCTCCCCGCCCGGGGCTCCCCCCGCTGAACGGGACCCCTCGGCCGCACTCCGTGTGCCAGCCGCGGGCCCCAGCACCCGGCTGAACCCACTCCTCCATCCCCTCATCAGGCGCGCGAGAGGGGAACGTAATACATCTGATCTCCCGCAGTAAAGAGGGCAAAGAGAGAATGCTGTGAGCTCCAGGGCTCTTTCAGACTCTTCAGAAATTAGTGGGGGAAGGGAAAGGGCTAGGAAGGATAGATGCATTGGAAACGGTAAAATAAAAACATAATGTGAAGATATATTTACTGTCAGCTCAGAGCCAAAACATTTATGCTCCCACGCCTTTTTTTTCCTTTTTTTTTCTTTTTTTTTTAGCAAATCGGAACTTAAGTGATGCATTTTAATTATTTTAGGAAAATAAGCAAGAAGGCTCTTTCTCAGAGTCTAAATAAATAGCAGAGTGTTCTTTGCTGATAATGTCTCTGGCTCGTGATGGCCTCATCTATCCAGCCATTACTGTGAGCTCTGGAAACCTGGGAAGAATGGGGTGTTACTGGCAATTTCTGAAAGGAACTATCCATTACTTTTAGGGTTTTCTGAAACAGAAAATGCAAAGAGTTTTCTATCTGAGAGATAGAAAAGGACCAATATTTTCCTAAACCTTCAGCCCAGTATTGTTTAGGCCTTATGAGAAGAGCAATTTTCCTTATTTTTCAAATAGTTACTTCAACTCCTTGCAAGTAGTGGGGAAAAGGTACACATTGCCTTAAGAGAGAAGGTGCTGGGTGTCTTGCAGTCTCTGAGATCATCTCAGTGATATTTTTTTCTCCCCACTCCCCTGTCCCTCACCAATTCCCAACTTAAATCTAAAGCCTGACAACTTTCTTCCTGCATACAATGTGTCCCTAATCTTCAAGAAATTGCACAGACCTTCCAAAAGGAGAGTGATACTCAGAAGAGCCACTTTTTATTTTGGGGAGAGGGGAGAAAGATAACCCTACTTTCACCTAGAAGTAGTCCCTATTTGACTGTCATTAGAAAAAAACCCAAACTCTAAAACCTATCCCCCAAATCCCAAACAAAAAAAAACAAACACAAAACAAACCCCAAAGCAAGTGAAAACACATCAAAAGAGAGCATCTTTATGTTAACATTTAAAGAAAATAATGAATCAGTGTAGTACAGTTGTAGGGAACATCAAACCACACACAGACACAAGCAGCAGAAAATATTAATCATAATCTCCATGGTTAAAAAAATTGAATCAATGTTAGGCTTCAGTTCTCTGCAGGAATATCTAAAATATTTATGACCAGCAGGGCTTATTCTACATTTTCCTTTTCAAACAGAATACCTTTTCTCATCTTTAGTAAAGATTTTCATAATGTTTCTCCTGCTCCTCTCCTTTACACTGACTTCCATTTAGGGTAAATTCTGTCAGTCAAACATAGCATCCTGTTCCTGTCAGCTCAAATGAACTCAGTGAAAAGTTCAGAGTACCTACAGGCAAACTCCTTTCTTTCTCTATGTGGTGTGTTTTTATTGCATCTTTAAGATTCATCTATGGAAAGCCCAGAGTTGTGACTTTGGAGTCTGTGCCATGAGTCTGAGTGGTGCAGAAACTGTAAAAAAGGGGAGAGCTAGAAAAGTCACATGTTTTTTTGGTTCCTGATTCAAGCAGAACAGCAGCAGCAGCAATGTTAAGATTCTGTCAAGGAGAAAAAAATAGAAGGAAGAAGAAAGAAAGCAAGCCTGACAGCATTGGATGAAATCAGGTAGAAGTGTTTTGCAGAATTGAATGGTACTACCGATTTCCAGCCTACATGGTTCCTAACCCAAAGACAGAGCAGACCACAGCTTGCAGTACCCAGAAAGGTGACAAGAGAAAGTAGTGTAGGCCTTTGGGTGTCTGATCAGCCTGTTTGACAGCATGTGAACCCACCTTTGTTAATGTCTCTAAGAGTTTTTTGACCCATGCCTCTACAGGCAAAGCAGAAAACTTCTCGCTGCCTTGTTTTCATGTAGATCCTAAGGATAACCATTTACTTTCTCTGTAAAACTCCACCATGATCCCTATTGAAACTATGGAATTGTGTTGTTGGTTTACAGGAAGAAACTTGGGAATCAGGGCTTGTGTAAGCAGGTGTGTACAAGTAAGCATACGTGAGACCTAACTGCCTTATTTGCTCTAAGGAGCCACCTCACTCTATCTTCCTAAAATACAATAGAATTCCTGACATTTCCAGTTTCACTCCTATTCTGCCAGAGTCCATCGAATCTTTGTCGCCTTGCCTGATGACCCTGAAATATTGCTGGAGGAAAGACTAACAAAAAAGCTGTAAAAATAGGTTTAAATGTACTTGAAATGCTCCTGATTGATGGAAACAGGTGGAAAAGATTTTAGAGGTTATTTACATAAATGTTGGAAGCCCCATGGATCTAATCATTCAATGCTAAGTTTGCAACCCCCCCCAGAGATTAATGTAATCTGAACAATGTCCTTTCATCTAAAGGAAATAGATGAACTAACATATTTCTTCTGTAAATTTTTAGAATTGATACTTTCACAAAAACATAAGTTATATACTTCCTCAGTACGCTTATTTAAAAAATCAAATATTTCAGATTTTTTGGTGGAGCTGAAGCTGAAAAATAAGTATCAAAACCAATGCTGACAATGCTGAAGGATGCTGATTTACAGTGTTATCATTGCACTTCAGAGATAACAGAGTACTGCCAAGAAAAGGAGTTTTTCAATCTTCCTTTAGGTCTATCGATCAGGAGTGACTTTGAAACTTCCTTCTGGCACGCAGAATTCATTCACTACTATTGACAATTTGCTTGAAGTTTGGAGGAGCTAAAAATCTCACTAATCTCTCTAATTAATTAGTTAATTAGTAATGGATGGGTAGGGCCTGTATAATTTATTCAAGTCATGAGACAAAAAAGATCGGTTCTATTTCATTTTAAGATGTTGATCTAGTATTGAAATATCAAAAAAAGCACTGGTCCCTTTGCTCATACCTATCCTTACGAAAATAATCCTCAAATCAGGGTGTATGTATTTGGGTTTTATTTATTAAGGATGGGAACTTTTTGCCAAATCTATTATTTGTTTTGGTTATTTGCTCATTGATAACAATAAGTCTTCTGGGGCAGTTTTTGCAAGATACTTGAACTCAGTGCCTTGTAGGAATTTCAGATATTCTCTGGATAGATTATGTGCCTGGTGGGAACTGGTTTTATGTACTGATTAAGAAGTACACTTAAATAACTTGGCAATGATTTAGAGAATGTTCTGTATAACTGTGCATTTTTCCATGAGGGGAGCCACCCTCCATGCCACATAAAGGCTTCAGTTGCATGTGTGCAGTGTGGAAAAGGAAGTCTGACACAGGAATTTATGATACTCCTGTACACAGAAAAGGAAGAAAATCTGCTCCTGATATGTGGCTGTCCTTTAAGAGATATACTTTTTGAGGATGAGGGAGATGATCCTGATTTACTCCTCTGCACTGAAATAAAGCTATTGCTCTCAGCCTGTGGATTCCATGCCAAGGTTGATCTCAGGCTTGCAGTTTTGCTCTTCTGCTCTGCTACTGCAAAGCAAGTCTGTCTGCTCTGAAGCTGAATGTGAAGAAGCAGCCATGTTGAGGTCAATTCTCTTGGAACAAGGGCCTGAATTAGCTTTCAGAGCTATTTCAGAAGCCTCGTGTCAGGCTAGAGTTTCCAATGCTGAGTTTTGCAAATGCTTTTCTTCAAGAAGACATGATTAGGAAAGGACGATTGAAATACTTTAAGTCCAGAATACTGCAGAATATTGCAGCCTAGAAAGCCAAAGCTTTTTCAAAGCTTCTGAAGAAGAATGAAAAGGTTGAGGGAAGTGATACTGCCTCTCTACCCTGCTTTGGTGAGACTCATCTTGAATGAGAGCTTAGGTGAGACCTCATCTAGCATCCATCTCTGAGGTGCCCAGTCCAGGAAAGACATCGACCTGCAGGAGCAGGTTCAGAGGAGGGCCAGCAAGAGGATTAGAGAAATGGAGCACCTCTTCTATGAGGAATGGCTGAGAGAATTTGTTTTTTTCCAGCCTGGAAAGAGGGGTTCACGGTGACCTTATTGCAGCCTTCCAGTAACTGAAGGGAGCCTACAAGAAAACTGGAGAGGGAGTTTTTACGTGAGCATGTAGCGACAGGAAAAGGGGAAATGGCTTCAGATTGAAAGAGATTAGGACCCTTTTGAACCCAAACCATTCTATGATTCATGAAGTCCTAAACAATTTTCTATTGCAATTAATTGCTGTAGAAAAGATAGTGTGTCTTAAAAACAAGGCAACAAAGGAGAATTCACCCTTGCTAGTCTTGTAACTAGGGACCAGAGACCATGACATGGTAGCTCTCCTTTACTGAGGAATCCCCATATGCACAGGACACAGCATTTGCTTTTGTTTCAGGTTTTCATGTTTCACGTGGTCTGTTCACATGGTGAACTTCTCTTCTGGATCTGTAAGTATCTAATATATTTTTCTGCAATTCACCTATGAATGCTCTAACTGGACTGAGATTTATCACTTCAAACCCAAACTCCAGTTGTAGGTTGAAGGTTCACACTTAAAATTAGAAAACTAAAGGCATGATATATCATCCTAAGAATTATTTTCAAGTGTGCAAAATACTATTGGCTAAATGTAATGCTAAAGGAGCATCTCTGCCTGGGACTTGTATAAAGGTGGCTGAGATATCTGCTTTAGGCTGCTGCATATTTTACACACTAAACTAAGAGAATAAACTTCTAAATTAATAAAAAGTGATTTGAAAGTTGCTAAGCAACTTCTAGAAATTTTGCTTTTTAAGAAGTCCATTTGTTTGTTTAATTTCAGGAAAAGGTTTCATGTCATTATCTAAGTTGCATAATCAAAAGAGAAAGGCAAAAAGGAAAAATAATAGGACATTTTCCTAGCTTTCTGTCTTCCACAATTAAAACCCTTTTAATTGTCTTGTGGGGTTTCATCAAGCATTCAACAAATGTTATTTATGCATAAAACTTCAACAGTTTATTGACTATGCAAGAACCAAAAGAAAAAAATTAAGCAGGTTTGTCATATGGTATGTGTTTATCTTAACCTTTCTTCTTCAAAAATCTTATCTACTAAGTACTTTTATCAGACACTAATTATACTCCCTCTGAAAAGAATTTCTCCAACACCCTTCAGTGCCTACACCCTTTAATCATATCTCATTACATCTACCTAATCCATCTCTTTCTCGCATTGCCAGGGCTCATTAATAGTTTTAAAAGCCAGCCCTGGATATTATCTTTCCTTACTATAGAAATATAAATAATACCAATACTGTTTTATTCCTAGATTTCAAACCCATTTGTAATTAGATAACAATTATTAGAAAGTCTTGAGATTTCCTCAGAAAATAACTCTAAAATATGTGATAGAACAGCAGTAGAATCTTATATCTTTTCCCAAATGGTTGTTTTGATAAGCTATTTTAACAGTGGATCAATGACCAATTTGAAAGAAAGTGATTCTTCACTAAAATTTAGGAGATACTGTGCTTCACAGATATTTCATAGGTGAGACGTATCACCTTGTAAACAAAGTGGGTAGTCCAAATGATTTCTACATGATTGTGAAAGAAATCAAAAATAAATTATATGGATGACAAAAGGCCTTCCATTATTCTTTTGCTATGTGCATGCCTTACATCAGTACAGTTTGAAAAGCTAACGTTAAAATCTCTCCAGTATAGTGTCATCTAAAGTGAACTGATTGACATAGAATGAATAATTGGTTAAATTTTGTGGGGTTTTTTTCTGTACCTCAATTGTCTGCAAACAGGCTACAAAATTCTTTACTACTGTTGCATTGTAAAATGATGTGTAAATCACTTCAGTGAGTAGTCCTCAATCTATAGATCCTCCTGTTTGTTGTGAGTTTTGACAATTTGTAATGTACATTTGATTAATTAATTAAGTAACCCGTGTGAATTTGTGCTCCTGTTTTCAGGATAGATAGGTGTACATTATGCTAGCTTCCCGCAGTTGAAAATCTGAGTACCAGTTAATTTTCAAAAGTTGACACGTCATGATCATGGCTTCGAGGTAAAACCAGTTGCCAAATATCAACTAGGAAGATTGCTTTCTCCCACATCTGATTAGAGGAACCACTGAAAGGCTATTTTCATCTCCTTTTGTAATGAATAATATTACTGTGTTTTATGGATTATCTGACAGTTTTATTCAATATATTGCAATTATAATTTCAAGAACCTGTGACATTTGTTCTCATCCTCTGATACGCCTTAATTCTATCTTTCGGCTAAACCTTAAACTAAGTTAATCGCATGATTTGGGAAGTGATTATTTGTTGGTTGTTTGTTTTTTAAGAACCATGGACACAGAGCATACATCCATTCACACTGGACTCCTTGGAGCTAGGAAGAGCAAGCGTGATTTCCTGAGTTTCAGGAAACTTAGATTGACCAAGGCAATTTTGTATAACTGTCGTATCTATTTCATGCCTAACTGTGGCTATAGGGCAGCCTTATGTATCCTTTCAGTCCCATCTTCTAATCCAGCAATGGAAAATTACTGTGAAATTAAAATGTGTTTGCAGGCAATACAACTGATACATCATACAAATACATTCAGAATGACTGACATTTTTCAAAAAGCAAATGAGTATAATCCAGAGTGTCATCTGTATATATGGTACTGGTTTGCTATGTTTGTAATTACTACTTCTTTTCACTGAAGAGCTGATTTATGTAGGTCAACACAACATTAAAAAAATTGTAGATATAAAAGTTAAAGTCAACTGAAACTTGCTTTTGGAACTACTAATGAATTCAAGCTGAAAAATATTTTTGTAAATATTCCTCATTACAGAACTACTGTATTGTTTTCAGGAAGCAAACAGAATATGTCATGCCTTGAGTAAATCTAAGGGCAATGTATTATTCCCCAATCTGTGAAAGTATGTATGGTTTGAGATGTCTTTTTGTTTCACACTGAAAATAAAACAAAACTATTTGGAACACTTTTATGTAATAAAATTGCATACATCTGTTTTGGGACCAAATAAATTTTTTTGGTTTGTTTGTGTGCATTTCTCTTTCCAAACCTTTGTTTCACTCTCTCATTAGGAAATTACTAAATTGACAAGCCAGGATATTTAGAACGTTCCCATTGTAAGCATCATTAAATCTGACACATTTTTATGGAACATTTTGGCTTCAATGGAAAGATATATTTAGATGAGAAAAAAGTCAAATAAAGTATAACTGGTTATAAATCTAGTCAAACCGATATTCAAATTTGAACTAATATTTACATTATATTTTTCCAATGATTCTTCAGACCAAATAATTTGAGTAGACCTGAGTTATGTCAACAGCTCTCTACCCAGGTATCTTGGTGATAGGTTTGGACTTCACAGGAAACGGGAATCTGGAGATGTTTCCAGTGTAGTCCCTTGTCCATTCAGTCTCTGCCATTGGATTCACTGTATTATGGTAACTTCACATTCTAAATACTGTTATTGAAATTTACTAGGGATAGAATTCCTGCACACTTCACACTGATGCTTTTCTTTTATTGGCTGTTACATTTTTTGGTTTTGATATGACTAAGCCTAATTTTAGCACTCTGTTTCAGAAAAATGGAAAGTAGGGCATTTTTTTTCTTCTAGTCCAGCTTTTGGTGATTGTTTGTCAGGACTCAGAACCTAGCACTGACTAGATTTTTTTTGTGGTCAGTAGGACATCATTATTGTCAGAAATCAGTGCAGAGTGTTTACAGTTAATTTTCCATTTACTTAGCTGTAAGTCTGGGACATAGAAAATGGCTAATGTAGGAGTAATAAATTATTTGGAAATCCCGTCTTTCTAAAATAAGACATCTTTTGGCAATGGAAGCATGTGTTAAGTAAACAAAATACTCACCTGTAACAAGGAATTCTTGTATATTCCAGTAGAGATCATCTCACCCTCTTCACAATTAGAATACAAAGACAATCCCTGCCTTCAGGAGAGCGTGCTCTACTAATATGAAAGGAATCTTGAATTAATGAAACATTCCTTATATGCAATTCTTGTAATTTCAAAACGATCAGATTTTGTTTCAGACATCAGTATTTCTAAAGGATAGCATAAAATGTTAGAACCCAAGCAGAAAAATGATCATAAGTCCAAGATAAAAGCTGAAGTTATAGTGTTATGCCAAAGATCCGATTCCACAGTCATTCAGTGTTTAGGAGGGTTAAGAAGGCATTCTACTTTTACACAACTCTTTGCCTGCGTGCTCTTCAGACACAGGATGAATCAGCACAGGGACTTGAAAGACTGAGTTGTCAGATTTGTGAGTGCTGCAGACTACCAGATATCATGTCCATCTTCATTGTCTACATCTGTTTTAATAGGACAAAGTTATTGGATTTTAGAGTACAGTTTGCAACAGATACAGACTTTTCATGTTTCTTGGAAGACATTTGCTCAGATCAAACTAACATTTGGAATGACGTATATTGTTTTATTTAGGTTGAAGTAAAGAGGAGGGGTAAAGTGAAGGGATGGAAATTATGGCAGTAGAAGTAGACTCATTAGTTGAAAGTATTGCTTGAATCAGCAAAGCATTTTATGAATATAATAGGAGAAATTTCTAACTAGAAAGATACATTGCACTGAAATATCACAAGTCTACCATAAAGAGTTTGGCTCTAAGTTTGTTGTCTTTTCAATCCTCTGCAAGCCATTTGTTTTCATTTATCTGTTTAATCCTGACTGTCTGCTCAGATCTGTGCAGAAACAAAGTAATAAAGTCTGCTTGCCTTTCTCTTCAACAAACTCCACAGCAGACATTAGCAAATGTGAATAGTTGCTTTTGATTTTATATCCTTTGTAGGATGATGAATCTTGATGAGATATGTCACGGAAGACTCTAAGGAAATCATCTATTATCAGGAAAATGAAAAATTCATCTTTGTTAACCCATATAAATGTTTCCTCCCAAGTAAATTAACAATTCAAAATCTTGCACTAAACTTCATTAATTTTCTTCATGAATAATTCCACTTACATCTCAGCAATTTCTGTGTGAGAGGGTGAGAAGACTTGCCCTTTTATATTGCACTTGCTTGTATAAATGTAAATAAATCAGAAGGAACTAGTCTACTGTCCACATTTGACAAAGGAACATAATACTCTTGATGCTTATTGAATTTTTTGGGTTGCTTGAACAATGCTCTTGTTCAACTTAATTCTGACTGTAAATATTCTTAATGAGCATCCTACAAACTGGTAAATATATGTTGGATAATGATACACAGAACTGGTATAATATCTTCAACTTAAATCCCTGAGGAGTCTTATTAACTACAGTATGAACAATATATAAAGATTTTGTGAAAGAAGATAAATACTCCAATCTCAGACAGCGACATTTTTGCACTTCAGCATAGGCTTCATTATAAGTCAGTAGCTAAGGAAATGAAATCACATCTTTAATGATCACATCCTGCCAGTGGGCATTACTTAACCCTTGGTTTAATCTATAGCGATCATAAACCATCTCAAACACCAATACAAGTTTAGATATAATTATTTGTCAAAACTGTATCCGTTAATTTTTGTTCTTTGGTCATACACCGGCCAAATAAGTAAATGTTTTCTTTAGTGCATGAAGTCACATCATGGCGTAACTTTAATTAACGTTCATTGGCAAGCCATTTAAGATTGTATGTAGGTTGACATAAAGACATTTTTTCCAAAAAGTTATTACCTTTTTTCCATGTTGCTGCATTGTGGATTTTGTGCTTAGCATCTGACATGTTTTTTCAACTACTGCTTTTTAATGAAAACATGAAAGCACTCCGGGGAATGTGATAAAAGCAAAAATTCTATGATCTCTGCGAGGTAAATGACAGCATGGAATTTGTCATATCTGGATCAAAAATATTTAATCTATTTACCTAAATAAGCATATCTAAACATGAGTAATTAGGATTGTAATTCAATATATGTTTCCTTTAACAGCTTCTCCATTTTCGCTGATAATTTCATTAGGTCACAAGCATTTAAATGGTGTATGTCTTGCTTTTCTCTATTTATATTTATTCTCAAATAAAAGATGATTTGAAAAAATTATACTTTTGGGTCTCCTCTCTTTTCCTATTAACACCTTGTAACTTATTTTTCACTTCATAGGAGATAATGATAACTTAAAACTTTAAATTGTATATGTGTAGACAATAATAAAGTATTTTTGAGACAACATGATAAAAAACCAGCAGCAATATTAACGAAACCATAAACCAATATTTTTTATTAAAGATAGGTGAAATTTCTCCTTACTCATGCTGGTAAAATCACTTCCATTAAATGAAATGACATGAACAAGTCATGTGAGCTTATGTATTGCTTCTGTGTCTAGCTACAAGAATTACCTTATAAATATACAGCAGATTTTCTGTCATGCATTTGTAGAAACATAGTATTTTAATTCTAAAATATTAGTAAACATGTTAAAACTGTAGTTCATCACAGAAATAATTTGTTCTAGGACTTCTACTGAACTGATTTAAATTTTTTAGCCAGTTTGTGATTTAAAAGAAGAGTTTTTATGGAAAGATACTTTTAGACTTGCATTTATTCACTTTGTTTTTCAATGAAAATATTTTTTTAATAATTGTAAAGACAGACAAACATTTTGTTTCAATTCTAGTCACATGTCTTGCTTTGAAATTAAGATAATCATACCTCCTTCTTGAGCAGAAAATGTTTTCTTTAAATTTGGTCATAGGTCCTACTATTCAATTAATATAATCATACCTTCTTCTGCAGCTGAAAATAAAGCAGCTGTTTAATTAAACATGCCAGTTGTTTGTAATATAATGTTACAGGAATACTTGTTTGAAAGAAAGGCTAAAGATTTATATCAAACATTTCAATCTGACAAGTAAATTACATTTCCTCTACCATAAAGAAAGGTAAGGCAGAAAAATAGTTGCAATATAAGAGTAACTAAGGTTGTTACACTGAGGAAAAGCACACTTGTTCTCATTACTTGGAGATATGATAGTCATCAGTCTACAAAGGTGACCTTTTCCACTCTGGAGATTAAAACTGAACAATTTACCTCCTTAAAATAGGAAAAATAGACATTATTTTGAAATTGTAACTATATTTTAATAGCTAATCAGTTCAGAGATGAGAGAAAAAGTGTGAGATTTCCAATTTAAAGAGTGAACAGAATGTACCTGAAGAGCATCTGTACCAACTTCTTTAATAAAAGCAAGAATTAAGCTTTCTCTAAGGGTTTGGAAAGGTCTACTTATTCTCATTTGCTTTCCCAATCTCAAATTATGATACTGTGTGTCTAAGCCCTAAAAGATACGGGCTGCAAGAGTGGTCTCTCCAGTACTGAAGCTGGCATGAGTTGCTGCTTATCCATTCCTGAAGGCACGTTTTCCCATTGGAAGCTCTGGTGTTGGAAATGAAGACTTCATGGTCTTCAGGATTTTATTGAAGTGATTCAAGGGTTCTTTAAATTGACTGCATGTTATTTTATTTTATTTTTTTAATGAAAATGTATTTTTGAAGGGGAAAGGATTTTAGTGATCTTTGTTATCATTATGAGCAGTCAGAGCTTCTTGGTGTTCGCCTATGTGAAATCAAAAAACATCTCTGATAATAAACAGATCATTTGAAGAGAAGGAGGTAACAGTATCAATCTGTCATACGAATCTTTTTCAAATCCTGAAATACTACTGCAGTGTGCCTTCATAAGCCAGCCTAGGCAAAATGTGCACACTTGCTCTTGGTAACTAAAGGAAAAAAATGCTTAGCTGCTTCCATCACGTAATTACTGCAATAGAATAATAAAAAAAGTTGGTTGAAATGATGCTTTATGTCTAGTCTTCAGCATTCTGTGGGCATGGAAGGGCTTTTATTTATCCCTCGTGGGCTGCAAGAATGAAGATGGGTATGATTTTTGCAAGGGTGAAATAGGTTGTCTGTCAATTGGGTTTAGGCGACAGTCTGTCTGCAGGCCGTAAGATGATCTGCATAGTGCCAGAGGAAAGCAGGCAGAATTCCTGGCTTGCAAGCACAGATATCGATCTACCTTAGCCACCTAAACAATGCCTCACCTGTTTGCCTTGTCCATACCTTATTTTACGCAGTCTAATGCTTGTTTTGTTTGACTTTTCTTTTATTTCTGTGGATCTGAGCTTTGATACACTTTGGGGAGTACATAAACACAGTGTTGTACTTGAACATCACCATCCTGCAGAGTAATCTAGTGGCTCTGGACCACCCCTCCCTGCATGAGAACAGCAGTGTTATTGAAAATTATGAGCGAGCAACTAAGTAAGTAGGCCACATACACAAGTGTTTGATCTATCAGACTAGTGTCCAATGACATTGAATGTGAGATGCTACTAATTACTGCACTATGTACTCCCAGTTAAAATTTCCTAAATTGGAGCTACTAAAAGGGTCTATTTTTATAATTATTTTTTTTTCAGCTGATGGTTACAAGATAAGCCACCACAGAGTTTAAAATCCTATCTACTTATTTTGAAAACAACTATGTTATTGTGTACTGTCTCAAGCAGGAATGAAATAGAAAACGGCATTCATTTTCCCAGTAAAGTATAACATAAATATTTTACCACCATTTATTATTAGTTTGCCATTTCCTGCTGACAGCAATTCCAACTTTGCCAGCAGGCACTGAGTCTCACAATCATATTGTGTTTGGAACAAATTAAGACAAACACAATTTCTTATAAAGTAAATGAACAAAATTTGCAATAAAAACCTCTTCTGAAGCTAAATGAGCATTTCTTTTAAGTGCTGACACTTGGTATTATTTAATTTGCATACAGCACATTTCACTTTTACTGGAAAACAATGAAGTTAACGAAGAACTAAGTCATCTGTACTTTCAGGCATAATTGAACATTGCTCGATTTAGAACTGTTTTATATTAATGCTGTGAAGGAGCAGCCTACATCATGGTAAGTTTGTCAGCAGTTTCAAACGCAAGCATACTTTTGGCCCAGTGACATATGAAGTGGATGGATCGAAACGGAATACAAAATAGATTGTAATGACACTTAACTTGAGCTGATATAGAAATACTTTAAATACAGGGAGTGACACCGAGTCTTTTTCTTCCTCTGAGACGTAATCCTCACTTCATAAGAGTTGCTGATGGTTTAATGTTAATAAAGACAGAAAATCTTTATTTCTTATAAATTTGCTCTTGTCTATGTGCTTTCTCTTAGACACTAAAGTGTTTTCCTGGGTAGTGCGGGACAAATAAAATGATTTATGCTGGGATTACCTTCCAGTTTTAGTTACAGCTGTTTGAAAGTGCAGCGAGCCCATGATTTTGACTTACTCCCCAAAGGTTTTGAAGACACACACTGCCTATAGTACCTGTGGTAGTGATCTTGAGAGTGTGAGCTGCTCGACGTTTTTTAGACTTAGAGAGTAGAAACAGATAGTACCTCTGGCTTGCTGACGTAGAAAATTACTAATAGGTACCAATAATATCCAGATTTCTACAGACTACTTGCAACATTTCTAAAAGAACTTCCCTGTAAAATTCTGCAGATATGCTCCAAACTTTAAATCAAATAGCCCACCCTTACAGATGAAAGACTAGTTTAACCTCTCCCTGCTGATTCATTCTTTGACCTCTCAGCTGGGAATTTCAATTGTGATAGCAATTCTTCTTCTTTAAATAATTTGGAAGGGTGAAAAATTATAACTGCTTCAGATATTTTGCAGTCAGGAAAAAAAATGCAATTTTGAAATACATTAGTTTAAAAAATTTAAATAAGCAATACAATTAGCTAAGCACTTACATTTTATTAGCAATAGCAAGTAAAATTAATAAGTAAATTCAATGAAAAAATGATTATGTGTCACAGTATATAGTTTTTACGTTGACATTTCACATAATCTGACTTTGCTGAGAAGAGAAATCACTCGTCTGTTAAAATTACTTTTTAAAAGCTGTCAAAATTGGAAAACCTGCTGTCAAAAATATGATGAGAAAAGTTTAAAAATGGTAAAGTATGTTGACTTAGACAAAAAATATTACCTTTAGAGTGGAAAACTTGAATATTGTATCATTATCTTCTACACAGAGGGAAAGCGTTATCTTTTTCCAAGCCATCCTTTTTTTTTAACTTTTTAAATTTATGTTTTGCATTTACATTTCAATATGAATGGGACTTTATCCAATTTATGCTGCAGCAGAAGCTGAAAGTAGCAGGTATTTGGACCTTTCTTTTTTAATTGCACGCTTGCATTCTACGATTTTTAAAAATGACAAGATTCACAAGGCCTCTAAGGGCGAAGTCCACTGTTCACCTACTCTCTGTTCCTGAAGAGTGCTGTGTGCGGGGCCCCATGGAATGGAGTTTGGCTGCTGGCTGGCTGGCTGGCTAATAGTCTGCTAGCAGAAAGAGGTCCATCCTGCTTTCAGCTAGCATTTTGGCATCACCAGTGGTCACAGACCCTGCTTCCCCAGAGTGCCTCTGCAGCGTTTAAGGACAGTTTCAAAGAAGGTGACAATTCAGTTTCCAAGCACTTTCGGTCTTTGGCCTCTTTGTTGAGACTGCCAGCAAGGATGCCAATTAGAGCCATTCAAAAAAGCCCAGATATGCTGTGGTAATAATGAAGTACAGATTTAGAGGGATACAATCCAAAATCATAATTAAATGGAAATGAGAAAAAAACCCAGAATCTAAAATAAGATTTGACTAAGAGTTACAAAAGTATATCTCTTTTTTGCCAGTTACTTTTTCAGCCATTGCTGCCTTTAATACTATACAGCCCTTAACAGTACATTTACTCTAAATTGCTGTCCTTACATGCATGTAGGTAAGACTGACCACACGTGAAGCAGTGAGAGTCACTATGAAGGAAGAGCACACATGGCAGTAGAAGCTGACTGAGATGCTTTAACCACAGTTCTAAACACATACCTCTCAGAAGTCATTAAACTGGACCTAAGGGGTGGAAAGTAATCCAAAGATTATTTTGTTTTTGCTTCACTAGTACTTCATGTCTTCTGGCGTTATGCCTGTGATGTCTTTTCACTCTCATCTATGCAAAGGGAGTAAAGTACTTTTGCTCTCTAACACTGTTCCTTGAAGTATAGCCTGATTTAATCTTGCTGTTCAGCCTGCATTTAATACATCTTGAAATACACTAATTTTTTTCCAGTTTGGAGAATGGCTACTGAAAATTGTTAATGGCAACCTGACAAAACACATAGGGAAGCCATTCATGTAAATTATATTTCCGCTTAGGTCATGAATCAGAGCATTCCATGGTTTCTATTTTGTTTCCTCCAGATCTGAGCAATTCTTTATCTTTCCACATCCAAGTGCCCTTGAAAATACTTCTTCGCAGGTTTTCTACACAAATGATGGTTTGCAGTTTTTCTCATAGAGTTTTTCTGGCCCACTTTTCTACTTCTGCTTCTTAGGCACGTTGATTCATGTCCTTCTTTTAAAATTAATTTGCACTCTGATGGCTCAAAAATCTTTTCCAACCTAATCCAGTAAGCAGTATTGTCTGAAGGCTTGAGCATACTTTGCTCTGGCTCACAGTGACCACAGAAATATTTAACAGTCTTTAAATGAATTAGATCAAATGAAGACATTTTCTTAGCAGAGCAAATGGGAATTTAGAATCAGATGTGGGAGGCTGCATCTCTTGCATTTTATAATCAGCCTGACTCACTTCAGGCTGTGTGGGGGCTGCTCTTTCAGCTCATGAATACCACCACATCAACACAAGATTCTTTGGGGTCCATTTATCTGTCTGTCTATCTGAACTCCCACATTGTTTCTTGAGTGCCTCTGGTGCATGTTGTCCAAGCTCTTGGCACTTATTTACTGCTTTAGGTTGCAGTAGAGGAAGGAGGAATAATTTCACTGTAGCCTAACACACCTAACGAGGACTCTACCTTTGATTCTACTTTGAATTCTAATGGTGATTAAAACAGAGATAGCTGACCTCCAGTAGTTACTTTGGTCCAATACAGAATGATATGTCATTGCTCCAGAGAAGACAAGGGCATACACATTTTGATGAAAATTATCTGAATCTTTTCTGAAGAGAAGTCACAAGGGAAGTATATATAAGGACATAGGGCATTTTGGACTGCTAATAAAACAAGTGCAAAATCTGACCACACACGGCAATATAAAACACTGGAATCTGAAGCTGAGACAGGATAAAAAGGAAATTAATCAAAATCAAGAGAGAAGTGAGAGAACATTCCTGGTAAACTGAGGAGTTCTTTGGAGGAGGTTGACCAGTATTTAAAGAGCACGTGTATAGAATTCTTTTATCAGAAACCTAGTGGACCCTTCCCTTATATCAGAACTGATCAGTTATCAGAAGAATCTCAAGCACCCTTGTGCAAACTAATAATCTTGCTGGTGATCCTTTGGAATGATTGGGCCATGCTGAATGTAATTCTAGTGAGCTGGGAAAAAAGGTATATGCAGGTACAAAAAGATATTGGAAAATATGACTCAGAGGCTCTTATGTCAATGGAATAATTTGTTGAGGAGGTAAACAGATGAAAATAAAGGATAAAAGGAAAACTTCACTCGGGCTTCTGAAACTCACCCCTGTCCTTTTTAGCTGGCCTTTATGTGGCAGTAATATAGATTTTAATGCAATTTTACCATAGTAGGCAGACTTACTGATTAATTTATATAATCTCTTTCATTAATTTTAACAGCTGATTGCAGCCATCTTGTACAACTAAATGCTAAGATTTTAATTAAGATTACTTTAGTTAGGGAATTATTAGAGACAAAAATATCATTAGTAGCTATAAATCTAATAGTTTGGAGAAATAAAGGAGTTTCTTCTAATATGTCTCTATGTTGTTGCTATTGCTATTAGTACCACCTTCCATCAGATTTCATTTGTATGAGGGCTGTTATCAGCAGACTGCAGATTCTGTTTTTACATCATCCTGATCAGTGCAGTCATGATACACAGGAAGAAAGAGGAATTCATGCTTATAAAGCCAGTCTGTACTCTCAGTAGAGCAAACCATGGGATTAGCCAGAAGCACTTTTAAAGAGTAGAGAAGCTAATTAAGACACAAGTAAGATCTATAGTACCTCCATGGAAACTCAGGCTCATTTATGAACTGCTGCTGTTTTTATGCTTGTTATGTGTTTTAGGTTAAACAGTGTTTTTAATGGCAGGTTTGTTCATCACGGAGGAAATTGCACAGACTCATCAGCATTAATGTACTAAGGAAGAAAATACAGGCAGAAATGTAGTATGGATGTATTGCCAAAATGCAAAAAAAGCATTCTCAGAGTCAAATCAAACACACGTGCTCTGCTAAAAGAGACATCTCAAATATTTTCTTATTGCTTAGAAAGGATTTGTTCTTTGGCCTGACCATTCTGTGTCATACCAGGGTATGTAAAGCCTAAGAAATCCTTGTAACCCCCGGATTATGTGGCACCAAGAAAGTTGATGAAGGGCATACTGCAAATCATTTTCCTTTCTAGTACAAATGGTTCTAAACAGTACTTGCAGTGTTCATGTAACTTTCTTTAACGTAAGACGCTTGAGCAGAAGTAATTTTGCAATACAATTAGCGTAATTATTGATTTATCATGCATCAGTTGTTCCAGGTTAAATGTTTGAGCCTTTACGCTTACTGTGAAGTTAATTCAAAGTACCTCATGATCTTTATCATGAGTGCTATGGGATTTCTCAATTCTTGCCACAGAGCAGAGCACATCTAAGAACTCGTTACTCTGGAATAATTCTTTATGTTTCAAAGTCCTTTGGATTCAGAAATATGCAAATATTTGAAGTATTTAAGAGCTGTGTAGTGGGTGCATAAATCATGAGATTGCCTTAAAACCTGAGACATACTTGGATGGAGTGAGAAAGAATGGAGACATAACTAGAGAGAAAGGTAATAATAGAGGCAGGGACAGACATAGAATTATAGGTAGAGATATTTATGGATCTTTTTGCTCACATTGATTCAGGCCTAATTTTCAAGATCTTTCACCCAACTATTTTCATAGTACATAGCATAGTACATAATGAATATATTAAAAAATCAATAAGATTTAATTAGATTCATAACTTTCATTCTTGTTTCTAATAAACTACCAAATTATCTTGACTGCTTGCAATACAATCACATGATTCAGCAATTCTGTGGTCTTTTTACACAACTGGTCTAAAAATTGCTCTTGACTCTAAAACTCACTTCATTTTTAGTATGTTTTGAAAAATGAAGGGTGTTTTGCCCAGATTCTTTGAGAATGGAATCTTCCTTTAAGCAGCATTGCAACAAACCTACTGCTGATGGAAAGAATTATTTTCATCTCACCTTCCCATATGGTGCTCAAAAAGAAACTCGATAATCTAATCTTAAAAGAGAATTCTTTATATTCTGATATTGAAAATATAAAATGGTTTGGAATAGAGGATGGGGCTTGCAGTTGAAATTATTAGAACATGTGTAAACATTGTTTTTCTTGTAAGAGATATTTAAAAAGGAGGTTAAATTGATCTGAAAGATTTTAAAATGAAGAGTTTGATAAGTAATCCACTAATGAAAATTGATACCAGTAGTTTAAAATCAAGCTGCAAATGAGCTGCAGCTACTAAAGAATGTGTTTCTTATCAATTTCTTTAGAATAGCATGCCCAGATCCTAATCCCTGTTATATTCTACTAATGACAGAGACCCTGTCTCCTGGGTAAGCTTATGACTCAAATTCACTGATTTCAATACATTTGTATGTTCACATATTTTCTGCATGTGTTCCTTTTGCTCTGTCTTTAATTTTAATCAGAAATGAGAGCAGGTGTTGGAACTGAAACCAGGGAAGTAGAGATCTTGGAGATTTCTGCTTTATGGAACCAAGGGAAAAGCGTTAAACTACCAAAAATATATTCTTCTGCCAGCTTCTCCTGGACAGGTTCTGATTGTAGCTCCTGTAAATCTCCACACTAACTTGAAATGCTGGGTTTAAAATCTCCAGTTTTTCAAAGCTCATAGATTCCCAAATCTTCCAGAATAAGACTGTGCTTACATTTTGATGAAATTCTTACAGTACAATTTCTCTCAGCTTTATAGTGACAGTAGCAGTGACATACCAAAGTCATAATCAGTTCATAGCACGATGTATAACCCACTCTTCCAACTTTGCTATCATGAACTTTTGTGTAGGAGGATCAAATGTTGGCTATTAATGGCTTCTGGAAGAGGCAAATGAAAAGAAGAAATAGGACAATCCTCTCTGTATCTCTCTTAAGAGGAAATCATCAAAAGGAGAGCCTTTTGGTCAAAATGAATACTTCGGCATTTTAAAAAGTCATGTGCAATAAAGCATTTCTGAAATGTCCTCATAGCGAAAGGATTTTAACAAATGAAACAAGAAATTATAATTCCATATCAAAAATCTGAAGAGGGAGGGAATATTTTTGCTGTGTGCAAGCTGAATCAAGTTAATGAGGCATCTAACACTGCGAAAAGAGCGTTCTCTATAAATAAATCCTGTCTGATTGGGTTATATTAGTCTTCTGATAACACTCTATAGCATACAGATGCTTTGAATAGAACGTGTATGTGTGCAAATACTCAGATCTATTGGAGTTACTGTTCTCCAAGTCCTTGTCCATGATGCATATTGCAGTAATTTTCATATTTAAGCACTGAATAAAACCTCAGTCTCACTCCACTGCCCGGTTTGAATAGGTAGGTTTAGCAGCTAGGCTCTGTGAAAGCTCTGGAGATTGTATTTCACACACAAACATGTGGCTAAAGAGCAGCTGTGTAGCCTGTCAGTGGAGGACTCTTCATCTGCTTGCCCCTCTGGTGAGCTCTCCCAACACTTTGCTAGCACTTTGCCAACACTTTGGTAAAGCTTGTGCTTTCAAGAGCTTCAAAGGATCAAGGAGTGAGGCCTCGTGTCACAGAGCACTTTCCCCCATCACTATCCTGGCTCTCTGCTTCTGTGTGTCATTGAGACTGTGGTGACTGAAAGCAGCATGGGTAAACAGCCAGGAGAAATATTAGATGAAGTTACAGTGTCTGGTAGCTTTCTCAGAAGTCAATGTGTTTACCTTCAAAATCTCTAATAAGAGGGTCAATTTGTTGAGATTTTTTTTTTGGTGGTTATTGTCATTGATTATTTTTTGAGAGGGAAAGGATTTGGAAAGTTTCCTTTGAAAAAAAGTTTTCTAATTTTTTTTGTTTGTTTGTATGCTTATTTTTGTTTTATCCGTCAGGAAATTAAAAGGTCTTTCTTTGTGAAGTATCATACCCTTTATTTTTACTTGAAATTGTGTTATAGTTACCTATGCATTATGTTTTCATATTTTTTTAATGGATTTTCTTCTTTAGAAATCTTATTTATTCTCTCCCCAGTGTGAGGACAAAGAGATAGGGATTTTTGGAGAGGGTGTTCATACTGCTTTGTTGTGGTCGGAAAAGGTAACCTAGAGTTTTGGGAATATTGTGGAGCAATTCAGAAGCTTTAGGAGCATTTATTGTGTGTAATTCAGAATAAAATAAGTAAATATCCAACACTTCAGTTCCAGGGGAGACGGGTAATCAATAAAGCATAATCAACAATGCAATACTAAGAAAAAGTTATAAAATACCAATACCTATTTTCTTATACATTTCCTTCAAGTACAGTGAGGAGGCTGTACTTTTTTTTTTTTTTTTGACTGAAGACTGGGCAGGAGAGAGTTTAATTTTCTTTTCTACATAGGAATGTTTGGTGGGCAAATTAGCTTTTGAATTAAAATGTAGAGCTTCTTATGAGGTATCAGTTAGTTATTAAGACACTACCTATTTTAGTACATGGGAATTTGGGGCACAGTTTTTGAAGTCAAGTAACCCCCATGCCTTTTGAGGATCTAGATTATTGGACTCAAAGTGATAAGACTAAGAGTCCGTAGTGATATATTTAGAAGTGTGCCAACATGTCTAGTTAGGAAAAAAACACTTGTCCCGTAGCTCAGGATAATTTGGCAATACTTTATTAGAATATTGCATAAAATTAATGTTTAGAGATACACTTTGTCTCTGCTAGTTTTATTTGTGCTCAATTTTTATAGCACAAAAACTTGAATTGAAATACTGTTTAATAAATCAAGTCTTAAAACTCTATGATCACTGCCATTATTCTTTTTGGAGAGGAAGACCTCCCCGAAAAGCTGATATCAATCATTCTTGTCTGAGGTCTGAAGCAAATGTAACCTGTAAAGGCTGGTAGCTGGGCTATCTGCCATCATTGCTGGCAGCATAAAGGCTCCGGATACAGTGTTCTAATAGAAGGAATATGGAGAGAAATCTGTCTGGTTTTAATGTGTGTTAAGTTTTTGAGATTAATTCATGTTTTTATGTAGAGAAACAGTGATTTAGATTTCAGAGTCTGTGGATGGCTTTCCACTACTCTGCCCTCTGGACAGTTTGTTGACCTGCCTACTCTTCTAGTTTTGCACTTTATGTAAGACCATCCTTGTTTTTGAGGAATGGCCTGGGGGAGTTATTGGTCCAATATCCAGAGGGACAGAAGTCTTGGACAGAGATGTTGGCTTTGCTATATGAATGTATAGTGCTGATAAAATAGAATTGCAATGAAGACAGCGATCAAATTATATGAGGACAGGGTTGAAACTGCTTTATTATGGCACAAATGGACAGTTAACAGTCATGCAGAATAGAGAGTGCTGAATACTTAATACTCAGGATTTAGCTACACAACTTCTAATTACCAGAATCTTCCAGGACATTTTTAGATTTCCTCTCTGTAGATGAAGGGATTGTGCAAATTGCTAATCACTGGCTAAAAAATACTTAAAGGCAATACATGTTTAGTATAGCTTATGACAAACACAAACCCTCACTTTAACTGATGACTGGAAGAAAGAAATAAGACCATGTGAACAAGAATAATTATTTTAACCCAGCTTATATAGGTACATTAAAATGTTGACATTATGGCACTCTTCAAAACAACCTGTAATAGAAAAATATAAAGGCCTTTCTCTTTTTATGCTAATAAATAGTCATCCAAAAAACCCCAAACCCAACCTTCAGAAAAAATATACAAAAATGCTTTTCCTCTGAATACATATTTAAAATGAAGACATGATGACAGCTTTCATTTGAGCACTGGACAATTTTTTTTCAGAGTTTGCTGCTGTTCATGCAAAATAAGTTGCTGTGATTGCAACATATGTATTATATGGCACATATGCTACCTCTTAGATAAAAGTGTAACTCTTGTGGTTCCTAGCATTTTTCTAAGGACATACAGTGTTTAACAGTAACAGATCTTTTTATAATACTTTTGCCATGTTTTTGGCAACTAAATATTTTTTCTCTAACCTTTCTCATTCATAAGTTAAATTTGTTGTTAGAGAAAAATGGAGTGTGGAGGTAGAAAGCAACAGTGTGAATAAGAGAGCAAGAGTGTTTTGACTGGCAGTTTTCTCTTTGGCTACCATTTTGTGTTTCTTTGTTGTAATGCAGAAGGGCAATAAATTGCCAGCTGCAAACAAGGGTCTGTTTAGCTGTGCACAGATAATTGTATACAACCAATGGCGGGTTAAAATGCTGGTGTGGCACTTTAGAAATTAGGAATAAGAACTACTCATAAGAATAATGTGGACTTATTGTCCAATTTCTGACATATACAGTGAAATACATATATTTTCTAGCTCTTTGTTTGATTATGTTCGGTCCTTCAATCCTTCTGAGGATGTGGGTTTTGAATTATGGTATATCGAAACATATTTTCACACACATGATAATGAATCACAACAAGAAGACAAATAATCAAAACTCCACCCACAGTATCAGTGGTTAGGTATTTTTTTCTCGAGAATATTCCCGTGAAACCAGTGGAACAAACCATAAGAAGGATTTTTACTACATGTGAGTGAGGAAGGCACGTGAGTGAGCCCTGCTTTAGGGTTGAACACGAAACAAGCTTTCTTTAAAGGACAGCATTATTTGTTCCCTACCTAAATCCTCAGTAAATGAAAGTGGACCTTCAGTCTTCTCCCTCCTACTCCCAGAAATGATCCCATTATACTGGTAGTTCATAAATATGCAGCGAAGCCCATCTGTTCTATCTTGCGATTTAAGATAGCATCCTGTAATTCTTTGTAACGTCTGGATCCGATCACAAAGGTAGCAGAGGCAATGTTAAAGCCACCATTACTGTCAGGTGTGCTGGCTCAGGGTTCCTGAGAGCCCTGACATGGCTGTTAGTCTATCAGAAGTGATCTTGTGTCCCAGTCTGCTGCCCATTGTCCAGGTGAGTGAACTGCTTCCAGTTGGGGAACTTCCAACTGAGGGAGCTTCCTAGACATGGGGCTACCTGTGCTTCTGGAGGAGGGCCCCCTTGTGAATCTCTTGAGCACTTGCCTTGGGACGCTTTCCACACATCAGGTCAGAGCACACCATTACACTGTCAGGCTCTATCTTCAGATGGAGATGAATTTTTAGGCAATCTGTAGATCTGAGCTTACTGTCAGAATTATGAAAAGCCTTGGAAGGAATTCCATAAATGTTCAAAAATAGCTATTCATAAGCAACAACAGAATAGAAGTAACAGTTTGAGAGATTTTTTAACTCCATTACTGGTACATATTTATACAATATAGTGCCTGTCACAGATAATGTACACCAGATTTATCATGCTTTATTATTTTAAAGAAGAGTTTGTTCTCTGAATGACGTATGAAATAAATTGCAAATAAACAAGATGCTGCTTAATAAAACAATTAGTTCTCTGCAGGGTCTGGCAGTGTTTTCTGAATTCTTATCAGCCCTGGTTTACAGCTGTAACTTCAGGATATAATAGGAGATTGAATCGTATACAGGCAACAAAACAGATGATCAAATTCACAAGGGATCATATCAGGCTTTCTCCAGTACCAAAGAACCACATTAATCCTTGTCACTGTTTTTTGAAACGCTGTGACAGAAATAAACCTGTACTGTAACTTGGCCCTTTTAATGAGCTTCTGGAGTGTGGGCCTTCCACTCAGCACCTGAAAAACACAACAAAACACCTTTTACATTAAGGATGTGAGGTTTGCTGCTGGCTAAATTTGTACACAGAAGTCTATAAACCAGTGCTCAGCCAGCTGGGAAGCAAGAAAGCAAATTCAGATTCTGTCATGAACTTCACAGACCAATTATCTACTTGGAATCATGGGAGTTTAACAAACAAATACCAGCCCCTGCTGAGCCTTTTCAGTCCAGCAGCTTATGGGTGATTCAGTTGCATCAGAGGCTTTTAGACTGATCAATTCTTAATCACAAAGCGCAAAAATTATTCTCAGACTCATGTCAGTTTCTTTGGACACCTTTGTTAACAATCTGCTTCAAATCATTTTTTTAAAGAACTGCAGACACTGTTTTTATTGACTTGCCACTTGTAAAATGTTTATAGCTTGTTAATTTATATTTACCCCTTTACTTTTGCCTGCAAATCAACATCACTTAGCACAGTTTGGTTACACTTTGTCCAAAGGAAATTACAGAAGCCTGCTATGGGGCTAAAATGAAGGAAAGCTGAGGAAAATCAATACACTGATGATTAAACAGATCGTAGCAAATTCACGGTTGTAAGCTACAGCATGGAGACATCAGTGTGATGCCTATCTAGCAGTTAATGTCCTTTCAGCCAGTTGAAGAAAATTTTACAATAAGGCAAAATGTAACAGAAAAAATATAAGCTACTATAGAGCAATCCTTTTTTGCTCGGTAGGAACAGCCCTGCTATTCAAATTTTATTTTGCTATTTGTCTTCTCATAACTGTAGAAACGGTTTGGATTTAAGAAAAAGAAAATCTATTTTATGAGAAAATTTGCAATGGGAGTTTTAAAGAACTCTTTGACTTGCAGTATCTTTCACATCTACTGTAAAAGCTCTGTATTTAGTGTTACATTAAACCACTCTTTTCTGTCAGTGAAGTTCAAGTGTGATAATTTCTATTTTAATCTGCCTTTTGCTTTAATTAAAAGACAAAAAGGTATATGCCTGTTTCTAAACAAGTATCCTAACAAAATGAAAATATTTAGTGTAAATTGTATATTGTTTAACAAAGTGAGAATCTGTCACTACCCATTTTAACAGAGGAAATTTAGACTAAAAATAGGCAAATGGGTTTTTTTGCACATTAAATTCTTGTTTACATATAAAAGCATGGAATAAATATTAATGAAATTGTCATGGAAGGAGGAAAACTGCCTTGGGAATAACAGGCAAACACAAGCACCAGAATAAGGCAAGGATCCCGAGTGGTTCCAGAGACTTCAAATTTGTAGACACTTCCAACTTATGCACAGGACAGGTTTCCTCTCTCCTACCCACTGCAGTGCCTCCAGAGCACAATGTGGCCCTGTGTGGTGTAGGTTTACTAACCAGTAGCCATATACAATAGATTCTGTGTGACCAACTCCAAGCACTGGGCTAAAATTATCACTATTGATAGGAACAGGGATGTCAGAGAAGAATTAATTGCAAACAGACGGAACTTAACTCCGACTCGAGCTTTTTGCGTACCAGCATATGCCCATTCCAGGGCGTTTCAAAGGCTGGTGTAAGGAGCTGGCTCACAGAGGTGGCCTCGTTCCCTCCCAAGAAAGGATATTCAGGGAGCAGAGGAGACTATTTCTCTTTCTCACACATCTTGAGGATCTGCAGAAAATGTTCACTCTGGTGAAGGAACACTGCTGACCTACTCCTCGCTATTCCTGACGGGCTGGAGCCTTTCAGTCACCGTGCCCTCCAGGCGCTGGCGTGGGCAGCGGAGCTGCGAGGGGCAGCAGTGTCCGAGCGCTGCCACTGCCCTCCAGCCCTCCTCAGAGGGTCCACGGAGCACCCCCAGAGCAAAGGGAGGCACAGCTGCATTCAGGCTTCCCCTTGCTGTGCTCCCTCTGTTGATCCAGAATTATGAATGTTTATAGGCTCACTCAAAAATCAGTAGAAGAAAATACATGGGCCTGACTTCTGAACTCTAATGTGATAACGCTGCTCCTCGCAGATGCATACCACCTTTCTTTTGAGAACTTCCAAAAGAACCATGGTTTTATATTTGAAAAACAATCCTGAATTTCTTTATTTTAATTAGGAGAAACATAATAAGGAGACCATGAAGTGCCACAAACTTTATCTGTGTGCTAAGCTACATTCTGCTGCTGATTTATTTATATGATGGACTGTCTTTATTTAGCTGATAATTTTATCTTTTATCCATTCTTTAAAAATCTGCTGTTTTTCTGAGAGGTTCTGCACCAAAAAAAATTTTTGTTTTGGTTTAAAGCAGGTAATGCATAATTGCTTTAATAAATAGTATTTAATTAGTCAAAAAACAAGTAAGTTACGACTAATTTTTCTGAACTATAGCATCTTGTAACCTGTGGTGTCATTTGGGGAGCTATAGGTTCAGCAGTATTTTAAGATGCTTAAAAATTCCCAGTAAAATATATTCTCAGTAATAAAAAAGAATAAACTATAAATACACACAAATAAATTTCAAAGAAAATATAATCCTCTCTGAAATCAACATGTGCAAAAATCCAGTCACATTTCATATTTTCATTTCAAGTTGCAAACTCAGCACAAGGATGAAGAAAATTCAAAGAAAATGCAAATTGACAGATATTAAATATATAACGTAAAAGAAAATAAGATAAAATTTGTTATTAACTGAAAATTTGTTGCTTTCACAATTCATGTGGCAGTTTAAAGTAAAATTTCAACTAAAATGTTTTAAAAAGTTTTAGTGACATTTTCTGTCATTGGGATCAGAAACATGAATTAGAAACTTACCTTCGAAAAGATTTACTTCTAATCAGTGTAATAGACTGATAATTTTGCTGAAAGACTTAACTTCTCCTGTCTTTTTCTCTAATTCTGTATCTAGACCTGTAATGAATAGGATAAAATAACTGATAGGGAGAGTTGTAGTAAAACACGTCTGCATTATATTGATAGGTTAAAAAGTGAAAAAAAAATTACTGGAAAATGTGGGAAAAGATCCATGCCAGAATCCTCTTGGGTTTGTCATTTTAATTGTGCTCCCGGGTATGTAGTTTTTGAGATTTTCTTCAGTTGTGGCATTGAAGGAAAAGTAAAATGAAGTGACAGAACAGATTAGAAGGCGATAATGGAAGGGAAAGTGAATAAACCAAGTGTAAACTTTTGAGAGGAAACACTAATGTAAAGCCCACTAGTTATGTGCTGTTTTTTTAAAAAAATTGTAATTCCAACACTTTGATGAAGATGATTAATGAATTTTTTTTATTAAATAGTGATCTATATTCAAGAGTAAATATGAATTTGTTATCAAAATATCTTTTTTCAAGGGGCAGGTTCTTTGAAGTTAATAGTAAAGTTTGCTATTTATATTAAAATTAAACAATAAGTTTATTCTGAAAAAAATATTCTGCTGCTATTCAGTTGCTTACACTAATTGCTACTGGACTATGATGTGCTATTTATGAATGGAATTCTTGTTAATTTTTTGGCATATAAAATTTATCTAATTATAGAAAGCATATAATTAAAAGAAAGTATAGCCATAATAAATGTTAAGAGATTTTGATAACAAACAAACCAAAAGCAAAGTAGCATATTATGTTTGATGAAACTCCCTATCAGCAACAAAATTCCTTGAAAACATCTGAACAATGCACTTATTTTTTAAAAAATTTTCTCAAACTGATTAGCTTGCTAAGGATCTGATCATTAAGAATTTAGATTGTTTCTCTGTTCAATCAGATATGCCTCCTACAATTTTTACAATACTTGCTTTATAAATTAATTGTTCTGTGATTATTTGTTAAAGAATCTCCCCCACGTGAAAAAGCAAAATCTCAGTAGATGCGGATTTTACACTGCACTAGATCAATCCCAATACCAGTAAATGGATATTATTAAACAGCATGGGGTAGTGCAAACTGGGAAAGAAAACTTGTAGTGTGCTGCCTTTGAGCAGACCTGGCTTGCATGCTGTGACAGGGCAATTGTCGACATGCTTTTTCATGCCAATCTGCAGCTTTTTCAACTCTAGATGCTATGGCAACCAGGGTTTAACAGACTAAGCAGCTAACAAGCTTCCCTGATGGAATTGTCTGGTTGTATGATTGCCTTGTCTTAGTGAAAATATAAAATAGACCAAAGACACTTGTGGACATTTGTCAAACTGATTATAATTTGGACACTCAGCTCATAATTATCTGTTATATATTGCATAGTATTGACCATTAGTATTTTCCATGCTGTCTGTAGAGAACCCAAGTGCCTTTCTGTACACCCTGTTTCCTGTGGAAAGAATAGGTTTTGGTTAGACTGAGCAGGTCAACATGGCAGTTAAAACTACGTGGATATAGAAAATAAATGCCAGTAGTCTAAGATTTCTTCCCCCTCTTTCTCTGTTTTGTGTTTCTTTTGTTTGTTTGTTATTAAAATAAAAGAAAGAAAACAAAAGCAAGTTTTAAAGTAACACAATTCTTTACAAATATATAAAATTGCAAAAAAACTACACTTTCAGGAAACAGTTTTGAAAATCTGTTCTTATACTGATTTATCAGGTAGTTGAGCTCTTTTAAGCCCCCCAAAAATGGTTTGTGCTTCTTACTTGCTTGTCTGTTATTTTTAAATTTATTCTCAGAAGAAAAAGGCATTCACTGTAAAACACGGGCCTAAGACTACATGTTTCCCAGCACCTTTTACAAGCTAAAATCTGTGGAACTCATTACTTTGCAAAGACTGCTTGGCCGCTTGTAGAACACTGCTTTATTCTTTAGAATCTCTTTCAATTCTAATAAAAGCTAAGCAGAATGTTTTTACTGTGGCATTTTCTTGTTTCTTGTGGTTGATTGTTTCATTTGTTTGTTTGGTTTTGTCCTGAGGAGGGTAAGCCAGAATTCACACTTTTCTATGTGGATTTCTTTGTGGTATTTTTACTCATACTGCATTTTTGGGTGAACCTTAGTAGGCTACAAAAAGACCCATAGGATGCAGATAAAGTTTGAGTTCACACGTGGGACTTTTGTCTTTGACAGTTTGACTCTTGGAATTATATCACTGCAGATGGTCCTGACGAAAGGTATCCTCTCAATGATCCTACTTTAGGCATGTTGTCTACTACTGTACCCCTATGAGGTCAAATACCCAGCACATTCACTCTTTCCTGTAGGCAGTGGAGCTCCTTATCCAGCTGTGCAGGTCATCCACAAGGCCTCCTGAATTAATGTTACAAATGTGCAGTGTTTTTTTCACGAAGGAGAAGGTGAATGTCACGCACAGGATATTTGCAATCGGACATTCTTGTAAATATGAGGAGTTCATTCAGTTCCAAAGAGTGTGCTGTTAAGCAAGTAAGGAAAAAAACCTAACAAGCTTTTATTTACTGAAGGTATAGACTTGTTAAATGTTCTGATATTTAAGATGCTGAATCCACGTGTGGTTCATAACTGTGCCCACATGCTCAAGAAGGACATTGGCATCCTGGCCTATATCAGCAGTAGTGTGGCCAGCAGGACCAGGGCAGTGATTGTCCCTCTGTGTTCAGCACTGGGGAGGGCACACCTCAAATCCTGTGTCCAGTTCTGGGCCCCTCACCACACAAAAGACATTGAGACATGATAATGTCCAGAGAAGGGCAATGGAGCTGGTGAAGGATCGAGAGAGTAAATCACAGGAGGAGGGGCTGAGGGAGCTGGGGTTGCTTAACCTGGAGAAAAGGAGGCTCAGGAGAGACCTTATTGGTCTCTACAACTTCCTGAAAGGAGGCTGTAGTGAGATGGAAGTTGGCCTCTTCTCCCAGGCAGCTAGGGATAAGACAGAGGAAATGGCCTGAAGCAGCTCTAGGGGAGGTTCAGGTTTGACATTTTAAAGAATTTCTACACTGAAAAGTGGGTAAGCATTGAAACAGGACATGCAGGGAAGTGGTGGAGTCATCCTGTGTGGAAATGTTCAATAAATGATTGGGTGTGGCACTTAGTGCCATGATTGTGTTTGGCCAAAAGTTGGGCTCAATCATCTCGGAACTATTTTCCAACTGTAATGATTTTGCGACTTTATAACTCTTAGTTCCTGTCTCCAGTTTGTATTGATGAAGAGTAATAAATGCATCTTTGATAAGAGAAAGTTTGTAAAAGTTTTAGTCTTTTTCCAGCTTGGGGAAAAAAAAGTTTGGCTTCAAAAACCAACTTCCTGTATAACTTTAGAGACATCCAGCAAAAGCCAATACCTTCTTTTAAGCCACTCGTCTAGATTTCTACTTAGCTGGCAAGCAAGATAAGGCCATAGTCTTTACTTGACTGTATAAACCCCAAGCAGACCTTTGTAAGCTACTCTTCCAAAGAACCACTGTGTTCATCATAAATTTTATTTTTTTGAATATCAATATTTTGGCTTGACATAATATTTTGTGATGAAATTTTATTTATATTTTACATCTCCAGTTGCACAGACTTTAAAATGATTTGAAAAGGCCTTTTTTGTTTTTGCTGACTGAATAGGAAAAATATAATGGTGGTAACATTCTATCATCCAAATAATTAACTTTGGCTGTGAGAAACAGTAACTGTGACCTGTGGCACTTTTGATCACTGTCTCAAGTATGGGGCTTCCAGGCCTCAGCCGCCATCTAGCCATAGTACAAGTCATTATCTTCTTTTTTGGCCATCTGACTTGGTGTATGCACCACTCATACTGTTTGAAGTTCATTGTACATTTAAACAGAAATACAAGTTTCTGAAAATCTTTTTGCGTTTAAATCAAAGATTACAATGAAAAAGAGATGAGAAGAAAATTGAAAAAAAACTACCCCAAACCCTCAATCACTGTAGGCGTGATTTATATCCTTCTGTTATGTGCATTTTATGATGAATCATATAGGTGAAATTTGGATACCTCCTCCCTGGGAGTGTTCAAGGCCAGGCTGTTTGGAGCTTTTAGCACTGTGGTCCAGTGGAAAGCATCCTTGTTAATGGCAGTGGGTTGGAACTAGATGATCATTGATGTCCCTTCAAACCCAAACCATTAAATAGCTCTGTGACTGTTTTTCCCTTTTATTAATGTACTCATTCCAATTGAATATAGCTGGCCCTTTTCTTTGAAAATCAGATTGTCAGGAGGCAAAACCTCCACAAATAACTTTCTTATTTTATTTTTGGACATCCTGGTTTAAAACAAAATTAAACAAAACACCATTGGCTTTGGTCCTGTCAGGATGAGCAGAGGTCTGGCAGATTTTGAACTGTGATGGGACTTCATCTTTTTGTGAATATTTACCTATTTAGTCTTAGAAGAATGTGATATGAAATTTTCTAACTATATTTACATATAGAATTTACCCATAGAAAGCACAGAGCTGACTTGAAGGAAAAGCTGAAAGGGCATGAAATAAAAAGAAGATCCTGTAAGGTACTCCTAAAAAAACACCATCAGAAAGCATTTATAACACTGGAAAAGTGAGGAACACATCAGCAAGTCATGACCAATATACAAAGGAACTCCTGCAATATTTTGCAATAGAACAGAAAAATGGTGGATTTTTTTTTTTATGTTGAACACCATGGATTTTCCTGTTAAACTGAGAACACTTTGAAACTGAGCACTGTCTGCTACAAGTTTCCTTTATATAAACACACACACAGAAAAAACCTGACTAAAACCTAAACAAAGAAGTGCAGCATCAGAACACTATTGCCAATGGTCAGAATCAAGCTGTTAAACATGCATATTGCCTTTACTAATGTAATTAATATAGTGGGGCTGGCTAAGATTATCTTCATAGAAGCCAACTCTGCTCTATGATCTACTAAATTTTTATGGTATACAACAAAGAAATGTGAAAAGAATTCCCAGTAAATCCACTTCAGTAAAAAGAAACCAGCCCATTCTTATTTACAGAAAAAGAAGTAATATCTTTACTAAGAAAATTTCAGTTGGGGCAAAAATTGAATTTTTGGTATGCAATTTACCCTTATAATGCCTGAATTGTTAACAATAGAGGGAAAGCATTTTAAAGAAGCTAAAATTTTCAAATTATAGATGAGACTTTGATATTTTTCTCTTCTATCCAACTGTGTTGAATCTCAAGTTGTGTGCCTTATTCTAAAGAGGTATTAGATTCTATATAGTTGACTAGAAAATATTTCATAACCAAAAATGTTAATTTATTCATATAAACATGCAGATAAATGTGCATATAAAACCTTCAAAAAAACTCACTAAAGACAATCTGAGCATTTTAAGCTTTCAAATTAGATATTAGAATATTTTGTCATTTTAAATGCATCCATGTATGCATTGATACATGAATACATACTAATTATGTTATTTTTTTCTTAGCGCACAAATAGATTTTTACTTGGTGATCAGATTTCTGATCTTTGCAACCATTTAACAATAGGGATGAAGGTGCTAACAAATGGATTTCGACTGCTCATTAAGAATTTTCAACTGAAAACATTTGCTTCATCCAAGTTACTCCATTTTCCCTGCGATAGCCACATAATTCTCATTTCCATCTTTTGCCTTCACCTGCCTGCTTGGTGACTTCATGAATGGCTGTTTCTCATGCTAGAATTAAAACAGATAACTTTTGCAGAGAAGAGATAGTGTCAGTACTTATTTTGACTGAAATGCTGGCAATATAAAGCAAAAACAATAGCAAAGTAATATGTCCTGTGCATTGTATAAGAGAGAGCAATTCTTTCTTATTACGAGAGAACATTAAAAGACTTTCCTACAAAGGTTTAGCTTCTATAAGAGAGTAATTTTCAGGAGCTTGAAATGGTTGGCTGGAGCACACATCAATTTGTTTGCTATTTCTAGAATATATTTTATCAACACCTTTTCTCTACAATTTACATTTTTCAAAATGTCACTGTTTCTGTGTGAGATACTAAGTATGGACCAATTAACTATTGATGCTTTCTGCCAAGAATAAATGTTGCGATATAGCATATATAGAGGACTGAATAAATATTCTATGATGGAAATGCAGAAATTACCGGGCTACTGGTGAGTAATGCATCTTGAACATTACCTGAAGCCATGAGTCAGATGCGAATTATTAAATCTGTAGAATCTGTTATAGAAATAGTTGAAACTGCAGGGAAAAAACAAGAACATAAAGTCACCTAACTTTTTAGTTTTTATCTTTTCTATGGGAAAAAAAAACCAAACACCTTACCAAACCTGTTTTGAAGATATATTCAGCTAGGAAAACTTTCAAATATGGTTTATACAAATCCCTACACAGAAGGAAGTAGGTGTCTGAAAAAAATTAGATCTTCTCTAAAGCAACACTGAGGCTACACTATGCAGGTGAAGATATGATAGAAAATAGAAGGAGGCTTTTAGGAAGTATCTTATCCTTAAAAGTATTTCTTGTTCTTTTTAAGCGGTCTGGAGAGAGGATGAACAATTTGAAATCTTGTGGAGCCTTTCAGGGGTTTTTTACTGGTGACTGAAGTAGGGACTGAGGAATGTCAGAATATCTGGGGCTGAAAGCAGTTCACAGGTACTTGCTGCTGGTTCCTATGTTCCCTATTCTTAGATAACTGTCTATTAGTCCAGAAATTATGGAGTTTGTCAATAACTCAGAATACTAGTAGCTACATATTCATTTGAGAATAGTTGGGCAGAAAGTGATTATTCCTAAAAAAATACATTGGTTAAATTATGGTTATTGTCACCAGTTTTAATTATCATCATGTGGTATCACTGGATGATGAGTCAATCTATAGTAATTTGGAAAAGAGTAAATTGTTATTGCAGCTGTATCTGCATGTTATTTTATTTCAGAATGAGGTGATGTCTCTGTAAATACACACCCTTAAAAACGGTCAGGTTTAGAAGATTTATAAAACTTTAAGATAGCAGCTGGGTCTCAAGAACCTCTGTAGAGAACAGAAAAAGAAAGTGGGAGATTTTAGTTGAATATTTTTTTTCCCCAGAGCTGAAGTTTCTGAGGTCTTAGTCTCCTGACAATCACAAAGATGAGATGTAGCCATAAGTGCAATCTTGTGCTGCCAGAATACATGACATGAGCCGGCTCCATCAAAGGAAGAGATTCTTTAGGAGTGAGTGACTATTAAGGAATTTGGGTGATGACATGTAATCTTTCACAAGATGCTTATTGAAAAACTGTCCCTCATATAGGCACAACCTCTTTTGGAGATCCTTGTCTTCAACCCACTTCAGTAAAATTCAGAACTCCTGCCTGTGCTCAGTTGCATATTTGGTCCTATAGGACTATTTGTGAGAATAAAGCACCAAGGGTATGATCATTCACATAAGTAAGCATGATTTTGAAAGATAAAACTTTGTCTCACGTGCATGAAGCAGCACATGCTTGCACATGCTTGGATTTTCTGAAAAGAGAACTCCTTTTATTCCCATTACATTTGGACACAGTTCTACAGGCTTTACCCCTGTGCAAGAAGTTTTAAATAATGTTTCATTAGGTAAAACACCTGAGGATAAATGGGTAGTAACATGTCAGACTGTTTCCTCGTGGTTGGAATATTCACTTAAACCATTTCCTTTGGTGAGCCCTAAGTTCTGTTCTATACTTTGCAGGCTTCTCAAATTTCATGGTGTTTGAGTAAAGCAGAACTGCAATATTAATTGAAATATTAACTTTTAATAAATGTTTGAACTAGTCTTCAAGGTACTGTGAGTTTTGAAAGTAAAATGGACAGAATATTTAAAATAGTTGTACTGCCATCAGAACTCCTTTCTCCTCTATAAGGGCCTTCTATTACCATTGGGTAATGATGTATACAGCATAATACATTAATGTTGCTTTAATGTGTTCAATAGTACAGAAGAATGTAGTAATTAGGCACTAAGGGATTCCTTTTGCTATGATTTGATGAGGTGGTCAATTACCTGTGCTGTACAGCAGCAAGTGGTACAACTGGTTTAACTTAATAAATACATTGACAAAAAGGGCCACTGTGATGTACATTAGTTGCACTTAAAAGGTTCCTTTGAGTTATTACCAAAGTAATACCTCAAATATAAATTAATTTGTTTAGAACAGTTTACACTTTACACATCATTAAATCTTTTTCTATCACATTGTACTGTACATTAGGTAAATTATAAATGTCTAACCAAAAGTGAACATTTGACCATAATGGCTACGTAGAAAAGATAAAAGGTAACAATTTAACTGGAACTTGCCTTTAACTGAAGCTCTTAAACTAAGATTGATAGAAAACAGTTTTTGAGAAGAAATAATGCATACTGATTTATATAAAATGCTCTTCACTGTATTTTCCTTTTTGTATGAAGCTTAATGAATAGATATACCTTTTTTATTTTGTGGTACCCTACCATTAAATGATACCATCATTTCTTTTCTGCCTAAATAAATTCTAATTCTTGTCACCTACTATCTGTAAAGGAAGATTTGAGACATTATTCCTAATTGAGATTTTTTCTGAATATCTTTTAAAGATAAATTTGTTTTATTCTTTCACCCACTATTTAAAAGGATTTTTCACATTTTTATCTTCTAAAGGAATTGTCAATGAGAAACTAAAGCTGCATAGACTATACATTAAAATCACTTTAGTTTTTAAGCTGTCATGAACTGTTAAAAAAATGCTAAGTTGCTATTGTTTAATGTCTGTCATTTTATAATGCTTTAGAAGTTATCTATCCTGTAAAATTATTAACTGATGCTAAAATTGCCTTGTAAGTATTAGGACAATAGCAATTTTGTAACAGCTGGGACACTGCCAATGTAAGATAAGTACATTTTGCTCTGTAGATTCATAAAGTGCTTTGAAATGGTTTGTAACTGATGGATGGATGCATTTTCTAAGTGTAGAAAGCAATATTTTGTAGAGGGAAATGGCTTGAAAGCTGACACACATGCATGCAAATGCCATTCTCTTCAGTAAGTAATTTGCTTTTTCTTTCAAAAGCATAAATGGCATAGTTAGACACATTATTTTGTATATTGCACATAACAATACAAGATGCACAAAAACAGCAAGTACAAAACATTTCATATTGATAGAGGAACCCATGGCTGTAGTATATGATTAGCATAAATGTATACACACTGAAGAAATGCCTTCAGGATTAAAAAGTAAGGCTGAAAACAGGAAAAGTTCTTCTAACTTCAAGAAATAAAAATATTTAGAATATACTTATTATTTCTAGAGCTGTGCCTTTTAAAAATAGTTAAGCTGCATAGAGCCCCAATCAGATCAGGTGGTCAGTATTGCATCTGACCCAATGACCTCATATCAGGCTTTCATTCTGAAGAAAAAATCATTTAAATTAATCCTCAAAGTGTTTGTATGTCAATGATAAAACCTAGGAGAATAACACTCTGGAATATATGTAGGCATGGATATTCTTATAATTTAAGAACCTTTTAATGACAAAACTGCTTTCTGATTTATATAATTGTATCATATTTCTTGTTTATGTAATTATATTATTTAGATCATCTACATCGCAAAACCCACACTAGCCACGAAAACTTCTGGCCAGCTTTTGTAATGATGTTTCATATTAACCTGATGCTTTAGATCTTTACTCCTGGAAATTTCCATGCACTCAGCTATCCGACATTGATGAATCCCAGCCTCACTGAGCACCTGAGAATAATACATCTAAGCCTATACTGAGTAAGCGAAGTCTTAGTCTGGAAAATGGTCCCCAATGAAATCTTTGGAATATCAACTTCAGCAGGTCTACTCAATATGATTAGTGTCAACATATGGCCTTTTTATTTAAAGGAAGACACATTTCCTTCATAGAATCTTGTTAAATCTCTCATTCTACAATTATTGTAATCATGACCTCTATTGTTCATCATTTCCACTAAAATTTTTGCTTCTACATCAGCTTCTTTCTTAAAATATATATTCCCATTAGATACAAAACAGCCATTAATCTTAATGGAAGCTATGCTCAGAAATGAAGTGGGAAAGGTACCCAGGAGGTTTTGCCATATCTTTAAATTCAGTAACAAAAAAAATTGATTTGACGGAAATTCTGATAATGAATGCACATTGTTGAAGAATTAAAATTTAAAATATATTTACATACCTCCTGAATTTATATTAAGAAGAATTGAAACAATACTTCTACTGGATTATGTGACAGAATTCATGCTGATTTCATCCTAAGAAAAGCTGCTCATTTTGTTATACTGTAGGAAAGAGGGTAGGGTGAATAGCTCATAAGAACAGCTTATCTGACAATCTGGGTCTTAATACACTTGATCCTTGCTTGTGAACAGATGATATTATAAGAAGTACAGACTTTTTTTACAATATAAACCCATTTTATTTATTATTTGTCCCACAACTTTATATTTAAAATTCAGAATTGGAACAGTAAAGTTTGTTATTCACCACATGGCTTTCACTCTTTTTCTGAACTTGATATCTGTAAAATGCATGAAAGAAACCCTTGAAAATTATTTTTTTTCTTGGGAATAAGCTCTTGGAAAAATTCCTGGAGACTGTTTATGTTTTTGAAGTATTTGATAATCACTTCTTAGAATTATTTGTCAGTTTTTTTGACTGCAAACTTGTGGGAACATTACAATACAGTGACTGATAAGAAGAATAAACCCACAATCAAAATAAAAAATTCAGTCATGATTATTGTACTTCAGAAGACATAGTTATCCCTATGTGTTTTAAAACAGAATAAACTTATTAATAAGAGGAATATTTTGTTTTTAATGGAAAATCCTGATTGCAGTTCTTTGAAAGATTATGTCATAATACCTCTTTGTTTTGAAGGGTCAGTTTATAGTAGGGAATGTGAGAAAAACATTTAATCAGAAACTGGCAAACAGTCAGTAGAGTGGCAAGAATTTGGTGGTAAACAATACTTCTCAATAAAATTGCCAGATTGAAAGGATCTGATGACTCCCACTTCTAGGAGCTATTTGGAAGAGTCACAACTATTTTTAAATGCATGTGTTTTTAGAAACAAGTTGCAGTAAAGAATCACAAAATTCATTTCATGAGAGTAGGTTAGGTATTTATCTGTATTGTGTCTGCCCTAAGGAGAAATTTCAGCACACAGGGTATGTTTGTCACTTGAGATTATGGCTGTAACACATCAAAACCTTCTGCTATTTTGATAGCTGCTGTGACTGGAGCCCATAGGTTGAAACCAAGCCTTGGAAGACAAAATTTTTTAAATCTATAATATATGCAACCTTTGAAACACCACCAGAGATGAGTGGAAAATACATTTGATTGAATAAATCAATAAACTGAAGAAAAGTATTGTATTTGGTCTGTATTACATCTCGAGTAACATTATAGTTGTCCTGAAAGCAGTATTGAAATAAAATGATCTATGGTTTTGCTTTACAAAAATATAGGTAATTTGGTTGTTTTTGAAAAAAATTAAAAGCTGTGCTTCTGGGGAAAAATATGTGAGACAATGAAAAAGCTAAGGGATTGTAAACAATACTTTTAGAAGCTGCATTTTTAAATTTGCTTTCCTTTACGTGAAAGTGTAATTAATTATGAAGAAAATGAGGAAAATATATTCAATATTATTTTTTCCATTTATTTTATGTTTTCCATATATGGTGTTGCAAATTTCCCTGCATGTTTAATTCATTCATTGTAAGAAAACACATAGACAAAAAACCCCTCCCTAACTACCAGAGAGGTTTAAAGTCTTTTAATTAAAGTCTTGATTTCTCCATTTTGTCATTCTTCTAGTAATTATGTGCGTGTGTGCACAGCACACAGTTTTGTTTCAGTCCTACTGCTAAGCAATGAACATAAAAAAGTTCTTTAAGAACCAACTGTTCTCAACGTTCTTCAAAAATTATGCTAAAGCATTTGTGACTAGTATAAATCAGATTATGTTTTATTTGAAGAAATAAGTAATATGAACAAATATTTTGAGTACTGTGCTTTCCCAGAGTGTGCATATTGACAGTGTTAGTTACCATATGCAGTACAGTGGAGGAAAAGTGCATCTTTGGTTATAAGATGATAAAACTACTACTTCACTAAGTAATGCTAATTAGAAGCAGAAACTAGACATCACACTAGAGACAAAAGCAATTCTGTTGTCCCAGCTTTCTGATCAAAACCACTGAAAATTCTTTTGCTTAATCTTATAAGCAGCTTGAAATATCTGTATACTGCAAAAATCTTCAGACTCCTAAATTGGGATTCTTTTAGAGCAGCCATAATGTTTGGATTAAAACTCCCTCTGTATCTTAAAAAGAAAAAAAAAGAACGGAAAAGAAAAAGAAAAAGTGTCTTAATGGAAATAGTATAAATAACTGAGACTTACAAAAAAAATGTTTATGAAGAAAATGCTTAGTGAGTGTTTGGCCATGATTTAGGCAGTACTTTAAATTTTTCAGTTTGGCCTATTGTGAAGCAGATGGGATCATTTTCTTCTATACAGCTTCTGCAATTCCATCTCACTCTTATTTTAGCACATAATTAGATGTCAAGCATTCTGAGCAGGTTATACAGAAGAATATATACACTAGTGATTTCAATAGGTTTTATGTACTGTAGCTATAAAGACACATTAACCTTTAATTGTAACAAGGCCTGAAGTCAGAAGAAACATGGTGAGAGGTTCAAAACCCCTGCTTGCCACACTCATAAGTCCATCATTCCCCATTTTCTACTTTCAGGTGGTGTCTCAATAGCTAGTATTATGAAACTGAGATGAAATAGTGAGATAGTTGTAAATAAATAATTTCACCCCAAATGTTTTATTTTCAGAATGCAATGGTCCTGGCAACAAAAAGATTTACTTCCAGTGAATCATTGGCAGGTACTTTCACATTTTATAATTATAAAATATGTGAGATTCTGGCAGGTTGACTTACCTCCTCAAATTGTCTTTTATAAAATTTTACACATCTGTCATACTTTTTATCAGCTTTTTTTTTTTTTCTAAACCATTTTGCATGTATTAAGGAATTGAATATGAGCATTCTCCAAATAGGTCAATGCCTAATGTCATCGTCTTTTTTACAAGATAGAGGATCAGTGCTGATTATTTATGCACCATCTGTAAAATGGTGAACCCCTTTAGCTTCTATTCATTTACATATGCATTGACATAAAGTAAGATTGAGATGAGTCTTATTCAGGATGAAATAAGAGATCAGTTATATTGTTCTGTTATAGTTTGTGGTGGTATAGTTTAGGTATTTGAGGCAATAGGAACCATTTACCTTTTGTAGTAAGGCAGAAAAAGTTCAGAGGCTGCTTAGAAATTCCTCTGACTTTCATTGGCTCAGCCATTATCAGAGGCAATAGGTCACCTGTGTTTGCTTTTCAGGAGACTATGAAGTTTATTGGATATAAGGACACAGAGCAGAACAAGTTATTGATTTCAAGGCTTTTCTGAGCTTGTCAGGATAATCTGGTTCTTCGCATACAAAAATTTCCTTCCTTCCGTCCTCCCTTCCTTCCTTCCCTCCTTCCTTCCCTCCTTCCTTCCCTCCTTCCCTCCCTCCCTCCCTCTCCCTTTGTAAGTGATGATCTCAGATGTCCTTGAGATGAGAGGGACTGAATGAAGGAAAAAGATTCCATAAATCTCATTTCATATGGGTCTTCCTGACCTGGGGCTTATCATCTGAGGGGCAGAAGAGTGATCTGGAGGTAAAATGGTGAGAAAATATAACTGCTGTGTTAGGTGGCCTCAACAAGAAAAACAGGCTTCAGGTAGAAGCCAGGCAGAGGAATCTTAATTTCAATATAGCTACGAGGGAAATGAAGAACAGGTAAATTCTGGGCAGTTAAGAAAATCACTGTTACAAGGCAGAATTCAAGGATGCAGGGCTGTGTATTTTATTTATGGTTTTCAAAATTGTAGTTATCAAATACCTTTCTTTCACTTCCTGCAAATTAGAAGTCTGAATTTCTGAACCTGACGCCATGAAAAGACAAAAAAATCCACTAGGAATATTTTTAATTGCTTATCTGATAATTGGACTAGTTTAGATTTTTTTTCTAGTTAGTTTAAAATTTTTTACTTAATATTCAGTGATATTTTACATATCTATAATCATAAATTGTCTTGCAGTTGGAATGCTACTGCTGAAGGGCAACTGAAGGCTCCTGTGTGACTCAGGAATTCTCATCTCAGTAGCAGTACAGCCACATGTACAAGCCCAAAGTTTTCAGTTTTATTGAATGGTAGGTACAGTAACTGCAACATCCTCCTATCCATCTTATTAAATCATTATCATTGTAAAAGCCATCAACAGATTAAAAATTTCTCCTTTCCATGCATCTCAGTCAGCATCTTAATAAAGTCTCTTGGTCACATATTCTATTAGTTATATAAATTGAGCTAAATAGTTAATATTTACTGAATCCTTTCCTAATTATGCTGCTGGAACACTATGTTCCCCCACCACCCATGTATTTCCCTCCTACACACTACTTCCATTTAATTCCCCTGACAAAGTCTTATCAGATTGCATGTGCCCCTGTGCCTGTTATTTTTCTTAAGGTTTCTGCACCTGAAACATATTCAGGTTTGCAAGAAAGAAGATGAACTCTGAATCCCTAGAGTAATAAAAACTTCTGGACAGCTGTTCCCATAAGGAACAGAAATTGGCTCTTAGATACCTACTGTGATGGGGGCTTCACTTCCTTCTACATGTAAATTACATACTTACATCTTATATATGATATTGTATAATATTTATATATAAATATACATTTATTATGTATAACATGTAATATGTATCACACATATACTTCAATGGTTTTAAGTTCACTTAAAATGCTGAGGAACTTCAATCTTTTCTGTCAAAGTCATTAGGTTTCTCACGCATGTAGAGAAGCTAATCTAACTCCTTCTGGCGTGTTCAGAATCAAGGACAACTCATCCTTCAGAACTGCTCAGTTTGGACAACATTCATAAGCTAGACAGTCTCTCATCCTGTGGTGTTCAACTGCTTTTTGATGTGTGTTAAGTTCTTGCTTGTCTTGAGAACTGGGTGGGGTTTTTTTGTTTGTTTTTTATAATTTTCAGTTTTGTATCCAAAAAGGCAAAATAAGCAAGATCCATTCAGTGTTGTGATAACTGCCTGCTGAAAGGACTTTTTGTGCCATCAGAGCCATAGCTGGATCTTTACTTTTTTGCAGAAAAACACTGATGCAATTCTTTGATTTTGTGAAAAGTTGTGGTAAGGGAGAGCAAGGTGGGAGGAGACTGCTTTATTAATGTGTTCTCAGATTTTGAATGGGAAACCACAGGAGGATACTAACCTGTAAGACAATCCACTACAGTATGTGAACCTTAGAGCAGTTGGAAAGTTAACCTTGTAAAAAGAAGTAAGTTCTCAACATTACCTCTAATAGAGATAGTGCTCTGCTATCACAATGCAGGCCAGACTAAGCCACCTAAGTTGGTATGAGGATCCAGCCATAGTGCAGCAGCAGGTGAGAGACTACTATAAAGCAATTTTCATGATTTTTATTATAGACCTCTAAACTAAAAAAATGAACAAAAGATAGAAAGGAGCTTTACAACAGGTTCTCTGTTGTGGGTTATTGTGTTTTCAGCTGCAATGAACCTGATAATGAAGTCAGCTGAGCAAAAGCATAAAGGTCTCACACTGACAAGAAAAAGACATCCCCAAGATTAAGGCAACAGAAATGTCTTAACATTCACTACAAGTACAGTTATATAGACTAGATTGTTGCTAGTGACACTGAAAAAAATGATCAAGTAAGCAAAAATAATGTTTATGCTCCAAATAAAGGTTCATGGTGTCTCTGAAAGGGTAAATCAATAGAGAATTTAAGTTTAGGATTCTGAAAGAGTAATAGGGACTATCAGATAGCAAAGGTTTTGCTGAATTTCAGCATGCTGACATAAAACCCAACAGAGACAAACACTATTTTATCTGGTTCCAAACTGCATTAGCAGCAATGGGGAGAAGGTTGTTACCTGGTTGTGACCTGGTTGTTACCACAGGGGGACTAGACTGGAAAATTTTTGTTGTTCTTTAGTTAACATTACAGGCATAATTTTCAGACAGGTAAAGTCAACATTTCGTAAAGGTAAAAATATTCAAGCCTGTGGCATGTGTCTGTGACTTAATTTGGAATCGTTGTCTTTGATGAGACGGGAGGACCAGGCCCTTGTGTTCAGCTGGGACTCTGAACTGCATGAATTTGAAGCTGGACTTCAGCACTGGATCTGAAAAATACTTAGTAAGGGCTCTTGAAGACTTGAAGATAATTTTTGTTTTTCTTTAATTGAAAGTACTTGCTACCGTGTGGCTTTCTGTCTACAGAAGAACAATACAACAGTTTTAAAAACAATATAGTACACTTCCAACTCTCCTTGAACTTGCAACTCCAAAAATTAATCTTTATGACATGGCCATCCCATGCCCAAAAGGATCTAATTTAGATTTAAAAAAAACATAATCTTTTTTCTCCTGAACTCTACCAAGTATGAATTTGGCACATTACATGTTGCATACAAACATATTATAGGACATAATAGTCCAGTCATTATGAGCTGCTTTATTAGGTTGGTAACACCTCTTTGTCAGGGATATAATCCATTCTCATGGCACAATGACTCCAGGAAGCTTCTGATGGGAATTAATTTACCTGTGTAGCAGCTGAAAAATCATCAGCGTCAGTTGCCATCATTCGTTTTTGCTGCATATAATATAGATGTAGGACTTCTGTATTATCAGCAGAAGCACCTTTACCTGCCCTTAGCTATCCTCATAAGCCTCATAAGACACTCATGAGCCTTTCATGCTAGACACAATACACACTAGAGCACAACTGCCTCACATAGCAGGCATGCTCTGAGCTCACCTCTCATTAAAGGAATGGTTTGGGCATCTAGTAAAATGCCATTGTAGTTTTCCTGAAACACAGTGACTGACAGAGCTAAGGATTTTTTTTTTTTTTGCAACAGTTGCATGGCTAAAGCTCTTACTCAGAAACTATCTGATAGAAGCAATCTGTCCCACCCTCCAGACATGTACAAAGTGGTGCTAGGGAAATGATCCCCTTACGTCTTTATGAACTTAGGCCACTGGAGTGAGATAAATTGTGCCAATGTAAGGCAAAGGAAAATTGACAATGCTGGAAAAAAACACATAAGGAGGAAAGAATGTGGTTGCATGGTCCTGACTGGGCATACTGTGTTTCAATTCCTGAAGTTGAGTTTCTTACCTTTTTAGAAACAATATAATGAAAATGCAGATGCTAGGTAAGGGTTATCAGACTGTGAGAGTTGCCTTTCCAGGAAAATACCTGTTGACTGAGTTATCAAACTGTGTTATTTATGGCCTCATTCCTTTTTCTACAGGTGAGCCTCTGGCACCAAGAGTTTGCCATGCACCGGAAGAAGAAAGGAAACTGAGCAAGGTCTCCTGTTTATACATGGTACTGCTCTAGTTATTAGGCATTTATATAAAGACAGGCTAGGATCTGGCCTATTTCAAATGACAAAGCATTGCACATAGCCCAGTTCCATGAGTGGGCCAAGATGATATACACATGAGTGAAAAGCATCCTTCTCATGTACTGAATTAGGTAATTAAGTCTTGGAGAGGGTTAGAAGTTCAAGACAACCTCATATTGAAAGCTTCATGTTTGCTAACCTTTTGTAATTCTGTGTAAAGTGTACAGACTTTAGGCTTACTCTTCTGAAAGATCCATTTTTTTAGTTAAAATGGAATTTAGAGATTAGAAATTATAAATGGAATGCTGCAGCATGCATACTTTTAAAATAAAATTTAGACCTTGTCTGTCTCAAACAATATTTTTAACATTTTAATTGCTTATTTTGTGTCATGCTAGAAATAATTACTTTCCTCAGTTTTAACTTACTTATCCTAACAGCTCTTTGAAACAGGATACAGCAGGCTCTATCTGAATTCTACCCTGGGACTGAATGCAGAATTTAGGTAGGATGATCAATCTTAATACAATGAAAAGATGTTAAGACAAAATAATGCTTCAAGCCACGTGCGCAAAACAAAGAATCTGTAATTTCAATTTTAAAGCCACTAAAATTAGTCTCTAAGAATCCCAAATAAATAAAAATAAAAAGCAAATTATGCAATCAGGCGATTCGATCCCCTTCTAAACCTGATCACTAGAAAATTCTTTTGATATTATGAAAATGCTTATTTTTATCTAACTCCTGTGTTGGACATGGGTCAAAATTTTATACTATTTCAGAAGCTCTTTTATACCTTTCAAAATTTTTTTTTTAAATGGGCCCTTAAGGAAAGATGGATAATTAACAAAATTCTACCTGTATTGGACTATTCTACCAAGAAATACAGTCACATTTCTAATTTTTGTTAGCCTTTCTTTTATAAAATTCCCTCCACGTCAAAGGAGAAAATATTTTATTCAGTTAATATTAGAAGTTTCATAGATATTTTTGATTTATAAAAAATTCTCAAGGGATTTGACTTCAGTGCTGAGAAAATGCAGCAAAACTACTTCATAATTGAATATCTTTGAGTAGGAGTTTGAAACAGTAATTTACTTCTTTTTAAATTTTAATTTTGTAAAATTTTTCTTCTCAGCCTAAACAAAAATCATATCTATGATTCCCACACACTTCTTTCACCAACCAAAAGGATGGATTCTTACTGTTTAGCAGTCCATGGTGCCATATTCAAAAACATGAGAACTATTTAAGCATATGCAAGCTTGAGAGCCTGCAAAGGAACATGACAGTATGATATAATAATATAATAATTTTTAAGTGGACTTTTTTTAGCAAGACAGTCCACAGGTTAGTCTTTCTTCGTAATTCATTATTATTCACCAGAGAGGCGTCTTATCCTAAGGCAAAAGTCTGACTTATTTGAAGTCAGTAGCAAAACTCCCACCTACATCAGTGAGATAGAGACATAATCTCTGGAGCAGTGTTCATTAAATTATTTTTTTAAAAAAAAATAATAAAGAATAATCACAAGGTTTTTTTGAGTGAAATTTACCCCCAGAAGGCAGTTAATTGCTTTACTGACTAGTGGAATTTTAAGTTTCAAGACTGCGTATCATAAAAAAGCTTGAAACTTCAATGTGAAATAAGTGATTACATAGTTTGGCATAATTGCAATATGTCACAAAAAGACAAGCTGTTAAAAACTGCATTAAAGCTGGCAAAGTGAACACCTCTGAAGTACAACCAACGTGGTGTCATGCTTGGAACAGCAACACATATGTTCCAGAACATAGATTGCATCAGAATCGAAGAGGAGTTTCTTTGTCAAAGAAAGACATCGTCTGATATTCTACCTACACACAACAAAAAAATGTCTTTATTTATTATTGGTTATGGTATTTGTTGTGAGTACATTCAGTACAGGAGAGTTCCTGGTGATGTAGATCTCACCAAAAAAAAAAAAAGGGAAGCAAACAATAAGAAGTAGTAATATTTGACCTGGGACTGATTTCAGACAACAACTGCTGTTACCACTGCTCAGTGTTTTGTGTAGCTGGTAATTGCACGGTACATCCCTCTTATAAAAGCATTTTTTCATTGATAAATCAGCCTGTAAGCAATATGGGAGTGATGAGTGCCATTGGGAAATGCTGTTTCCACTGGTGTCTCTTGAACTCCTTCTGCACTATTAGCTATAATTATATAAAATTCCTTTGACTAAAAATGTTAGCCTTAAAATTAATTGATCTTTCCTGGACTCATGACTTCACCAGCAAGTCTCATATAATATCTCTCATTCTCTCAAGACTTTCTTAGGAAAAATTATCAGCTCTTAAAGAAAGACCACGCTTGAGGGGTTGCTTTCTCACTATTGGCACTTAACAGCTGACTCTCAGTGGTCATACTCAACCTATGCTTTTTCAGGCAGCATGTGTGTGGCAATTTCATGTCCTGTTTAGCTTTTAGGTTTCCAGAGGTTTCCCAGGTGACCTTGCTGCCTTCCACATTTGTCTGTGGATAATATCTAGATGTGTCTATGGAAAGTCACCTCTAGAATGATGCAAAATAGACCTCTCATTTCCCTGTTAACCTTTTCCATCTATACCCTCCCAAGCATCTAGAGGCAACTGACTATGCACACTGAAGAAACCTGGTTATTAGCCAGCACTTTCAGACATGAATGTGCCAATTCTGGTTACTGTAAATAACACATAATTACTATAGCATTTCAGATAGCACACCATATTGGCTGACTTCTAAAACCGACTGGGAAACAGCACGACAGGAAGCAGTTGCAACATGCCTCATACACCACAGCTCATCTGAAACAGACTCTGAGGATTTGCAAGGCTGGGCACTCAAAGCAGCTTAAGGCTTTTCATTTATCTGACCACACCATAAAGGAAAGCACTGTCTTCTCAGGAGTTTTTCCAAAGCAAGCAGTTCCCTTGAGACTGAGCCTTAAGAACTTAGACATCCAGTATAAAATAACACATCCTTTTAGAGTTATTACCTTGCTTTTTCTGTCCAAAACACTTGAGAAGCAACATCAATCAGATGTAAAGGCGTCATCTAGGGCTGTAGAATCTGTCTTGGCTTCCTTTGTGGTTTTCTTCCTCAGTTGATTTACTCCATTTTTCTGTGTATTTAGACATTTTTTGGTGAGTTTGCTCTTGTAAATTTGTGTCTCCTGGTCTTAAAAACCTCCTTTGTTTTTATCCTTAAAGATATGTGATAGCAAGTCTTAGCACATTTTGCTCTCCCATTACTGAGTCCATTACTGCAGTTGACAACGTAAATAGCATGATAGGCTTGAACACACATGCACACAGGCCCACAGATCCTAAAAGACAGGTGCATGTTCTTTTTTAATTTTATGAATATTGGCAGTTAGTCTACATCGAACAGAAATTACGTTTATATAAATAAGATCATGTAGGGTGATCACAGACTGTGGTCCTTGTATGACCAGTTATCAAGCAAGTAAATGCTCTGAAAACACCTCATATATTCCCAATATCCTTAGCCACAAACCTGACAATTTGCTGTGTATTGAGCCACAAGAAATATAAACTTTGGATGGTTGTTCCAAAAGGCTCACTAATTTGTCTTGCATAGAATGTCTACTGCTCTCTAAGTAAAAGAGACATTTTAAAAATTTTTACACTGTATATTTTACTTTTTCCTTAATGAAGTCACATTCAAGTTTTACACTGAATTAGTGTTAATTTAGCAATTAAGTGGGATGAAACTTCAATTGAACAGTGTTTTTATGCAAAAAAACTATTCACATCAGGACTGTTTTGAAGTTAAGCTGGGAAACTTTTAGGGATAGTACATAGATCTTCATAGGAGTTTTACCTGAGATAAGAAAAGAAATTTTGAATAAAAGTTATAGCTTCACATTCATTAAATCATCTGTCATTTCCACCTTACATATGAAAATAACTTTCCCCCAGCTTTATGGTGCTACAGGAAGGCTGTAGCTGTAGAATAAATTGGTAAGTTAAGTTGCAACTGTCTAATATTTCTGACAGTACTCTTCTGAATTCAACAGTTAACTCCTCTTCATCTTTCTCAGAGCACCTTATTTGCACATAAATAAATGTTAATTTAGAAATGGCTTCATAGAGTAGTTCTGTGATATCATAGCAAGTCCAGTGTTTGCAGGATAAAGCCAGTACATATTTTGCTAGCAGTTTCTCAATTGTGAAAGGCTTAGGACAGTAATATTCAGCACAGTGACCAAACGGGCAGATAAAAATAAGTGGAATACTGTTATGAATGATATGCTATCTGAAAAGTACATTATTAGACTTTCATGTCACAGTATATACCTCAAACAATGAGTTAAGAACTGTATTGAGAAAGCACACAGTTTCATAGGTGACAAGAAGGAAACATGCTGGAAGGCCACACAAAAGGTGGTGAAATCAATGTTCTGTGTAAGCCAAGGGGAGCCTACTGATGAAGCCTTCCTGCTCCAGCTACAGGAATCATTGCAGTCTTGGGCTTTCATTCTGCAGCAACAACAACAGATGAGGAGCAGGCTGAGGTACTTAGTTTTTTTGCCTCAGACTTCACAGGCAGCTCCTCTTCCCAAATCTCTCAAGTGGATGGACAGCAGGATGAGGACTTGGGGAGCAAAGTTCCTCTGACTGTAAGTAAAGAGCAGGTACATGACCACCTGAGGAACCTTAATGCACTGTGGGACCTGATGGGTTGCACCCCAAAGTCCTAAAGGAATCGGCTCATGTAGCTGCCAAGCCATTTTCTGGGATATTTGAAAAGATATCATGACAGTCAGGGAAGTCCCAGATGACTGGAAAAAGGGAGATATTGTACCTATCTTTAAAAAGGATAAAAAAGAAGATCTTGGGAACTAGCAACCTGTCAGCCTCATCTCTGTGCCTGGGAAGGTCATGGAACAGATCTTCCTAGAAGCTGTACTAAGACACATGGAGAACAGGGAGGTTTGGGAGAGTCAGCACGGCTTCACCCAGGACAAGTCCTGCCTGATCAAGTGGCCTTCTGTGGTAGAGTAACTCCACCAGTGGACAAGAGAAGGGCAACAGATGTAATTTACCACAACTTCTGTTAAAGTGTTCGACAAGGTCCTTCCCAACCGTCTTCTCTCCAAATTGGAGAGAGAAGGATTTGATGGTACTGTTAGATGGATTAGGAATTGGTTTCATAGTAAGATGCAGAGGGTAGTGGTCAGTAGCTCAGAGTCCTGATGGACATCAGTAACAAGTGATCTGTACTGGGACCAGTGTTATTTAATTTCTTCATCAATAGCATAGACAAAGGGATTGAGAGCAACTTCAGCAAGTTTGCAGATGACACCAAACTGTGCTGTGCCATTAGCACATCTGAGGGATGGGATGACATCCAGAGGAACCTGGACAAGATCAAGAAATGGGCCCATGAGATTTAACAAGACCAAGTACAAAAATGTGCTGAAGAAAACCCTGGTATCAGTACAGGTTGGGGGAAGAAGCAGCCCTGCCCAGAAGGACCTGTGGGTGCTGCTGGCTGAGAGGCTGGACATGACCCAGCCATGGGCACTGCCAGCCCAGAGAGCCAAGGGTGTCCTGGGCTGCATCCAAAGCAGCGTGGGCAGCAGGGCCAGGGAGGGGATTCTGTCCCTCTGCTCTGCTCTGTGAGACCCCACCTGCAGTGCTGCCCCCAGCTCTGGGGTGCCAGCACAGGAAGGACATGGACCTGCTGAAGTGACGCCAGAGGAGGAACACTGACATGATCAGAGGGTTGGAACATCTCTGCTACAATGGAAGACTAAGAAAATTGTGATTGTTCAGCCTGGAAAAGAGAAGGCTTCAATATGACCTACTCTCAGCCTTCTGGTGCTCTGTTTACAATGGCATGTAGCAACAGGACCGTGGGGAATGGCTTCAAACTGTAAGAGAAACAGTTTACATTAGATAATAGAAACAGATTCTTTACTGTGAGGGTGGTGAGGCACTCAAACAGGTTGCTCAGTTAATCTGTGAATGTCCTGTCCCTGGAAGTGCTTAAAGTCAGATTGGATGCAATTCAGAACAACCTGACCAAGTGAAAGTTACACCTGTCCGAAACAGGGGGGTTGGAACTAGATAATTTTTAAGGTCCCTTCCAACCTAGGCCATTCTAGGATTCTGTAAATAAAAATATTTTTCATGCTCAATGGAGTAATTTCCAACTTGGAAATAATGGGTATACAGTTGCTACGTATTGGTGTCCTATCACATTCAATATTCTAAAAATGACAAATAGTTACCACACTCCTGTCCATATCAATTAACAACACAGAACTGTGGCCCTATACTTTAGATGTTTGAAATTATAAATTGCTAATAGAGGTAACAGAGTATAATTGGATCATTCCTTGGTGTGAAATGGTGATGTCTTCCTTTTTAGTCCCTTGTACCTGTAAATCATTCCAGATAACACATCTTAAAACTGAAGTGACAGGACTGACGAACAAATTCACACAGACTTAGTGTAACACTTCACACTATATCCCATTGAGTGTTGCAATATATGTCAATTAATATTTCTTTACCTTACAATAGTTTGAACATATTTTGTTCCTTCCAAATTATTTTGAGAATTCTTTTATTTAATAGAAATATGAAACTATCAATTGAGGTATGAGATAATGACTTACCCAGGTGTCAATTCTGAGATTTTCCGAAATAGTTTTTCTAAAATAAGGAGGATTTAAAGGACAGGTTGGTTCATGACAGTTTTTAAAGAAGACTATTGCAGCACTTAAAAGAACTTGCTTTTCTTTTCTCTCAGTATATATTAAATTATTTTATGTAACACTTTTTATTTTTTTTAACTTCAAACTGATATTCACTAACTGCTGTAAAAGTATTGGTAGACCATGATTTGCAAATCTGAGCGCTCCATAACTGGCATATAAAATTTTCAGCAAAGTCTTAATAGAAGAGACTTGTAATGAGGTTTCTTCTTATGTGGATCCTCTTGCCTTAAAAGATAAACCACAAGGATGACTAATATAAAAAAAAGTGTCATAAAAGTGTAATTCATATTATTAAATAATAATTAATTAACGAAGTGGAATACATTAAAATTAGTTATTTACTTAATAATTTGCAAGGCTGTAAATTTTCTCTTCAAAAGAAATGTTGTCTTAAAGAATGGAACCATGGAAGAAAGGCAAAATATTTAAATTCTATCTAAGACCTTAAAATAACACTGTCTTTATTATCTGCAGGAGTTATGAGAGCTAGCAGCAGTTTACTTCATTTGAATTTCTGCTAGTACTATTTCAAGCCCCAGAGCTCCCTGTTCCTAAGATCACCTCAGAGTTTTTCTCCGTAAAAACTGGTTTTACAATCTCACAAATACTTGCTAGCCAAGATCACATAATGCAATTCATGATTATTATTATAAATTATTTCTAAGGATGGATAGCTGAATGGTAGGACATTTAAGAAGTGGATACAATAACAGCAGCTACAGCAATATTTAACTGAAGATAAATAATTTTTTTTCAGGCTACAGTAGCAAAGAGAAAATACCAGGAGCAAAGATGTGGACTGGGCACCCTCTCCAAAACAAATCATCAGAGCTCTACCTCAACCTCTGGGCAAAATCTTCAAACCTTAACATGTGGTATCATTCATTGGAGCATATAGTCTGCAGGTGAAGTCTCATCCTACATACACAGGATAACATTCAGGAAACTGAGTGTATCATTAATACAACTTATAAAAAGCACTCAGAAAATTTCCTCATTAGCTTACTTTAAAATATTTTTAACATGCAATGCATAAACAAATTATTTTTTCCTATTTCTTCATTTTTTAATATTTAAAATACTAATTATTTTAAATGAGGATGGATACTTTTAACCTTTTTTTAAATAAATGATTGACTATAAATTCTATAATGAAATGGCATTTCCTATTTTGCTACTTATAAAAATTGGTTGGTTAATATTGCTTATATGTTTGCATGAAAACAACATTTCTTTGCACAAAAATACTTCTATTAATTCTATTGACTTATCATTTTTGCATGTGTCATTGACACTGACTTGCTCTACAGCTTTGATTTTTCAGTGTCTCATGGTTCTGATGATAACTAGAGGAATTAATTTGAGCAACTGTTTTAAATTAGTGGAAATATTCCAGGCTAAGTAAGCAATTCATAGAAATATTGCCATTCTAAAAATCTTTAACATGTATAAACAACAAAGGCAAAAGTATTTTGATAGTTTTACAAGTGCTTTAAAATACATTTCTCTGAAATTGTTGCACAAATAGTAATGTTTTGAATAAATATGAAGATACTATTATAACTAAAGTGATAATATTGAGTATACATACAGTGTTAAATGTTATGTTACAGTTCAAACATTAACACATGCATAACCCAAAATTTCATATTCATCTGATCTCAGTCTCTCATATATTAACTTTAACGTGACTGCATATGTCATCTTTTGAACATAAACACTGAAAAATAAGGAAATGAAAAATTAAATACTTATTTGGTTTTTGCTTTTGTTTTCCTTCATTAGAAGGGGAACACATTCTGTCCAAAATAGTATTTGCTCCCTTCTCAGGTGCAGATGACTGTTAATATATTACAGTAGGCATCTGTGCACAGAAGGAAAGCTGAAGAGTCAGTAGAAAGACAGAATCCCTTGAGTAGCACAATTAAGAGTGCAAAAAGTTCTGGAATAACTTTTAAGTTTGATGACGGCTGACTCCTTAACCTGTCAAGACCATACAACAGCAGCAATGTGAGCTAATATCTATTTCTGGTATCCAACTAAGCACAGAACTCTTGGTAAGACAGAACATCATATTTACAGTGATAGCTCTTTAACTCCTGAGAACAGCTCAATATTTGGTCTTGAGAGTGCTGCCAATCAAATACAAAAAAGGCTGCCTTCAAGACAGCTGGGTACCATTTCTAAAGAGGCTAAAAGAAAACACTGTAAATACTGTTATCAAAATTGATGAGTATGCTCTACACTCTGTGAGAAAAAAATATGAAGGAATAATCTTTGCTACAGCCCTTGGCTGAGATTCAAGGAAGAATGATTTGGTGTCTCTATGTTTGGGTCCATGAAATTTAGTGTTTAGCAGGAAGCAGATATCACCTTTTCTCGAAATTGCAGATCTTTGGCCATGGCTCCTCCGATCTGTGAAGAAAGTCTGGCTACTCCTCAGGAGCACCTCACAGAGACCCCTCCTGAGAACAAGCAGTCTTTTCATGCCTTTCTGCAGTGAGTCCACTGCATTTTTTCAGACTTCCCATTTTTGGGAAGGAGTGCACAAAGGAGGGAAAAACGAGAGGACAGTACACTAGTCGTCTTGAATGTGTAGTGCAAAACCTCCCATTTCTCATAACAAACTGAGAACGCAAGCTGTCATTAATCTTAATATAAGTAAATGTTTCTGAGATAGTTCTTATTAGAGACTTTTATGGTTTGTACATGTTTTGTGATGTGCTGGAGCCAGACTAAAATTCTATGTAAGTATGTAAGAGCTCTCATGTCTACCTTGTTTGTTTAAAATGAAGAGATGTCTTGCTAATTGGCATTATTTTCTTTTAAAGTATTTGAAATGGGAGCATATCCTTCCTTAATTATTACAAATGAAGCTTCTGTTCATTAAGCATAATATTAATATTTTCCTTTTCTTTTCACTCATTACTTCCTCTCAAATATTTGCCATCTTGAAATTTTGTTCAAGTTATACACTTTAAAATTACAAGCAATTTTTTGTGTACTTAATGTTCCATATTAAGCAAGTGGAATTTAAATTCTCGTTTCCTTGATGTTCTGTTTTATGTTAAACAAATTGAGGATTATGCATTGATGGTATAAATATACATATAATCACTTCTTTAATTATGCATATGATTGCTGCCTAACTTCGTAATATGTTCCTACAGTTACTGCAGAACTAAAATATTTTAATTTTCAAACTGTTTTTCACAATGTTAATTTGCTTTCATTTCAGGGCTTTCTATTAAATGTATTTAAGAAAAGATCTGTAATGGCCTTGATATTCACTTATCTGCATATTAATTGATTTTTTTACTGTTTTCTTTAACTTTATTATAATGACAATTTTTAACCTCTTCGAAGGATGGAAATGTAATCTAGAAATAGTATTTAATATATCCTGTGTTCTGTAAATACTGGAGAGGGGACTTGCAGTGTCATAATGATGATTTCTCTGTACCACAGTTAAAGATTTAATATTTAATATGAAAAAATACTTGTTACAAAAGCATCTTCAGATTTTTCAAATCGGACGAAGGAGATCACTTAAGAGTGCTTGTTCCTTGTCCCATGTGTTTGACAGTTCTGAACTGAACTGTGCTTTTCAACCAGGTAAACTCAAGCTAGCCAATAAATTGTGGCAATGCGTGTTTGGTTTCTGTGCAGAAGGGACCAAGCCTTCTGTGTGAGCAGCACCACGCCGTCACAGAGCAGCCCCACAGCCCCTCTCCTGAGGCTTCAGGAGCTGGGGGCAGCTGCAGCTGGAGGGGGAAGGGGATCATGGCTGTGGAGCAGGAGGTGCTAGAGGGAGGGAAGGACACCCTGGGATGGGTGAACTGCACCAGTGCCAGTTCCTTTGGCTCTCAGCAGCAGAGGGCCCCTGAGCCTCCTGCTACAAGGGACCGAACGCTACAGAGAGTAAGCGGGTCTCGCAGCAGAAGGCTTCCTGATGGAGCTTGAGCTGTGGCCTCTCAGCAGATATGGTGAATCTTAACTGATCATATCTCAGCTGAAGAGCTCTGGGCAATAAATTTTAGCCTGTTAAGACTAGCAGGTGCTAAGCTGAAGGGTGCTGTTAGTCCCAAAAGAAGGAGCTGTCAGTCGGATAGACAGAACCACATCTTTCTTGGCTTGTTTTCCCTCTGAAAGCTGACCAGCTTGCACTGCATGTGCAGTGGGGTGAGATGGCTGAGCTGACTTGCCTGCTTGCTCTTGCTGAAAGGCCAGAACTGTGTACCCCTTTCTCTGGGCTGTGCATTTCCCCTGCTTCTTCTTTGTTGCTTGCTGCTTCTCTGACCTCTCTCTGAGCTAATTCAGTTAATTAAACCATGAGTAAACTAACCCAACCAATAAAGGAAATAGCTTTCGGTCGGAATAATGAGTCAGTTTGCTGAGGGGTCAGATACATGCCAGAGATGGAATGCAAGGCAGCAGAGAATGGGACTGCTCCTTTTGGCATCAGAAAGCTGTTAAGCCTGCTCAGTTGTTCCTGGAGCACACACCTCCAACCACAGCCTGACAATGCAGATAAGGCCAATGAAAAGGCTAACCCCTGCTGAAAGGGATGTTCCCACTTCCTTCCTCTCCAGCCTGGCTTTGTGCTTCTTCTGGCACTAATGCTAATTTAATCCTACCACCAGCTAGTTTGGGGGAGATTACTGCATTCTTTTGTTTGTTGGAGTGGCTTTCTAACCTACTTGCTGAGGGGTCAGATGGTGGTAGGAAAGAGGTGGGAGTGCATGGCTGGACTTCCTCTTAGCATGCCAGTTGGCCTTTGAACTGCCTTGACTGCTTTGTTAGGCTGTGATCTGCAGTTCTGTTCACTAATTATTGGGAGTAGCTAAACCCCAGAGTAAGAAGAAAGCAAAGTGTGCAGGCCTGTAGGCTCAGGGAACTGCTTGTCTGTAGGTTGCTGACAATTGATGATGACTTGGATGGTCCTCCAGCCAGGTTGAGAAGTTTCAAGGGAAAAAAAAAGTGTCAGGTGGGTGACTGAAAGCTGGTAGAAGGAGGTCATGCAGCTGAAATGACAGCTGCTGTAATGGATGAGTGGTTTTGTTACCAGCAGTCATTGTGTGGTAGCAATAACTCATTCAAGCGAAGTATGATTGATTTGTAAAGCTGGCATTGCCACAAGTTTGTGTGTGTACACACATGATGCATTCCTACAAGAAGCCCAATGGCCAGAGTCCCAAACTGAGTCTCAGCGGTGGTGAAAACTGCAGACATGGGATTCCCAAACATGAGAAAACTGAGGCTCAACTATGTGGAACAACCTTTCTAACTTAGAGTTATTTGCAGACTTCTCTTTGGTCAAAACACCTATGTTTAAATTATTTGACTATAAATGAAAAAAAAAGCCTTGTGCTTGCATTCAAAGATCACAGTGAGGCTAGGAACAGTGCTGAGTTTGTGTTCATACAAGCTCTGGTTGGGAGCTATGCTGTAGGCATATATCCACAAAACTTAATATATTATCTTTTCCAAGATATTCCTGTTTTCAGAGCACGTAACTTTTTTTTTTCTGGAGGTATGTTTTTCTCTTCTGATCATGTACTGCATAATATGCAATGTTTTCTTTGTTTATCAGACGGGGTGGACCTAATTTCAGCTTCTCATTTTGCTCATGCAGTAGTTGGCCAAGTTTAAGAATCAGGTGTGTATAGCACATGGAGTAAAAATTATCTTGAGTTTCTTTTTATCTCTGGCAATTAGTTATGAAACAATTTTTACAAATAATTTCGATGGTGGGTAAGATTTCACATAACTTCTAGTAAGGTTATAGATTACAATAAGCAGTTCCTTCCCTAGATAAGTTACACTAGGATAGAGTAGTTCTCCACACTTAATCTGTGATGACTGGCATTTAAAAGGAGAAGCTCAACCTGGTGAGCAGCAGCTCTGTAAAAAAGATGCTGACAGCACAAGGCCCACTTCTGCTCTTGCAGGCTCAGAGCTCACTGCAGAATGGATGAGCGAGACTGAACTGTTGACCTCAAGCAACTGGCAAGTGTTTTTTCCGACCTGTGAGAATGTTGACCCTAGAAAAAAGAAGTACTGCACGCTAACTTTGGATTAATTATTTCCTTAGGATTCCGGAAAGGTAAAACTCCTAATAGCTGTGCTGAAGGACAGACTTACCACTCTGACTAGTGAAGACAGACTTGATAACAAGCACTGAAGTAAGTGTGCAGGCCAAGCACACCCCAAGAGGGTGTTAGAAGAGTCTTGTGGCAATATTCTTGTTAATTTTTGAGACAGATGTATTGGGGGTGGGTGTTCTGGGGATAGGTTAATTCACGTTGGGGTCAGGTAAAGACCCTTAATGAGGATAGATATGCAGAAAATAAAAGCAGACCTTAAGTGGTTCACTTAGTTGCCACTCTGGCATGTGCAATCTGCACAGATTTAAATAATTAACACATTTAAAGTCCCTGTATCCAGTACATTTGCAGAGATCAACAAATTGATTATTTTTACAGTGAGTTGATTTGAATTCCATTGGCTCTTTTATGATGAAAGTTGGTTTAGGCCAAAGTAGTTGTTCTGAGCCATAGGTGCCTTTCAGGTAGTATCATGGTGAAAAGTGAGCATGTGTATGACATACACAGCAATATCCAGAAAGTGCTTTTGCTGAGACTGAGCATGATAGCGGAATAAAAATTTTAAAAGGAAAATCAAGGTCTGTGCTCTGGCAGGCTATCAATATAACACAAGTAATTAAAATTGGAAACTAGGAAAGTAATTTTAGCCTCTACGGAATAAGACTTTGTTTGGAAGCCACTTTGCATGCTTAAAATGTATGATTTATCAGCTTTTATTCTGAGATTTCATTGATGTGGTTGGAAAAGTTAAACAATCAACACACGCTAACAATTACAAATGTTAACAGTCCCTGTAACAGAAGTGTGACAAGTTCTTTCTCCATTTGCACTAAAGGATGTACTTATTTCATGGTACAGGTAGCAGCTTCTGAAATCTGCAGTGTTTGTGATTTTTCATTAGTGGGAAGAGGAAACACTGGATGAACCCTTACCAATGCAGCTCACATTAGAAGTGGAAAGAGTCCAGAAATACAAAATGTAGAAACTTCATCTCCAAACTTCTGTCACATACAGACTTTGAAATAGGTTGCTGGAATGCATAGGCCTTTCATGTGTTTCACCAAAGACTTGATAATGAAAATGTGGGTCATGATAATGAAATTTAATTGCTTAAGATGTGCACCTAGCAAATATATGTGATGACTGTAAGAACTCTCTTGTGTTCAGAGGTAAAATAATTAATATTTTTTGGATAGGCATGATATTTGGGAATTTATCTCAGCACCCTTTGGTTTGCCTTTTATCCTGTTCCCACAAGACAAATATACTTGCCACATAAATAATAATAATAGTAATAATAATAATAATAATAATAATAATAATAATAATACAGTATTTCTTAAAAGAAAAGAAAGAAAAGGAAGAAATTACATCACTATTTTCATGGTTACCAAGTGTTTGCATATATTACTTGTGAATGACCAGGGAAATCCTAGGTAAAAATCACATGTTGGAATTTGGAAAGGAATACTGAGAAGAAGAAAGCAAAAAATAGGGCCATAAGAATGCAAAGAATGTGGCAAGTACAAATGATGTATTAAAAACAAATGTAGCTTGGTAGATGCATATATAGAATTCCTAAAATTCATATTAAAGCATTGCAAAGAATTGATTTTCAGGTTAACAGTTAAAATTCAAAACCAAGCACATTTTATTCAATGGCTGATGTCATTAACACTTGTTTTTACGAAGAAAAAAAAAATGTCTTTAAAAGAGCTAACCGTGTTTATTAAGATTTCCATAATGCATGTTTCCATGCACTTGTGGTATTATCAAAACAAAAGACTTAATTCCACAGCAGGAGGAGATGCTTTCCCTTTTGCTTTGTAGTTCAGTAATGATACCCTGCTTCTGAAGTGATAAAGGTCTGATAAAATTCCTCTAAGTGGGTACTAACTGTAACTATTAAAGTGAGGGAGACTTGGATTCTTATTTCAGGTCCAGCAAATACCTGCCTACATGACTTCCTAAAGAAAAGATTGGGAAGTATTCGGGACAGTTCTGTAGTCTGATGACCTGGGTAGCCTGCCCCATGGGGTCTGTTTTGTTTCAGACTTGCTGCTCTGAATAGAGTGGACTACTTAGTTGTGTTTCCCATTTTAAAGGGACTTTGTTGTGAAGGGGGAAGGTTTGGAGAGAGGATTATGAGTACAAGGAAATTCTTCTGCCTCTTCTGATGAGGCTGTAACCTTTTTCTAAAGCACACATTGAAGCTGAATCTAGAAGCCAGATTACCTGTTTCGAATAAATGATTCATGACCCCAAGCATACTACAATCTGTTTCTTAACAATTTATACCACAACAATGGAAAAAAAAACAAACAAAAACCCAAAACCCTTGTGTCTCTGGATTTTCAGTCTAGATCTTAATTTCCTTATCTTATGCACTGGAAGCAGAATAGCAAGTTAGACCACATCAATGTCTTTTATCACTATTATTCAGATGGAAGCTATCAAGGAGTCCCTTGGAGTTTTGCCTTGCCACTGTGAAACAGGGCAATGCCATTGTGTAGCTGATGCTCCCACTTCAGCATCCCTGCAGTGGGGCACAGCAGGAAATTAAAGCATGTTCCTTCCACAGTCTACACAGCTGAGTTTTGGTGGGTGCTTGGTTGTAATGGGTCTGCGGATGTAATGGGTGCCCTGCAGAGACTAAGTCCAGTGAGTTTCAGGTGTTCCCATGGGGAGAGTAGCTGAAGCCTGAAAGCTCAGACAGCAGCCACTGCAGAGAGCCTCCTTTGCCTAATTGCAAATTGCTGGGGAGTATGTTTGGAGTATGTTAGGAGTAGGTTTGTTTTTGAATGGAAGGTCATACTAAATGTGTTATTTCCATGCATTTTTTAAAGACACCTGTAAATTAATAATTCTTTCAGTCTGTCAACTTGAAAACTTAAAAAAGATTTCTGGTTTGAAACAGAATAAACTTTTCTACCTTGGCTTATCATTTTCAGAATACCTTGCCTGGAAGTGTTCTTAAAAATGGATAATTTTTAAAAATCATATTCATATGAAGAATTTTTTCAGAAAGAACTTTGGTTTTTTTTCACGGGGGGAAGTTACTGCAGTAAGAAAGTATTTTTCAAGATGTGCAGCTGTGTAATTGTAATGAACGTTTATGGGAAGAATACACTTCAATGATTAATACTCTTCAGAAAACACATTTTTGGAGAAAAACCCCAGTGTCGTATTTCCTGGCATTTTTATATTAAAAAAAAAAAGCTAAATCTTGAGAGTTCATTATGTTTGTATGTAGATTTTGTCTTATGGTTCTACTTTTATCCTAATGTGTCATATTCAGGAAAAAATACTTGGTTAATTAATGAGTATTTTGTAAGATGATTTTATGTCAAGTGGATGCTTTATCTATTATAATTTATTGTATATGATGCTTTTGCTGTTCTAAAGCCAGGTACATATCAGTATATATCTTACACCTATTTCTTTTTAGAACAAAGTGATTTCAATTTCCTGCAGGCATCATAAATGTTTTATACACAGCAAGTCTTGTAAATCCTTCCACTTTCTTAGAATTTTTTCTCTTGTTCTAAAAATTTCACCAACTTATCATTTGCTTGCAAAAACCATGCTGAAGTTTGCTTGCATTTAAATTTTCTATTATAATTCTGTAAAATAGTGAAGGGGCATTTTATATTTGCACTCTCAATTCAGCTTTTATTTCTTTTTTTGAAGGATAAATGATTTGTCTATGGAAGAAATTGCTACAAGTAGTCACATGTGTATGTAGAAACCAGCAAAGAATCCAAGTCTTCATACTTAGTGAAAATAGTAAAATTGTTTCACCTTAAAATAGTCCCTTAAAATGAAATAAAAATCTGTATAGAGGTGTTAATTCAGTTAAAAAATCATTTTTTAAGCTCCATCAAGGATTAGTATTTTTTTTTCAGTTCAGAAATGATGTGCTTACTAGAAGAATGTAATAAGATTTAAGGTAAGTCATGTTCTAAATAGTCTACAAGGAGAAACATGTCAGAAATGTAGCTACTTGCATGGTGAGTTGGTCTGTGTGAAGACTCTGTTATTGGTGGATCATTAATAAATGTTATGGAAACACAAGGCATGAAATTATAAATTAATATCATGTCCAAACAAGCTTGAATAATGGAACGATGACATGGGGAGCAAATATAAGATTGATGATCTTGTAAAGCATCCCAATTAACAGCCTACAGGCCATGGCACACCACATGCACCCTAAAACTTACAAACAACAGTTCAGTTCTTTGGTTTACAAATGAAGACAGAGTGCTGTGGTGTTTTCCCAAGCCAATGGGCAATCTCTGCCCTGGTGTCTGTCCCCATTCCCTTTGCTTGCGTTTGCCTGCTGTTCTCCTGATGCCAGCTTCAGCACTGCAGGAAGATGTGGGAGGATGCAGTGTGGGCCTCTTTCAGCGAGCAGAAAGAACTAAACCCAAAACAACCAGCCTAAACCAGCTAACAAAAGAACCAGAAAATGGCTAAATCCAGGCTTTTAGGATTTGGGGAAATTATGTCCAGCTGAGTACCTCAGGTTTAAAGGTTTTGTGCTTTGTGCTCTTTGCTTTGGTGCTCCATCTCCAAATGACAGGGTGCTGTGCAACTCAGGGCTTCAGACCCTGGAAGCCAGAAGATGTATTGTAAGCAAGAAATGCCTGCTTTTCCGGAGGAATCTTGAAATATTGAGGCTGACATTTTAAAATGAGGCTATGAGAATTTTGGGGCTGTCTCTGAAGAGTTAAGGAGCTAAGAAAGCAAATTTCTCCTCTTTTACAGAAACATTAATCACAAACATTTTATTTTCTCTGAAATAACAGCTTTAATGCAAAAATCTACCTTCTGAATTGTAATGAAGAAATGTTTTGAATCTCTCAGTAACAGTGATCCTAGATTTGGTCGTTTTCTGTAGTCATATTTCAACTCTAAATCTGGACAAGAGGAAGGCTTGAAACTACATTTCTAAGCTTCATTTTTTGTTTCTCCATAGCCTGGTTTGCAAGTAAGGGAACATTGAGGCCAGTGAAACAGCCCTGAGATCAGTCTGTCTCACTATTTATTGATAAGGAAAGAAGCGACTTGACAGAACAAATCTGAAGATGCCATTGTATCAGAATAATGTTTCAACTAAATGCTTCTTAGCCTGACATTTAAGAAAGTTTTCATAGCAGGGCTGTAAGATACTAGAATTTAAACACACCTGAAGCTCAAAAAGTCTTAAACATCTGAGAATTCCTATTCCTATTTAAAGTGGAAGAAATTTACATTAAATTATGTTTCTGCTCTTATAAATACACTTAATAAGAACGTTACACTGAATATAATGTTTGACTAAGCTACATTTTAAGTCCTTTTTGCTGGTTTAATGTTACAATAGGAAAAAACAGTTTATATTACTACTGCAGCTTTAGTTGCATTTCATGCAAGAATTTTAAATTTTGAATGAACAATTGGTTGCTTGAGTTCCTGATTTCAAAAATCTGCAAAAGTCCAGCATAATATCTGCCCCCTCTAAACTGGTCTTTCTCAACAGAGAAAACCTAGGGGGCTAGAATATTAGAAAGAAATCCCCTCAAGTCATGGTTCCTTCTAGAGAAGGCTCTTAGCTGAGGCATGTCACAGTGCAACTATTTGTGCAATATTTTGCTGGTGCTGCTGTATCACAGGAGGCTTGATTTTGTGTTGTGGGTTCTCTTGCTCTTGTGTCTCTAGCAAATCTCCCCCTTCTGTCTGTTGTTTTAGTGCTGTTTAGAAGATTCAATTGGGGACACCTTTGAGTGCCATTTCTGTGAATAGCAAAACACTTGATGCCAGTAGCTGATGCTCCAACAGTACACAGCTGGCATCCCAGGCTTCTGTAAAGCTGGTTTAACTTCAGCCATGCCCAGAAAATAGTGCTCATTGTGTAGCATTCTCAGAAATGTCTACAGATTCAATGCATTTACTTGAAAATTCATTTCTATGCAGATTTACATTTTTACAGGGGTTTGCTAAATGCTTCTATTTTAATTGGTTTGCAAGTCCTTTTGGTTCACTAAATTCCATGCCTGAAATGGAACCCCATCTTTGTTTGTGTGGCAATAATTCTAAAACCAAGGTGACTGGTTTAGCATTATTTAGCATTATTTATCATATCTAGTTAGGTACCTAATGTTTATTGAAATGAAATTTCCATTTGAAAAAGCAGTACTTAGACATGTTAAGTGCAGATGGTTTATTTTCTTGCCTTGAGGACTTATCAGCTGTGGACAGAGGTACCCAATGTAACAACTTAGTACACTTTGGAAATGTACTTCTGCAAGGGTAGAAGAAAATATAACATGCGAAAAGCTACACAAGGTTGTACCTGAGGGTCTGTAAATGGGCTAAAAATTAAGGACTAGGGCTCACTTAACTAACTGGGAAATAAAAGGTATTAATATTTGATAGAAACTCTTCTCCACAGTAAATAAATGTGCATTAAACATTAAAAAAAAATAGAATGTTTTACTGAAAATATAATTTTAAAACATGAAAACTGATTCAACTGGACTTTTCTAAATGTTAGCTAGTTTTAACTAAGTCTTTCTACATGTTCTTCCTGATAGGATTAATACTCAAACACAGTAATTGTCATTCCAGTCAGACTCTATCATGAGATTGTAGCTATGTAATTCCCTCTAACTTCAATGATGGTATTTGCTATGTAACATTATTAAGGGACCAAGAATTTAACTAGACATATTGACTGACGCGATCTATGCTATGAATGAGATGAAAATTAAACTGAATCATGTTTATTTAACAGCCATAATTTTAGGCTCTAACTGTATGCTTACATATGTGTGATTGTAATGTTGCAGCATACTAAAGGCTCTAAACTATCCCTAATTGCATGTGAAGAACTGGTGAAAGCTGCTATCCTAGAACAGGTACTGCTCCCATAGCCTACTGAGGTTTATAAGAATGGATATCCTAAAAGAATTGGTGTTTTTCAGAGGCATCGATTACTTTCCTGGATGTACAAAACCAGAATTCTAAAAGCAAGACAAGAGTTTCACATTCTCAAATTTCTATTGGGGCGAGTTGGGGAGCAACTACTTTCTGAATTCTTTATTGCTCTCCATCATTAGTGTTCAGCTTTTAGAGTCATTTGAGAGCGTCACAGTATTCTTTTTTTGCTAATATTTTTTAATGATAATTTAGAATATGTATATAGATAAGAAATCACAAAGGATCCTGTTGCTTTTTGGTGGAAAAAAGAGCACAAAAGTAAATATTTGTAGGTAGTCTTATTTTTAGTGTTGTGAAGAAAAAAAATGGGATTTGGCTTTAGTATTTTTCAAAATACTCTTACTCAAATTTTTATTAGTGTGCCACAATAAAGCATAAATAATGCAGACAAGAGCTGGTGATATCATTCAAGGATGTTTCCTGATGCTCTTTGTCCATTTGGTGAAGTGAAGACATGGCAGGGTAGATGATTAAGTATTCAGGTATGCTAACATAGCAGATACTCTGGATGTCATATCAAGTTTGTGAAAATGACTCATATTTTTGACTGCAGTGAAACTAGACCAGTGGCACCAATCCAATCCTCTCTCCCTTTATATATCTTACTTAGCTTACTAGTTATATTAAAATTCTAGGGAATGTTTTGAGAAATGGTAGTGGTCTAGATTGTCAGTCTAGATTGTGTTGTAGGTATTCATTTAGAACAATAACACAAAACTAAGAATGCTTCATGCTGCAACATGGCACTTAATAGATACTTTTTAAATTTGATTTAGAGTCGACATTTAAAATTCTATGTTTCTTTATGTTGAACACGCTATTTGAAGCAGTTCCCTCTTTCTAATGTTTGCCAATGATAATTTTCATTAAGGCGTGGGAAGGTTAGAGGTTTTTTTGTCTGAAGTGATAACAATTTACATACTTCTGCCACAGTAGTGAGAGAAAGAAGGATCTGTCCTTCAGTCTGTTCATGGTATAGTTACAAAAAAAGAGAAAAGTATAAACACTGAATTCCTGAGCTTGCTGTGAGATGGAAGGTCATTAACAGGGCACTTGAGCAGATTGGTATTACAGTCAATTGAGAAGCTGAAACATCCTAAATGGCCTAATGCAGCAACTAAGTGCTTCTTAAATTCCAGAACTTTTACTTGAGCAGAGTATTCATGTCTAAAGTGAATTTCCATTTCCTTTAGTAAATGCTGTTTTTATACAGTCATAGTTGAAGAGGCAACGTAGTGTAAACACAGCAGTTTGATTCTATCTCCACAGCAGCACTAAACTAATTTGTCGAGTTATAAACATGAAATCTGAGTCTCTGCTAAAAATGTATTTTCCACATTGAATTAATAGAAATGGAAAAAGTTTGTGTGTTAATATATACATTCACTGTCAATACAGCCCTGTCAGACTAATCAGCATGCAAATAGGAATAGTTTCATCCTTTGGGAAGTTTTACCATTAACTAAGCCATTCAGAACTATAGAAAGGTTAGATTAAATTAGATTTCTCTTAACTTTGTGTAAATTTGTCAGGAAAGAGGAAAATCCATGGCATTTTATTTTGTTTATAGCAAGTCTAATAATAACTTTTTCTTAGATCTAGCTGTACTTTGTTTAAGTAAACATGAAGATATTGCTTGTAGTTCTTTCTGTGTCATTCAAAAGTTGTTAGAACTTTATTTGAGGGACAATAGAAAAAAAGTCTCCCCATGTGTAAATTCCAATATGAAAGATATTAATGATTCTTCGCAGTAGATAAGAGGACCTCATGTAGTTTTAATTGTGAAGATTACAGGTGGAAGAAAGGACAGCTAATCTAGGGAGAAAATCAGTAAGTCTTTTTAGCTAGTTTTTGTGGACAGATCAGACCAAATGCAGCAGCTGCTGAGTGATAACAATAGCAAAGAATAAAGTTTTCAGAATGCTAGTAGTCTATTTGGCAATACTGGATATACTGGCATGCTTGCATAGGAATCATATTTCCATCAGTTAAAAATATGTTCTTTTAAAAGTTTAAACATTCTGTGAACCAATATGAAAAAAGGTAGGCCTAGGACACCTAGTACATTTCATTTGCTGAGTTTTTCTGTAGCTATTTTTCTATTGCTAGCTCATTCCTTTAGCCAAGGTTATAGTTTTTTGTAACAGAGGGCAAAATAGAATACATGGCTATGCCCCAGCTGCCCCAATTTACTTAACACCTTTTGAGACTGGGCTTGCACTAAAGTTGTGATTTGAAGTTTTTGAGAGCAGCATCCCTTTTGCTGTCTGTGATCAAAGGCTATCTCAGAGGAGGGATAGCTACCAAACATCTAGGAAAGAGCAGAAAAGCAGGTACATCTTAGTGTCAGTTCTTTGCCTTCTTGTATGAGTCAGAATCTGTGTTTCATGGGTTACCACTTACATGTGTAATAGATTCCCATGTCGTATTTTGTGCAATAATGCAGATCTTAGTGAATGAATGCAACTATGACCTGCTCCTTTCCTCCAAGTGAAGCTTTAACAAATTTTTCCTAATTTCAACAAGCAGATTCTGAACTAGGTGGGCTTCCCTTTTGGGTGCTTACCCTCCCTGTGTCTGTTGCTGTTATAGATTTCACAAGGATGGCCTAAGCAGTTTGAAAGATTAAAGGCTCTCATGCTTAAAGGACCAAAGCACAAATCCTGTGATGCACTCAGGTGTGTTAAGGCCACTCACAGGCATACCTCGAGGTAGTGCTGTCAGTCAGCCCCTGCTCAAATGCATTGCTCTTATCTGAGGCCATATGTTACACCAATTCTATGTAAAGGCCAAGGCTAGGGCAGAGTCAGCTGTTGTTAATAGCTTTCCCTTTTTGCCTTGTTTTCCAATAGAGCTTCTTCACTTGGGAAAGGCAAAGAAAAGGAGCAAGGAATATCTGTCTATACAATAAATCAATGGAAGGAAAATAAAAAGGAAATTTTGAAACTGTGAAACCTTTAAAAAATGGTTTCAAAGGAAGGATAAAGAAAAATCTAAATGTATACAAAACTGTCTTACAACTTTTGAGTACCTGAAGCTCCTTCATATTTTGAAAGAGAAAAATAAGTTCAATTGCTTTACTGCACATTTTAAAAATTAAATAAATTCATTTAATAGCAGGGTCTTACTTTGATTTCTAAATTTTACTGTTCCTGAACAGGTAATTTTGACTGCTTATCTTAAATATCTGAACACAAGCACATTTTACAACTGGTAAGACCAAAATTAAGTTTCAGTTAACTTTGTCTTTTCTTTAATAGCTTGATATTCTGAGGTATTGACTTCCAAAGATTCTTTTCTAGCTTTCAATTTTGCACTCTTATCGATATATTTCTGTACTGCAAATTATGATCTCAGTTTCTCAGAGCTGGCTAACATATTAGCCATCATTTTACCTTTCCAAAGCAATCTTTTTCCCTTTTCTGGGAAGCCAGAGACAGCATGTGTTTATATACACAGTGAGACTGATGTACACTGGACTTATGACAAATATGGATCAGTCATGTCTCCAGTGACTCTACATCAGAGGGACATCAGATATACCATGTCTTTAAAACAGGATAAAGTTGTCCCTTACTCTGCTTTTTGAACACCTTAAAATTTGACCAGAGATATTTGTACCCATGGCAGAAAGTGTAATGCTGGAATTACTAAACAAAATACAAAAAACCAAGTGCATGGTAAATGACATCTGAAGACCATATGTTCAGATTCAGACGCAGGGCTTGCTTGGTTGTTTTGTTGTGTTGTGTTTTGTTTTCCTGGGTTTTCTTGTGGTTTTTTTTGTTGGTTTTGGTTTAGGTGTTTGGGGGGTTTTTTTGTTTGGTTTTTTTTTTTTTTGGTGGGTTTCTTTTCTTTTCTTTTCTTTTCTTTTCTTTTCTTTTCTTTTCTTTTCTTTTCTTTTCTTTTCTTTTCTTTTCTTTTCTTTTCTTTTCTTTTCTTTTCTTTTCTTTTCTTTTCTTTTCTTTTCTTTTCTTTCTTTTTCTTTTCTTTTTCTTTTCTTTTTCTTTTTTCATTTAGCATCTTGCATGGGATTGATTTAATAGACACAAATAACATCCTACTCAAAGTGTTTGTGGTTGTATCTGTGTAAGATTGGTGGGCGATCCTAAAAAAAGACATTAAGTTTTAAAATTTATATATTTTTGGCCGTTCACTGAAAGCTGAGGGAGAGTAGGCAATGTTCTATGTCACAGTAAGAATTACTCTTTATTGTATTTATTTTGTCTCTAACAGTGGGAAGAAGTCTGTGGAGGAAGGTTTTTTTAAGATACCTCTCAAATCAGCAGCCAAGTCTGAGGATGGTATTGTCACTTGCTGTTTACTAGCATTTTGCAGTTTGTAAATCTTGAGTCTAAACTTATATTAGTCTCAAATCACACAGGTTTGCTGGCATATTATGGCACAAAATTAATTTCTCAGAGGATCTCATTTCAGCTATAATGTAACATTCTACTTATCTATTGATCTTTTTAACTTTTGGGCCTCTGCATTTCTTCCTCTACTGTGATTTTTTTGCCACCTATTATAGCTGTAATAACACAGTTTACTGCTAATAGTTTATTATCCTCAGTAATAAATGATATGTCCTGAAGAAACATGATTTTCTTCCAGTAGTTTCTCTTATGTCTTCTACTTTACATCTCTTAAAACTTTTACTGTACATACTTTTTAAACCAGTAGATACACTGCATGACTTTACTTGAAATTTTATTTGGATAACCACTTCTGGAGTTTAAAAAAGCTTAAGAAATAGTTTAAAAATATAAATAATTAATAAAATCTTGAATATGTCTACATGTCCATAGACGTATTCCCATTATCCATAAAATACAGTTTCTGAACCACTAATAAGCTGTCATATGAAAAGAAAATGAACGGAAAAAAATGCTAGTGCAGAAACAGGTGAATAAACATTGAAGATGAATTATAGGAAAACATTTAAAGAGATTGTTATATGTCTTAACTATGGCCTCTTACAGTTACTCTTACAGTTATTATAATTTCTGGATTTCTAGTTTTGCACGGGGGTGGGGGTGGTGAAGAGCAGGCTTTAGTTCATCTTACAACAGTAGTGTTTTTAAACCCTAATAAGAAAAAAAAACCCAGCTTCTCAAATTACATTAAACCCTATCCCTTGATGTTTTTATCCCCCATGTTTTATGAAACATGGTCAAAAAAAGTACAAAATACAAAGACCAGCCTGCTTTTTGGCCAGGTATGAGAAATTGAATATGTTTGCTTCCAAAGTCCATTTGTTACATTTATTACCAATTTTAAAAAATAAAAGGGAATAAATTTCTCAGTATTATTTGAAACCAATGTATTTTCTTCAAATCTAACCAGTTAATTTTCAGTAATTTGCTTGTTATTGCATGTATGCAGCACAGATGACTCAAAAGGATGCTTAATTTATATATGATGAACATTTTATTAGTGTCTTTCTGTTAGGAAAGATGAGAAACAGCTGTGGAAGGATAGGAGGGCCTTTGCTGATAGAACTTGAATACCATATTATCAGGAAGCAAGTAGTTGTAAAATCTTTTTGGGCTACTCCGGTTTATTTTTTGAAGAATACTTTGCTTTTGTTTTGCAGAGGGAAAGAGAGAAAAAATTTGAGGGATCTCCTGTGACTACATATTTACTAAAAAGTAAATGGACGTTTTTTTCTGCTGGACGGTAAACTTGTGTTGAGAACAGTCACAGCCAGCAAGAAGTCTTGAGATCAACTCTCATATCTCATCTCATCTCATCTCATCTCATCTCATCTCATCTCATCTCATCATCTCTTTCTCTGCAGAGTGAAATTAGCGCATTGTAACCAATTTTTATCGTGGTGTAGGTAATCTGTATTAAGTTGAAGTTGCAAAATTCTGCACATTCATTTCTCTTCTTCAACTGAGTTTCTAATCCTCAAAGAAGACAAGTATGAAGAAGACAAGTATGCCCACCAACACTCTGGACAAGGTTAACCAAACCTGCCAGAGTTGAAGAAGTGTTTGGATAACTCTCTGAGATATAGGGTGTGATTCTTGGGACTCTTCTCTGCAGGGCCAGGAGCTGGACTTTGGTGATCCTTATGGGTCCCTTCCAAATCAGGATATTCTGTTAATTTAGTCTGTGATTTGATGAGTAGTAAGTATCTCCTCTTATACAGCTCACAGTGCAGGATACAGTGATTACACTTCTAGTTTTACATCAAAACAGGACAAATACCTCAAAACAGGACTATAATGTCACTTCACTTTAAAAAATACCTTAGTAGTTTCATAGAATCAAAAAACTTGTGAAAACGCCAGTAAAACAAAATATATGAGCAATTGTTTGAAATTAAGCACCAGCCAATTTTGTTTTATTGGTATAGAAGCGAGTACATTAAAAATTAACTATTCCTGATTATTTTTGTATTATAAAATTTTACACTGATCTGAATGAAGCATTATTAATGTTCATATTTATTAAAATCTAGGATGAAAAATCTCTCATGAGGGATTGTATAGTAGGTCTCAGTCATTCATTGTCTGATACAATTACCAAAATTCAAAGTAAGTTTCAGAATTTGAAAAAAACAACAGAAAAATAACATCAGTAAATTTTTTTTTCAGGGATGAGGAATTCATGGCCATTTAGTTTATCTCTTTAGTTCACACACACACACACACACACACAAAAGAACTGAGAAAGAATTTTATTTCCTTGTGGATTAAAACATTATTCATAAAAATTTATGAGACACGCAATTTGTATGAATATTATGTGACTTTGTGACAGGAATGAACAATTTAAAATGAATCAGTTGAAATAAATAGCTTTTATAGAATCTCAGAATGGTGTAGGTTGGGAGGATCACTGGAGGTCATCTAGTGCAAGGCAGTTCAAGCTGGGCCACCTAGAACTGGGTGCCCAGGACAACATCCCCATGGCCATTGAATGCCTTGAAGGAGGAAGAGCCCACAGCTTCCTTGAGCAACCTCCACCATCCTCAGAGTTAAAAAATGTACCTGATCAGTGGGAGTCTCCCTCAGTTTGTGCTCATTGCCTCTTGTTCTGTCACAGGGCACCACTGAAAAGAGCCTGGCTCTGTCTGCTTTGCACTTTTCAGCCAGGTATTTATAGACATTGATGAGATCCCAAGAGAAATTAGATAAATTAAAAGGGAAAAATAATATAGTAATTAAAAAGATAAACACATATCAATTTCTTGCTTCATTGAAGTTAAAATTATGGACTAATTTAATGTTTTTATTTTGTTCTGAAAACTTCCTAGAATATTCTATTGCTTCTAACACTCTTAAATATCCTTCTCCCACATACATAAAATGTGGATTATAGTAACAAACCTGGTGTCAACAAAGTAGGTTTGGTGCTGTACTTCCCGACAGAGCATCAAGAAAAGACACTATGTAATTGATGAAGTAGAATGGTCATGTATCATAAAACCAGTTTGCCTGTAATCCTTCCCACCTTAGCACCTCTGGAATGAGACTGAAGTCATTATACTCAGGTTTTGTACGCTGGTGAGTACACAGCCTTTCTGAATTCAAGGGTGTCACTTCTGTATTCATTTAGCTCTTTCGTTGGACCTTTAAAAAGTGATTTTAATGGCTCCTTGAAAACTAAAAAGGAGTAAAGCTGGTAAAAAAATGTACATTTTAAAACATTTAAATGGGTCATACACTGAGCAAACTGTTCCTAAGTGAATTATGAATTTAGCAAATTTTCCTTTCTCCCAAGCCCACGTAGATTCTGTCAGGAATATCCATGAATAGACTTTAAGTAGTTCATTATTTTTAATTTAATTTCAATACTTGCAAGGGTGTCATGCACATTTATCATCAGATTGCTGCAAATTTACAGGCTGCTTGGAATATAGAATCCTCTCCCATCTCTGAGAAGTTAAGACATTTTTTCTTCAAAACTAGTCTGACTTGGGCTCTGGGAAATCATCATTTTAAGGGCCCATGTGGAAGGAAAGCTCGTCTAAAAGTCAAATGCCTTAGTTTGTTTACTTTGACTATTTAAAGCCTGTCTTAAATATCTGGTGATATCCTGATGCACTAAACAAAAAATCTAATTCATTGTCTTGGGCTTTTGCTGATCAGGCTATCTCCCTCCTTTTTATTCCCTTCTATCTATGCCTTTTATTCACTTCAAGGCCTGTGAAGAATTAATTGGTATTTTTTTTTTGTCACTGCGGCACAGATTGTAGCCAAAATCAGTTTTTCGTCCTCCTTTACTGGCTCCCAGCTTCCTACAAAACAGATACAAGATCCTAATCTTATCCCTTTAGGTATTTGCAATTCTGATCTGTAGTTATTTGTTGCATATCTAAGGTATCATTTGTCCTTTTAGCACGCCTAAAACATGAATGAAAGAAAAATAAAGGTTAAAGAGCGTTCAAGATGGCTGCAAAAGGCAACTCTCACCCACATATAGCTATGCATCAGATTATTAAAGAACTTGCTCTCCACTGGTATTTGTGCTCAGATACAAAACCCTTCCTGGATTTTTACTGAGCAGTTACTCAGAGCAGCAAATGCCATTAATGTAAAACTGTGGCTCTCAACTGCAGAACTCATCTAAGTCAGCTGGTGGTCAAGGAAAGGTGGTGAGATCGAAAAAGGGCCTTTTGCAGGGACTCTCAAGAACAAAATTCCTTTTCATGTTATTATTTCTCATAATGATTGTGTATTCTCAAAATGTAACAGCTTCTTGAAAGGTAATGTTCTCCCCTTTAGCACCTTTCTTTAAGAAGAAAACAAAGAAATGATGGGGGGCAGGGGAAAATGCGGCGAGAAGTTGTGAAATCTGTTTTGTGGTGAAGTACATTGTTGGATAAACCCCTGTGCATGTGGTATTGTTACAGTGCCTATTATTTGTTCTGCAGAAACTAGCAGCACTGCATTTACAAAATATATAGTTATGGACTTTGGAACATTTATTTACTTGGATGTCCATAATGGATCTGAATAAACTGCTGTGTAAGCACGCATTCAGGCATTTTAAAAAAATGCATATTATTTACTTCATTGACCATACACAAAACCATGATGGAAGCACTATTGTTTAGCCAATACTGTTTTGAGGCCATGCCAGCCTAATAAGTGAATAGGCATTCATAAGTGTTTCTAAAACATATATCATTTACCTGGTATTAGGAGTGTAGCTTTTCAGAAGTGCTCTAAAGTGTACATTACTAATGTATTTTCCCAATAGTGATTACAGTTAAACACTTGGGATTTTTTTTTTATCTTTAAGAAAAAGTACCTCTGAAAATGCCTTGAAAATTTTTAAAGCTTTACTGTGAATACAAAAATAGGAACTGCTGTATCCAATAAGATGAATGTTGTTGTTATTACTATTAAGAGCAATAGTACAGTAGTGTTTAGAGGCTGCAGGTGATATTAGGGTCCACTCTGGTATGCACTGTGCAAATATGCAGTTGCAGTACTTGCAGTTTCTGAGCTGATCTTTACAAATGCCATTTAGTTAACTGACTTTCCTAGCATAAAAAGGTTTAGTCTATCTATCTGCTTATATTCACAACAGAAAAGATAATAATTCTTAAACATTTTTAAGAATCTGTATAACACATTCTAGCTTACTCTCTGATGTAGGTTTTCATTATTAATTTTGCTGTTAATATATGTAAAGATGAGCATAATTTCTTCTCAAGAAATTAGTCTTACCCTGAAGAAGAAAAATAATTGCAGTATACTCATATTCTGACATACTAAAATAGCTTCATATTTATTGAAATTAATTAAGTGTTGATCAGATGGTGGCATTTTCTCATGTTTTCTTATTACTAGAACCTTCAATCTAATTTTTTTTTTCCTCTGGCCCAATGTGAGCATACTGGAATATCGTTGTCTGGACTTACAAGTGTCTTCAATAAGTAGTTCTTAAGTAATTCTTCGATAAGCGAGTCTAGATATTCTATTGCAAATTTTTTCTTTTTTCTAATCACAATTTTCCCTGTTGCACTTCAGCCTTTGCTTCTACTAGTCATATCAGAAAATCTTTTTTCTTTGGCATTGCACTTCAGAATATGAAAAAATTTGTCTATGCTCTTTCAGCAGCACCTAAACCACGCAATTTATACTTTCCTTTCAAAATCTCCAACTGGCCATTTTGTTTGGAGAATGCTTCATAATATTCATCCAACATTTTCAAGACAAAAATCTTTCACATTTACTACTGCTCTACTTCTTTGATTCTATAATTGCATTCTCCAAATTTTACCCTTTTTATCTAAAGACAGTTGCAAGTACACCAAACTCAAATACATTTCACTTTGTAAGGGTATGTGTGCAGCTTGTATCAGTTGTGTTAGAGATATGCAGCCACAGGTTATCCATTTTAAAGTGATACAGGTTTCTTTTGTGCTCATTGCATTTTCTCCAGTGTTTAACCCTTATGTTACAATCACAACAGCAAAATGGCACAAAAATAATGTCAATGGATTCATAGATAATTAAACAGAAAACTTATTTTTGCTTAGTCATGTTTGCTAAAGGTAGAGCTGCAGATGTAGGTAGAACTTCTATGAAGCACCAATTAAGTATATGCTGTTTCCCCAGGCTTTTGATTCTTGATAGGGAGCATCTTGAACCAGTGTTCTTGTATTTAAGCAGGGGTGATTATGCATAACAGCTGTCATTTTTTGCAAGTACTTTTCTGAGTATAAAAGCCTTTCTTTTGGACTAGTGCTCTTTCATTGTTTAAGCCATTACACAGGTAAAGCTGTGATCACCTTCATGCCACCTCTAATGAGGGCGGAACACTTTTAAATTTTCCCTTCCATTCTTTTATCTCATCCTGGAGACTCAGGAGACTAGTACCTTTGAAAGAACTTACCTTCTGACTACTGCCTCCATTTCATATGACTTGTAATTTTTTTGTTTTCTAATACTTTAGCAGAGGAATGCATTGCTATAATTTGCAATTAATGGAAGACAGTAAAGTATATATAGAAGGAAGGCAAATATGGCCCTGTTGTTGCTTAAAATTTGTGGATCTTCATTTGAATGTTTTGTTTATTAGTCATCATCACAAATTACTACACAAACCAAGCTTCTGAACAGACGGACACAGGTATGTCAGTAATTCCTTTTTAGCCTTACTGTTGAATGACTACTTATTCATGCCAAATGGTTTGGTTATTTTGTGCAATTCCAGAATAAAATATCAAGAGAAATATCAATTACCTTAGATTAATTTACTCTGCATCAGGTTAGAAGATATTCAGTTTACAAATATAAAACCACATATAACTTTGTTTTATACCAACAGTATTTGTACAAGACAGTTAGTGTTTTATGTCTTTACTTGTCCAATAATAAGAATTTATGAAGGTGCAAAATTGTAACCATAAACCTGCTTGATTGGGCAAATATTTTTTTTTTCTTAAAGGTTGTTGTTCTAGAAGTAAATTTGTTAATTATCGTTCGGAATGGTGAACTTGCCTTATGGGAGGCTTGAGTGATGGCAGAGAGCTTATTGGGGGTGTCTTGAGAGCCACTTCCTTGACTTCTCCTGTCTCTCTCCAAAGACATCTTGGCAGTGATGAAATACTGGCAGTTTGTGATGATAGTCTTATGAAATGAAGTTATAGTACACACAGTATGGTTCCTTAGTGTTTTGTTGCTAAGTAGTGCTTGTGCATGTTTAATCCCTTCCTTGAAATTTCCAAAATAGAAAATAGACACCTGGAGGGAAGGAAAACTATTCATCTCCGACCTGAAATATGTTTTCTTACATTGCTAAATAAAGGACTACACAAATTCTCTTATTTACACACCCACATTATGCCAACGTACATGTTAACCTTTACAGTTGGCAGAAATTGGAAGACTGGCTGCCAGTTTCTGTTTTGTATAGATTGATGTAATCAAGCATGGCATTGCAGTATGAAATATGTAACAAATGATGTTAGAGTATATCTCACAAACCTGCAGTGAGCATGAAAGGAGTGTTTCAGAACGACAGCAAGGGGCTTATCTTGCACCTTGCTTTGTCTTATGTACTGGGGAGGAATGTGAACAAACATATTTTGTTTCTGTAGTGGCACAAGAGTCTGCAAATGAAATCTGCAAATAAATAAAAAAAGATTATAGAGGAAGAATCCCTAAAAGGGAAAGAATGTGTTTTTTTCATGTCACATATGTAGACGTGTATTATTCTAGTGGAACTAAAGCAGGGATGACATTCTGCCCCTGCTGGAACCAGTGGGACAAAATACCACTCAAATGTCTTTAATGGGATGCAGTCCTAAAGACAATTTCCCCCAAGACATTTTATATCCATTCTAGTATTCTTGCTGCCAGCAAAACAGCTTTACTCCACAATGCAGATAACTTTTCAGATCTGTCCTTAACACAAGATATTTGAGACAGCCTCTGTTGCTAACCTGCTGTAGTGGTGCTAAATTCCAAAGGAAAAGACTCAGCAATCAGTTTAACAAGGTGCTGGCATAAGCACAGTTTCCAGTGCAAAGTAGAAGGAAAGAGAACAGATAATCTTTGAAAGATCAAAGCTGTAGAAAATGGCTTAGAAAGATGGCTTTGCACTACTTAATTTCCTTTTGCCACTGGAAAGTATTTTTTTAGTACAGAAGAAGATCTAAGACAAAAATTTGGAAGAGATGTGCATTTCTACCCAACTGAAAGGACAAAAGAAGCCAAGTTTGATACTTGGGAAAAAAAAAAGGATTCTTTTTACACTGACAAAATGGCTGTATGAGAAGCTTTGGAGACTATCAGCTATCAGCTCTGATAGCCTAAAGTTGTGCCATCCAAAATGTTTTCTCAGGAACGAGATTTTCAAATCTGAGACATTCAGGAAAGTGAGGAAGCTGAGATTTAAGAGTGGTTGTATCTAAAGATAGTCTTATTTGAAAAATTACTCCTTCTTTCTCATATTTTACTGTTTTCTAACAGTGCAAGAGGATGTTCAAGAATGTTTCACACAGTGAAGTTATGTTTCCAGAAAATGTTCTTCCTTGTATGATAATTTATAAGGATGTAAAAGTGAAATTTAAATGTAAAGGTCAATTTTCCTCTCACTGTGGTTCAAAATGGCCATTGTGTAAATAGAAAGACTTAAATTTGAGTTGGCTATTATCTCCCATTCAGCTTGTGGCACCATTGCTCTCAGAGGTTTAGGTTTTTAAGTTTTTGGCATTTCTAAAATAGTCACGTTCTGTGATTTGTTCTTGTTTCCGGAAAAGACTGATGCTGTTCTCCCCCTAAGCTGTTTAGTGCAGCATGAGCCTGGAGGAACAAGCAGAAGACAACAAGCTTTTGCAATCCATTTTAGAGAGTAGTTGAAATATATTCCCTGAAATTGGCAGCTATGTGCCGGCCCCTTCCATCTGCAGGCACTAGTACAGTTGGCAGTTTCCACCCTGCAAAATCAATCATGCCCCTTCCAGATTAAAGACCTAAATAATGTTCATGCATTTTAAGAGCATTTTTTAATTTCCTGATATTTATAACAACACTTGGGGAAACTTGACACCGAAATCTGTTTCCCAACTGCATTTGTTTTTCCCTCATGTGTGCACACTGATTTGCTATTGCAAGATTGCTCATCAGTGCTGGGCTTTTTTTTTGTTTTGTTTTGTTTTGGGGTTTTGCTTAGTTTTAAGATGAAGGATTAAAGCACTCATTGTGAAAACAAATGTGTATATATATATTTATATATAAGATTAGTTCTAAGAAGCACTGAATCAGTGCTAATGATTTCTTTCAGCTTTCCAATACCATGTTTTCAAAAGTGCCTTAAAATGCTAACTGTAGCTCTTCTTTTGTTACACACAGCGAGTGAAAAATGAAACTGAAGAAGGAGGCTTTATGCTGACCTTAGACCAGACATCTGCCAGAGGAGTCACCTAGTACAAGCTACAACCCTATGCTCCCAGTTGAAAATGCTTTGGAAAGAAAAGTGCTAAATTGGTTCTGGGCCACTGGATGATTTCCCTCATTGTTATGATCTGCTAGGTATACTTTGCATCAGCAGTATTGTATAGGATGTTGGGATCTGGTCAGCCTCTTCAAGAGAGGAAAAACCTGTATATCTGAAAAAAGTTTGACCTATGTAATCAATTTCAACTAATGGAGACATTTTAGGATTTCGGTCTCTATTGGAAGTTCTTGATGCATTGTTTTTCAGCAAATATGCAATAAGTATTTGAGTTAATAACCTCATTTATGCAATTTCCACAGAAATTAATTTGAAATATCAGTTTCAAGATTACTTACCTACCTGCTATCTTAGTGCTTGAGAATAATGTTTATATTCACTTTGGTCAGAATTTTTCTTCTCTGCAGAGAACATGTGGTGACTTAGAGATTGATTATCAATTAAACTGGAATTAAAGAGCATTTCTTGCATTTATGATTGGCTTTCTCATGTTTTTTTCATATTTTCACCCCAAGTTTAATCTCTAGGCTACTTTTGGTACTTGGCAGCAGTGCGTTATCACCTATGCACTGCATTTTTAGTCCCATTCCATGTGGAATAAATTCTCATGTTTCCTTCAATGCCAAGTTCTGTTAAGCGATGGTGCATTTGGTTGCTCAAAATGAGCAATTTCTTTCCAGTTCAGGTAAGAAGTAAGTAGAAGTGAGTCTGGATGATCTTACATCCATGAAGCCAACTTCATTAGCTTAATTTAAATAAAATATTTTAATTTCTTTTGTGACTATTACTTTGTCTTGCTGAAACAATGTTACATGTTGAGGAGTTCAGAATTAGATTCCTATTTACCTATGCATTTTGAACAACTACTGTTGTAGAGTAAGCTGCAAAAATGTTTCTGAAGTCCTAATTACTCAGGGATATCTGAGGTGTTAATTTGCCTACTCTAAAATAGGTGTATGCAAATACAGTGAGAGTTATATGTGTTTCAGATGTGCTATACCAACAGTGCATGCACTAGGTTATGTCCTTGCCAAACTGAATAATTTTCCTGCAAAGCTGAGAACTCTTCTACAACATTATTCATGCCTTTTGGAAGCCTGAGGGTCAGCAGCTCATGTTTGGACCTGTTTGGTGAGCTGTAATTCTGAAAAATAATGCTGATTATAAATCTTAGAGGGTTTGAATTGTGTATTCATAAAGCCTGCACATGTGATAGCTCTATTACATGACTGTTTAAGAAGCAGTAGATGATGTGCTCCAAGATTGGCTAGGTGAGATTATATTGTCAGGTCATTAAATGGTACAAAGAAACTTTGTTTAAAAGTACACCTAGGTAAAACTTGAATAATGTCGTAGGCGAAAGCACTGGTTGTTTTAGTCTGAATTTTTTCTGATTTTCAGTTAATTTTTAGATTGTTATGATTTATGTGCTGCTCTAGGGTTTGAGTGCATGTCCTTACATGGTTGACAGGTGTCTACTTTGATCAAGAGAATACCATTTGGATGATCACACGACAAAGAATAGGAGAAAATAATGAAGGATAATTGACAGTATTTGATAATTAGCTTCTCTTTTCTCCATATTTGTTTACACTTTCACCATTACGACTGTAGAGTGCTTCCTGGCCCTGTGTGTACAGACTTAGCATAAATCTTCCATAGACTCAAATTCGACTGAATTTGGTGGACTGGGAAAAGGTGGTTGTGTTCCACTTGTCACAACTTCAAAAGTAGTTGGTGTTAGAGGCATGAGCCTTTAGTAAATTATTTCTAATTACCACAACTTTAGTTATAAAACATGGTTTAGAGTCTTAAGTGAGAAGAGACCTGAGCCTTTAACTACTGATTCTCATCTCCTTGAAGGGCAACATAATTTCTACTGGAATAAAACTGAAATTGATTTCTCAAGACAAGCATCATAAGTCACACATTGACATTTTTTGTCTAATAAGTAATACAGAAACAATCACAATGTTGGTGAAATCAAATAGAAGTGCTGCAGAAATTGCCTGATTTTTTTGGGTAGCTATACTTGGGAGCACATGGCAGGCTTAATCCATCTTTAGGAAATATAATTATTTCCTTATTTTAAGAAGAGTTTTGCATGTCTCATTCTTTTCCTCTAAAGTCTTCCCTTCTATTTATATGTGCTTAAAAGATTACCTTGCAGTTTTGCTGATAAACATCTTTCTGAGCTTTTAAAAAGCATCCATAAAATATTCCCAGTTACATGATCTATCTGGGATTTTTTTCCCCATTTGTTCTTGGAGCTTTTACTCCTCAAGAAAAACATGTTGTCACTTAAGGACAAAAAAATCTCCAGCATTTTTTTCCATTTAATTATTTAAATTATTTTATGTTTTAAGATCTTTTCAGACGTCATTTAAAACTCTCTAATAGACTGGAAGTTTCTACCTAGTACTTATTAGGCTTTAGCACAAAACACAATACAGGAAGCAAATAGGGCAGGGGTGAGAGAGAATTGGAGCACCAATTTGTAAATGGTCTTATTTCTGACAGAAATATTGATAGGTCTTTTGCCAGCCTTGAGAGCCAGTTGTGGTGGCTCCAATTGTCTTTCCTGTGCACTTACGAGTGTCTATCAGTCACTAAGATGATACATTTCTTTATCATGTGTGTGATTATAAACCATTATTTTGTGAGAGAAGCCCTATGCTTTTCCTAGTGTCTCAGCTCCTCCTTATAAAAGTTCTTCTGTCAAGGAAGTCTTCAGACTTGTACAATAATGTATCAAGGTGGTAAACTCTGACAGCTTCAAAAGCTAGGTTTCATTTCATAGGGGCTTTTAAGCTGTCTTGGATATGTACCTGGCAGACGTTTCAGTCACTGTCTCTACTGTTTTCCTCTTGTTTCTCTCTCACATGCCATGAAAATATTTTCCTTTAAGTATTTACATAGTAACAGTCTTCCATTTTTTCTTTTTTCTTTTTTTTTTTTTTTTTGTTAGAAACAGCATTTTAATGGGTAATTGAGAAGGAACACTTCCTTTCTCATTAGACGCTGAATAATTTGATCTCTGGCTAATGTATTTGAAAAATAATGTTTCAGTGTGTCATGATAATAATAAAGTATATTTTTTTCTTCCACAGGGTTACAGTTGTTTACGCATTTTACTATCTCTTGAGTAGTATGATATAAAGTCTTTTTATTGCAGTTTTGTTTGAGAAGAGTTGAGTGTGTGAAGGAACTGTCAATCAGCATTTAGTCATACAGTATCTATTTCTGTCCCTGTTCCTCCTAACACAGAGGGCTATTATAGTCTACATTACGGCATAGGAACTTTGGATACAGATATCCTTGAGGGCCAGGATTTATTATGAAAGCAGAGAATCAACATAACATGAGACATAGTTTAAATAGCTAAATTTATTTACAAATTCTGAAAGTTAAGTTAAGCAGAGGTTGCTTTTACACATTGAATTTTTCTGTCTAACAAGACGTTTCTTCTGTTTTCCAGAATTTTACCTGAATTTCCAAGAAAGGCACTTCAAATGAGACTATCAATAACTGTTAGAATTGAAAGTATTTAAGGAAATTATGATGCTATGTTCTTTGTCTCAAAGGCTGAGTCTTTGCCTGGCTGAGGCTTTGCCTTTCAGCTTAGTTTACATATTCCATCTGGCACAAAGAACTTTCATATTTGTGATGTGGTGTGTACTTCGTGTACTCCAATGATATATACAATGATTGGAAACTGATTCCTGAGACGATTCCTCCCCATCCATCATTGTAATTAAAAATATTAAATTAAGCACCTACTGCCTTCTTCCGAAAAAAAAAAATTAAACTGAATAAAAATTACACTTACATCTCTATTGTTTTACTTGTGTCGTAGCCAGGAAAAAAAGTAATTAAATGTCTAAAAATAGAATACATTAGTACATGTATTCATAATATATTCGTATGACATTTGTAGCCTCATGTACCCATCAATTCCTACATGTGGAGGTTGGTATAGGTTTGTATTGGTTAAACATAGTGGATGCAGTGTGAGTTTGATGCTAAAAAAAGTAACAACAACAGCAACCACAATAAAATTCACAAGTTGTGAATTTGCCTACCAGTAATGAGTCTGAGGAAGTGGGAGAAAAAAAAAGTGTATGGAGGTATTCATCAATAACTTCTTTAAAAATACATGTCCCTTACTTGACTGCATATTTACAGCCACCATTTTCCAAAACACTGATACTGGTTTTTTCCTTCTGTTATCTGTGCATCACTGTATAGTTTTACTTAATAATATTTCCTTTAGAACTGCAAATGCAAATGTAGTACAAAATTTCCAACTTTAATAATGATGTGCTCTAACTTGAAAAGAAAATTAGTCTGGCTGTGTTAGCAGTAATGTGCATATAAAATATTGTGAAGTCAAAATTATTTTTTTTTCTTTTAAATCTATGTCTTGACTCCCTCCCAGACTGCCCAGAAGCAGAGTGCCATGAAAGGCCTCAGTCAGGTACTTGGATTTGCTATTCTAAAAAGCAGCCTATGTCTCCCAGATATTTATAATTTCACCTGCTTCAGACTATACTGTATGGGGAGACACCTTTTTTTTTACACAAAGCTTTTCATGCACTCTTCTGCCAAGCCACTGATAGCAAGGATCCCTTCTCCTGAGATTTGAGGCAAGGGCAGTTCATGTGCCACAGAGTTGCTGAATTGTTCAGATTATTAGTTTTGCTCTAGCTATGTCATCCATTTGCTTCTCCAGTGAATGTGGGACTGACACAAGTATTTCTTTTCATGAAAGCCTGTATTTTACTGCCATTTCTGTAGAGACCCATATCTACTACCAAGTATTTGTTCAGGACATAATGCAGTGAGGATTTGACTGCCCTGTGTTTTGCTAGGGTTTAATTAGTGGCTTCTGATCTTTGTGGTGCTCTTCAAGTTTCTTTCCAAAGCAAGAAAACTGTTTTGAAAGTCACACCTTTTTCCTTCTTACAGCAAAACACCATTCACTGCAGTGTGTTGAAGAATGGATAGAGGGACAAAACCTTGTTTTCATCTTGGAATGTGCTGGTGAAACTGGTGAAATTGGTGAAACCGCTATACAATCTCCAATGACTTTTCCTGTGAGGAACAGAGGGAAGTTCTTTTAAACGTCTCCCGCTCTTGTCTTTGATATCTAAGGTAATGAATAACTGTGTTTATTATATATAGTGAAACCAATTATCAGATATTGGGAAAGATAACAAGAGCTACTAAAACACTATATGATAAGACTTACATGGCTCTTTGAGACCTGTTTCAGAATTGTGACCTAACCTTGCTTTCTCTACATAGTATTATGTAGAGTATATGTTTCAGTATTTAGTACTATTAGTATTATTAATATTGTTTTTTTAGAGTTATAAATATATATTAGTGTTTATATACATATATTTCTATGTATATAAAACAAAAAAAAAATCTCAGGATCATTAATCTATAAAGTCTAGCGTGAAATTGAAAATGTTAAAGGTATAAATCTCATTAGAGACCTTGCTCCCTTCTGTTTATTTCACAAAGAGAATTTACAGTGTATTCATGTCAGCTAATTCTCAGTTACCATAGCAGCTTATGGAAAAATAATAGGGGACAGTAATACTGTATTTTGGAAGTACCTGCTGAAAATAGCAAAGAAGATTTTTCAGAGTTGTGTTTTCTATTAAATGCCTCTTAGATCTGTATGAATAGACCAATGATTTAATCAAACATAACTTCTAATAAAGGTGAGTTGCTAGTGTGAGTATTCCCACTCTAAAAATATTTTACCATTCAGCTTTCTGTACCCATTTCACAGATCACAAGATATTCCTCAGGATAAACAATGTTTGCAGGATATAATTTGAAGTGTTTAAACTTTGTTTGTGGCAATAAAGGCTCTATCATTCTTAAAGTATATTTCAGTGTTTTAGTCTGAGGAAAATCAGGTATGGATACTTTTGATAGCGAGTAAAGGAATAGCACACAAACAACAGCTAATACACCAGTTGGAGTCAATTTTCAAAAGAGAATGGCTTTGAGTTGGGAATATAGGCTTTCATCAAATTCTGTTACTGCTTACAACATTTCTATCAGCCACATTTTCTCCCTTCCAGGAAGGGAACGTACCACAAAACCAATGAAACTTCAACACTTCTTCAAACTGAGAAATGCTTATTTCTCAGGTCAGTGTAGTCCTTTGGTCAGCTTAGAGACAACCTTACTGTTTAAATTATTGAGTTTGAAGAAATGCCCTGGTTTTCACTGTAAGTTGTGAAGGTATATGTGAGTAATTTCCGAAGTCTCGGGTTTCTGAAGTTGACCAGGTAGGTAGCCATTGTTTCCAAATATGTTTGTGACATCTGTCTGTCATTTATTTAGCATTTGTTATTGCTGGTGATGCCAGTGACCTCAAAGATGGTAGAAATCAACTTCATGTTGGATTTGCATTGATTTGGAAAGGTCTGGACTGGGTCATGAGACTTCTAGGTTTACATTTATCTCCTGTAAGATTATGTTTATCTTTCCTTTCTGTATTGATACTGAAAAATTGCCTTTGTTTTACAGATGTGGCCCTATATCCAAAATTAAAATTCTCCTGTCACATTCACAATTTCTCTAACAATGCTGCAAGCCTAGAGAAACTAGCACAGAGCCCTTAATTACTCCTGTCTCACACTTCTTTTTGATAACTGGGAAACATTTGCTGTCCTGCCTGTCACTGAAGCCTGTAACCACATTCAATTTGATTCTCCTTTAAACAACATTAATATTTTATGTGACAATATCAGCTGATGCAGTCCTTGATTCTAATCTCTTTTGTTAACATAACTTTCTGAACGTGATGTTTTTTCTCCTGTTTTTCACTAAATTTACAAAACCCTCTTTCCTCATTTGAGGTTTCATTGTCCATGCCCCATTTATCTGTTATACTGCATAGCAAAATATTAAAATTACTTTTGATGAGCAGCACTGTATAGTTACTACTCTGTTAAGCCATCTATCTATCTACAGTCACTTTATTTTTCATTTACATGAAACCTTGGGATATTGTCAGTTCCACATTACAGCAGAGCAGCCACTAGTTAAGTTGCAATGATTGACTGCTGCTCAGAAGATCTACTGCAGGTTAATGCTGTTGCCTTGGAGTTTGCATTCATGTCTTGGGGTGATTTCTGCTTTAGTTCCTGAATCTTTTCTCAGCATGTTTTCCTTCTTTCAATTATGCCCAGTGGATGCATTTGTCTGACTGGAGTGCTGCACTTGTTTGCACCAGCCTTTGATCTCAAATCTTGGGACTCATGATCGCCTAACTACCATGCATCATCTTACCAAGGATTTTGGGGCTAGTGTTTTTCCTTCTAGAGGAGGGTATTCAACAAGGACATGACCCCTATATGTTATTGTAACTTACAGAACTTATTTTAATGCCCGCCCCCCAGTACAATAACTTCTTATACGTTATTATTGGTCTTCTGACTGTACCTCCTGAACAGAAAGGTCCACTTACACTTTTGACTTATAAACAAATAACATAGTACCTGTAGCCTATAGTGAAGCCATCCACTAACAAGGTATGGACCTACTTCTTTCTCTCTTCTCCTGTTCCCTGATTTAGTCTAAGCTTAAAAAGACAGCTGGTAGACTTTTACATACCATTTCCACATGCACTTCATGTGAGTGAAATAACCCTGAAAAATTAATGAAAGTCTACTTAAACAACTGAGAACATTGTTACAAGCTGGTTCCTCCAGACGCCTCTTGTGGGTGGGGAGAAGGGAGATTGTGCAATAAAATAATAAAATGGTTTCCCTGTTACCTTTGATCAGCATACTGTTTAGTGTATTGCATTAAAATGGTGTAAAATTTACTGCTGCTGCGGATTTCACCTTTACAGATATTATCTTCACTGTTGGAAAAAAGAATGGGTTTGATAATGTGCCTGCATATTGAATGACTAGAAATGTCTTACTGTTTGTCCAAACAGTGAAAATGCAGTAGATGATTGAAAATGAAGCTCTTCTCATTGACTTGCTGCATATTTGATTGACTTGCTGGACAACTGTTTGATAGAAGAGCATATAATATATCATCACTTTTACAAGTGGGTCTGAAATTTTGCAAGAATGACAGGTGCTGGCAAAGTGGCTTTACTAATCAGACCTGCACAATAAGAGCAACTAAAATGCACTATGCTTTTCAGCTTCAGTAGAACAGACTTCTTCCTGAAAGAATGTTTGTGGGAATTAATTCACTTCTGGAGTTTTTGTGAGAGACAGAGACCTTGCTGCAATCTCGGAAAAAGCATTAAGCCAAAAAGAAGTGAATGTAAGGTCTGTAAGGGATGAAATGATTCTCAGTGAATGCAATACTTACGTAGCTTATGGAAATGTGGGCTTAAATAAGCTGTGATCAAGAATAGTATGACTCTGCAAACCAGATTGCCAGAAGGCAAAACTGAGAGGCAACTGAGATCCATAGAACTGCATCTATGCATTTCCTTATTTTGGGTGTTTTGCTCTTTTTTCCTCATTTGACTGCTTTCCCACTCCTACAAACCCAAATAAAAAAAACCCCACATGATTAAAAAAGTATTTGCCTCAATCCTGGAATATTTTTTAAAGAAATAAATGGCAGTTGTTTTTATTTTTCTGGGGAGAAAAAAAAAGCTGCCCATAGGAATAAATATTTGAAAATAAACTAGTATTTTAGCTCTCCATCTTCTCTTCTGATCATAATTTTAAAAGGAAGAAAACAGGAATAAGGGCCTGCAGAAATCATTTGCAACTGCAAAGTAATTTTTTTAATTTTCAAAAGAGGAAATTTGATTTTTCATAATTATATTAGAAAAAAAATATTTTAATTTTGAGATGCAAAGGTTCTCAGAAGCTCTTTAGGAAGCCCTTTTGCTTTGACTAGATATGACCAGGATGTCTAGTTAAATGACGGGCTTGTTGCAAAGAGCACAATGCTGAAGATTGTCACATATTCCTTATGTCATCATATTCCTCCTTGAAAGCTAGTGCTTGGAAATTTTATAAAGTAATAATGTAAATGTTTGTGTTCTATCCCAACTCCTCATTAAATAAGGTCTGTACACTGACTTAAGTTTTCTCATGCTTTCCAGTATCAGTATTATCTCCCCCATTTCTTTCTGGCCTAAAACACACATTAGGCATTTAGGCACAGAGCAGTGCAGCAGTAAGTCTTGCCTGGTGACCATAATGACAAGTTATTGCAGTCTTTCATTTTAAAAGTTTACCTTTTTTCAAGAATATTGGCACTGATAGAAGGAGGATGCTAAACTGCAAAAAAACAAACCATGAACCTGTTGTGAAATACTGTAGCAAAATCCCTCTAGTCTCAGTCTCAGTACCTGAAAGGAGAGTGTAATATTCTGATTTCATTTTGTTTTCAACTGATTACAGATGGACACAGCCTTCCCCTGCAGGAACTGACCTTGTGCCACTGACATCAATGGAAACATTGCCATTGACAATATTGGGAACTGGATCAGATGCACAGCTTACACCAGTCATGTGATGGCAGTAGGTAATGATATTTTTTTATCACATTTAGTACTTTCAAGAGCAAAGTACTTGTTAAGATTCCAGTTGCTTCTTACAATGAATGTGGTGAGCGGGTATTGAAATATGATGATCAATAATTTTGTTCCTTTGAGAAAGTCTAGTCAGTAATTTTTTCTGAACTTAATTGGACGAGAAGAAAGCAATCTAGCAGAGCTGATACAAATCAATGCAGTTAAAAATGAAACTGCATAAAAATGGCTGAATACATTTATGTAAATAGCTGTTTTTTCACAGTCACAATCTTCAAATGGCAAGATGCTAGACTTAATAGCTACACACTCTGACAAAACAGTTCAAGCAGGAAACCAAGAAATGTCTTTTTTTATATATATATTTGAGCTGAGAACAAATCATCAAAATGGTTTCTGAACTAAAGCATAACCTATTTCTGGCATCAAGTTTCAGAACAACATCTGGAATCCAGCTCAGCATGAACTGCCTAATGTCTGTAGGTACTGAGAAAAAGTTATGCCAGACTTTAGTGCTGGAACCGAAGGCCTTTCACCTAAATTTGAAGAATATTTCAGCCAGATGTAGTGATATTAGTAATTTATGTTTAATTAAGGATCTTGATTGTCTTTTAGTGAAGCACTTTTATTGTCAATACCCCGGTACTAAATCCTTTCATTTTTACATCACCTCGTGCACTTTCCTTCTTTCGCCTCTGGATGATTACATTGCAATTCTCACTTTTCCACAAGACTATATTGGTATGTGAACATGAAATATTCTGTGTTACTAGCCAAAAAATGCATTCAAATTCAACTTGTTTTCTATGTTTTACCTTATTACATTTGCATTGATAAGACTAACAGAATGACTGATCCAATTGCCCATGCTACTTGGCCAGTTGTTTGAGTTGCACACTGGAAAATTCTACAATGATGTTTTTTTTCATATGGGTGCAACTACAGTTTGTTGCTTCCCAGGAAAGATTTGGAAATAAAAATATAAAATCAATCATTAAGTTATGCTGATATAAAATTTTAAAGAAATATTTTCTATCACTTTATAAACATAAAAGGCTAGTTTTTCCTTTCATCTTAAAATCTCTTATCATTGCACTAAGAAGGTTCTGTTCTTTGGATAACAGTGACAATGCATTATTTGACTGGGGGGGGGCACAGCTGAAAGCATTTAGACTTTCAAAAATTTTATTTACTTGCTCCCATTCTGTTTTGTATCATTGTTCACTTGAAAATAAGAAATTTTGGGAGAAGGGGTGGAGTCACATTTCAGTCCTTGCCTGAGTAAACTTTAGTAGCCTACTGCTCTTCAAACATCAGGAACACTTTTATATGAAAAAGATACTTAGTTTTTACTGCCCAATGAGTTTTTGTTAGTATTTTTTAGCCACTCTTCTGTTTTTGGTGTTTATAGGTGAAAGGTGAAGGTATGCACAGGTGTTTGCGCTCATTTTAAGAATGGTTTCACAATGGCAAAAAGGAACTACCCTTATAGCATTTCTGTTGGGAAGATTGAGAATAGTGTAGAGAATACACAGATTAAACTCCACTCTTAAAAATGAGAGAACAAATTCTCCCCACTGGAAGGTGAAACATAAGTGAATTTTGATATTATTTTCATAGGTGATATATATCTTAGTCTTTTTCTGAAGTAATTTTTTCATAATTCATTATTTTCTAGTCTGTATACTTCTCTACACTTATAAATACTTTTACATTTTAGATTAAGATATTGTAACTGTATTTTAATGAAATTTTGAATTACTTAGATTATACTATTTTTGCCAAATGCACTGTTGAACATTTACAAGCATACTGTGAAGTAGTGTCATAACAAAATTATACTTCTCAAATAAATGAATAAAGTACATTTTAAGATACTTTACTTTGTTTTTAATTATATTTGCTCGCTTCTGTACTGCATAAAATCATAAAATACAGAAATATGTGATGGAACTTCCAGCCAGTGTGAATTACTACATTTTTACTGTACACATTTTACGAGATTTTTTTTATTATTGTTATTTGAAACTTAGCCATTTAAGGCTTGGAAACAACAGGAAAAATACTTTAATGTCTAAGTTTCCTCTAGAATGCAATTTAGCTTATTTTCTGGTCAAGGGCAAAGATTCATGTTCCTTATTTTGTCATATGTTATAACTTGTCAATTTGAGAGTTTGATCTTGATCAAATTTCATTAGATATTAAGGATATCTGATGTCTCACTGCAATAATGAATATATGTTGTCATAACTGATAAGAGTTTGAAAGATACTTACTCTTTGTTGGAAGGCAAGATCTAGTCTGCAAGACCATTCTTTTATGACCTTAATTTTATGATCTTAATTTTTTTAACATTAATGTTAAACACCTGTGAACATAAAATAAAATGCTAGAAACTATTCAACAGAAAGCCCGAGTGAAATTCTCTGTAATTCCAATGAACTGGTTTTCTGATCTTAAGTATGATTCCTGTGAGCATGAAGGAATTTCTCAGAAAACGAGGAGCCAATATGCTAAAAACATAACAGGCTGATGAATATTCTTGTTCAAGGAACAGTTTTTTGGTTTTGTTTTGGATTTTTTTTTTTACTGGAAAGAAGATAACTGGTAACTATACACATATGATTATAGAATGTTTACCAGGTTTTGAGAGTCACTCTGCCACTTGATAGTGACTATTCCATCAGAACTGTGTGTAAATGGAATAAAACTAATTCATTAAAAAATTAACATTGAAAATGTAAGGTAGTGATTGAAATTCATAAAGTTAAACTATCACCAATGCACAATGAATCAATTGGAATTACACAATCCTGGTATAAAAGACTGTGAATGGGACACTAACCAAAGGAAAATAATGACTTTTCTGGAAGTCCAGCTTCAGAATTATTAACCAGGTTTTGGCCTATGGTCCTTTCTCTTCCTAAATAGAATTTTTGTTTAAAAACTTTGAATTTTCATGTTAGGAACTCAGTGAAACCCATTTGCCTTGTGCATGCAAAAGTTCTCTTGTGCAGGGCAGAACATAAAATAGGTAGTGTAGTATCTATGAAATGGCACATTGCTCTGTGCAATGTAAACAACAGATGATTGTAAGAAGATAATTGTGATCCATAGTGATGCTGTTCTTACTAGCCAGAGACAAGCATATTCATTAACCTTGAAAAAGCACTGCTAAATGACATCTTGAATTTGTCTGCCAATATGGTCTACAATTATCAAATCAATTGGCTTTACAGAAAATCAGTTCCTATTCTTCTACATGGCTCTTTTCTGTTGGCACTACCTGTGCAATTTTGGTCTTGCCAAATCCTTCTTTGATGGGGGAGCTCCCTACATTTTATAAAGCCAGTATTTTCAGAAATATGGCTTGAAGTCAAGAGTGTCAAAATAAAGAAAATACTATTACAAAATAAAAACTTAGTTCAATATTCAGATGCGCAATTCCTAGCCTCATTTGCTATTTTGCATAGTTAATTTCTGTATATGAAGAGTGAAAATTTCATTAATGACCTGGAAAAAATTGAGGTTGAAGGGAAAGGATTTGCCCCTCCAAAACAGACCAATTACAATTGTTTCTTAGAATGATAATTTTATACTTTCATGACAGGATGTACAGGTCCGCAGCTAATTAAACCTGTTACTATACATATGCATATATTCATTCCAAATTAAATTCTGCATATATTTTGCATATAAACTAATTAGTTAATAGACAAAGACAGTGAATACTATTCACTGCAAGGGATTGCACTGCTGTTATTCAAGGAAATTAGTTATAATATCAGATAGTCATTAGTGAAGTTACATGCTGCCATAAACATTCATCCATGAATGACCTCTTAAATGGTTGCAATATGTTTACTTACTCTCTTGTTTGTTTAAAATCCTCTTTGATGTACAATATTGAGAAGGCAATAATGAAACATATCCGTGTTATTTTAGTCATTGTTATTGGAGAAAGTTCAGCTGGGGTAATAAAATTATTTTATTTTGTTCTGTAAATGCCAATCTCAGATCAATGATTTTATTTGAGCACTTTTGTTTGAGCATGATTTTTCCTTCCTGATTAATCTTTGAATATCTTTTGGAAAGGCATTTAACACTCATATTGAAATTTTTAGACTTCCCTTGACTGCTGTCCTGATACCTGACTGCTCTCCATGGTGCTCAGTCAGCATTTTCAGATTCAGCACTTTCTGTCATTGATTGATAGAAGAGACTTCTTCCCCAGTTACTGAGTCAGACACATCAGGGAGAGACAGAAGGCTGCAGAAGAAACTTTAATCAAGTAGAAGTAATTTGTAACAGATTTTAGTATTGAAATCTACTTACAAAGAATATAAAACTTTAAAACACTGTGTAGTTGATAGCAGGTATTTAGTGCATAATTTTAAATGAGTGTTCACCTTTTTAAGAATGATCACACAGCCTACAAAACAAAACAGTAAATCACAGGGACTGGATTTATTGTCATTAGATTAAAAAGTACCTTTGGTTTTGCTGTATTGTAACTAAGAATGCCAACAGTGTATTTAGTACACGGTACACATTCTTCTCCTTGTGCATGGCTTTTAATAAATGATTTAATGAACTTCATCCAGGTTTTAGCAGATACATGTTTCATTAACCCAGTGGTACAGCACAAAAATGTAGGTGAGAACCTCTGATAGAGTTCCCTTCTCAATATAAAGGATACATTTCATTGAAAAGGTGTTCATGGTTTGCACCTGACATCCTGGGGATAGAGAGAGGGAAAGAAAAGAGCCAGAGCTGCCAGATGACTGCAGCTAAATTATTAGTGCCAAGCTACTACAGTTCTGCAAACACCACCCTTTAACATGTCACTGGAAAATAGTTTTTTTGAGGGAAACCATAAATTAAATTACATTCTAAAACTTTAAAAAATTGCATTTATCCACAATACTGGTAAGAAAATAGTATTATACTTTTCTCAAACATATGCTTGGAAAAGGAAACTTCTCAGTCCTGTCTAATGTATACTATTAAATTTTATGGTGTCCTGATTTCTTAGGCCAAAATATTTTCTTAGGTGTAAGAACAGTGGGTCACATTTTTACAGTCATTGACAAGCCTTTCCTTGACTTTTAACATCAAGGAAAGAATTGAGAGAGATCAAGACCTAACAACAATTTATTTTTCTGTGAGAATGTGGGAATTACTGTGTTTTTTTCTAATTGTGTAATGTTAAATTTTTGAAAGCTATTTCTGTTGTTCCATTTTCTTCCTATCCAAGATTAATATGGAATTAAGTACAGTTCTAATTTCATTAATATTTCTACTGTAATACCTTGAGACCACTAGACAAGCGATGAGTTTTTTGCAAAAAAATAAACTCATGGTTAATGCTTAATTCTATGTAGATACAGGCTTGTTGGCTGAGTTTAGATTGACAATTGGCTTTAAGATAATAATTTCACATTTCAAATAGCTCTCAGCAGATATATGCATGTAGATCTGCCAAAGAATCTATATTTGTCTTGTTTTATGTTGGCAATATGACTTCCAATTATTTTTAAAATGTCCATTACAGTATGCTTCCAAAGGACTTTGAAATATGTTATCTATCTTAAAGGCATATCTTTATTTATACATGCCTATGTATAAAGGCATGTCTATATCTTCATAGACATGTTCAAGTTAATATTTTGGAAACTGCAAAGAGAAAAAAGAAATTGAACCTTTGTGTTCTTCTAAAAATCCTTATAGGACTCCTGCTAAGAAGAGAGTTGATGCTTGAAGTAAATGAGCAGAGAGTTTGGTGTAATTTTACATGACAGACAAAAAATAGCTTAGGCTAAATTGCAAGTTTCTTTTTCTTTCAAATACCTAAAGTCTGCCAGATTCAGCATGAAGGCAGAGATTTGTCATCACTGAGAACTTTTCAGGAACAGGATTTAAGATTACAGAGGGTCAGACTCTATTGATTCTGTCTGAGTTATTCTCAGTGCTTTCCTGAGTCTATGTGAAATGTTTACTATCCATGTATATTAATGTTAATGTTCTTAGAACTGTTCTGACTTACTTTTTCATAATCTTTCCATAATGGTTGATTATTTAGATACAGTGAAGTATGTTCATCAACAAGTACAGTATTGTTACTTAGCCTAGTGTGTTACAAAGATCCTTGGGGCAGCATGGTAGATTTCAGATGTAAAGTTGTTAAGGGAAAAAAAAATCAAAATAGAAAAACCCTCATGGTAATACAAACTCATTTCTTATAAACACATTTGCATTAAAATGCACAATAAACTCAAATCACAATAGGCATAAAATGCAACAAAATACTCAACAACAAAATCAATAAAAACAAACAAGCTAAGCAACAAAAAGAGTAAACAACAATTACAGCATTTAACAAGCAGGGATAGATAGTCTGAGTTCCTAAGCTTTATATTAGGCAATGATAATCTGAGCTTTTGTATGCATTCATCATCCTGTCCCTTCCAATTTTGTGGCAGAATTATACATTAAAATTTATCTTGTGAGATAGCACTCACCATGTGGATTTTTAAAATTACAATCACAGATAACTTTATTTTAGCTCCTTGAGGTTTTAGCTTTCCAAGTGAATGGACCAAAATCATGCCCTGCTACTTCATATAGATGGTTTCAGATGATGATTGATCCAACTCAGCCTCTTCTTCAAATCAGTTCATTAAGTGTACTGTACCTCCCCCTCTGTGCCAAATATAACACACTATTTTAACCTTTGTTATTTGAAACACAGTAAGGTGTAAGGGGTGGTGTTTTCCAAATGTATGGAATCAGGTTATACTGTCAGTTTAGATTAAATCTGGTGATGTAAGCCTGGTCTTTCTGAGGTGCCTGAGTAGTGAAAACATCCTAATCAGTGTTACCTGCTGGTTTTGTGTCCCAGCATCCTGTCCCTCCACCTCATGAAGCTATATGGTCCTGCCAGTTTCTTGGCACTCTCTGCAAACAGAGCAGAAGGAAAAGGGTAGAGCTGAGTGCAAGAGTCATGGAGATAAATATCACACACATGTGCTTCAGGTGACATTGAAAGTTTCATATATTACTTTATCTTCATGTTTTGTCATTGAATGACTTTGACATACATAAAATAAGTCTTGTATCAGTAATTTAGATTTTTTTTATTCATCACCTTTAGTGCCTAATTATACAAACTTGATTAGGCAGACTGGTTGGGAAAAATGTCAATTTATCTTTCAGCTACTAAAAAAAATGTGAAGTGATAAAAAAGTGCAGTGGTTGGTACCAGGAATTGCAGTGGATACTGAATGTAGTTTTCCATTTTCTGTATTTTAAAGTTTTGTTCAAAATTCAACTAAATTTATTCCGTTCACATATACATGTTAACATATTTTCCTGGTATTGAATTAAAATAATAGTATTTTATAACCTGTTGGAAATATTCGGACTGCATCACTTTACCTACAAGGTCTAAGAGATGACCCATAAAAGTGTGGCCTTATTATTGAGCCCATTGACATGAAAGTAAAACTTACCTTAAAGGAATATTTATTAATGTTAACAGTGACACTGGTTTCATATGACATCATGCTGTGAATGTTTCTTGGAGGAAACACATAAAGTGACATGACAGATTTGCTTACACACCTTTATAATACTTTTGCACTTTATCTTGCACCCTTATTTTCAATGAAAAATACTTCCTGCTATTTTCATGGTACTTTGTTACAATACTAGTCAATAGTTTTCCATTCTTGTATTTTTTCCATTTTTGTATTTGTTGCTTTTCTTCCTCAAATAGGGACAATGAAGATACATAAATTGTTGCATTTCCTTGATTTTTCCCTACTCTTCCAGGTCATTATGATCCCTTTGAATTCTAAATTTGACCTTCAGAATTGTTCCAACTCTCCCCAGCTTGCTATTAGAAAATATTGTGTTCTCTCTCTTTGTCTAGTTTGGTAAATAACGACTGAATAAAACCAGCTTGACAATCAGTAGGAATATGGGGTTGTGCATTAACTACATAAATAGATTATTTGGAATGTGTCTAGTATTGTATATCAAGGATGTTTCTGATTTCATATTGCTTTATAAGTTAGAATCATAGACTGGTTTGCATTGGAACTTAAATATCTTCCAGTTCCAAACACCTGTCATGGGCAGGGACATCTTATGCTAGACCAGATTGCTCAGAGCCCCATCCAACCTGATCTTGAGCACCCCAGGGATGGGGTAGTCACAGCTTCTCTGGGAAACCTACCTTTTGCAGTTTAGAGCCATTCCCCCTTATCCTATCGGAACGACCCCTTCCAAAAATCCCTGTTCAGCTTTAAGTACTGGATAACTGCTATGAGGTGTACCTGGTCTGTACCCTGACTCTTCCCAGTGATCATTTCGGGGCCCTCCTCTTGGCTTTCTCCACCAGGCTCATGTCCTTCTTATGCTGGGGCCCACACAACTATAAGAAAATATTCAAGATGTGCTCTTATGTCAGGATCAAGATATGTTCATGACTGCAAACACTGCAGCAGTGAAACAATATTAAAATGTTTTCAGAAGTTCAGTGGGAACTTATAAATTAACTAGATATATTATGCTGGTTTTTAAACGTTTGAATAACAAAATAATGCTACAGTTAGCCTTAAATTCTTTTAAAAAGCCTTTTTATTTCTACTTATATGCTTCTTTAAGTAGTGAGCTGTCAAAAGCACAGCGGTTTGTGTCTTGTCACAAATTTGATATGATTTAGGTAAAAACTGTCAATTTAAGAATTAAGAATGCCTTTATTCTCCATGTATTTCAAATAACTTTACCTCTAAGACTGCAGATTTGTATTTAAAATTTTTTTTATGGAATTGACATTGTAGTTTAGGGAATTTTGGACATATTTTTCCTATTATCTAGAGGATATCCATGTTTAGCAGCAACTAGGATCATGAGCATATAAAATAAAGTAAGATCTACACAAAAAAATCTGTAGGATGTATTAGCATAGCTGCTGAGTTTAAGAGTCTGGGTCTAAACTTTCCCCAAGCAGATGTGTTTTGAAGAACTTAAAAATAACATTTTTATCTGGAAAAAAAAAGAGGATTTACTAAGGGTTACCATAATTTCTCAATAACATAAACAGTGATCAGAAAACAAGTATTTTTAAAAGGAGAACAAGTAATTTTAAAAGGTCATATTTCCTGTGAATATGGACTGTCTCAGTCTTAAAATTGTCTGGTAAGAAAAGACTGACTTGAGATATAAGTCATGTGAGGGATTTACTCGTCATTTTTTCTTCCTAAATTACATGGCCAGGCTCAGTAAATAGCAACTCTTTCCTGCTTTATATTACAGTTCAATCAGTCACTACTTGAAAGTTGCTTTTTCTTAGGGAAACTTCTAGGTTTACTTCTTGTTAGGTCAGAAGACAGTAGATGACATTGATAAAGAGATAAAAGGACATATCCTCTGAATTGCTAACAGGCTCTTTGTTCATCATTGTTTTAGTCAGACTACAGCAGTATTTAATGAATCCAAGATGAACCCATGCTTAAGCAGATAAAACATTAGGTGCAATGTGAGAAAGTTCACTTAAAATAAGTTAACTCGTATGTTAGTTAAGATGCCTCTAAGAAGATGAGCTCAGAAATATTTTAGAAGTTAAAAAAAATAGTCCTTTGGCCAGAGATATTTTATGAGAACTTGAGCTAAAGCATAGTTTAATTCTCAAAGTTCTCAGATTGTCATAATCAGATCCATTATTTAAAAATCTAGACAAAATAAACAAAAGATCCCTCGAATTTTTTTTACTGGCATCACTGTAGTGTTTCCAAAATAAATGCTTTATCTTTGTGTATTTTGTCAAAAGGGAATTCCAAATATTATAGAGGGATAATGAATTCTGTAATAAATGTTCAATAGTTAATATTCATTATTGATTCCAAGTTATAAAGCAGAGGTTTGTAGTATTACAGTTACAAATTAGAATCTAATTAATAATTTCAACCTTGTAACATTTAAAAAATAAGTAGGAAAATTATCACTAACCAACCCACATTCTAGTTAAGATTCTAGCCTTCATTCTATTCAGTAATAATCCTTGTGTGACCATAAGCATCTGCAAATTTGACCTGAGATTTCAGCTGAAATTTTTCAGGTATATGCATATTTCAATATTTCATTTTAAGAATAAATTATCCTTGCATTGGATACAATTGTAATTATCCATAATCTTTTGAAGTTAATCTAAAATCCTTAAAATAGAACCACTTTAGGTCCAATTTAAAGTAAAATGTAGATTAATAATCTGCATTTCAAGGAAAAAACCCTGAAGCACAGCACTATGTCTATCTCTTGTTTCAGTATATATATATTTTTGAGTGATTAATTGAGGACATATTCTTGGAAGGTATGATATTTTATATGCGGTATTGTATTTTAAATGTTCCAAGTAGGGTACAAGTATGAAAGCATAAAACCACTGTGGAGCTTCCCTGTGCCATCACAAGCTTGCCATCAGGTACCAGAGTAATCTTCTCAAGTCAAAAGGAACTTTTTTCAGAGAAATACATAATCAGAAAATGACTGGCATTGGGAGGGACCTCTGAAGAGAATCTAGACCAAAAAAGCCAGGTTCAGCTGCAGCACATTGCGCAGGACCATGTCTAGGCAGGTTTTAAATATCTCCAGAGGAGATTACACAGTCTCACTAGACAATCTGTTCTAGTGTTCTGTCAGCTGCAACATAAAGAGACTTTTCTTCAGATTCCCAGGTTTCTTTTTGTGCTTGTTGCCTTTTGCCTGTCATGGGGCTGCACTGACATGAGCATGGTCTGATCTTCTTGACACCTACCCTTAAGTTATTGGCAAGCACTGATAAGTTATTCTCCTTTACCCATTTCAAAGGTTTTTAAAAATTTGGGACATTTTTGAATACCTCTAAATAGTGAAAAGAAAATCGTAATTGCAGCATTATTCTGCTGATGTCTATAACTTCTAGAAAAAATCTCTGGTTTTTCCCTTTCAGTTGTCACACTTCTGAAAAATCCCAGATTTATGTTTATTTTTGTCATAAGAATTTATGTTCTGTTTTTAGGATTAAAGACACTCATTACACCTTAGTTTCCAGCTGCAAAAACCCACTATAATTATCATTGTGCACAGACCTCTCTGGTCCACCAAGGGTTTTCCTATAATGTAGTTGAAGTACATTGCATTTAATGAATACCCTAGTCTTTCAGAGTGTCATCTAAGACGGATTTAATGCAAGCTGTAGGCTTTCATTTGGTTATTCAAATAGCTTTTTGTGTTGTGCTGACGTACTACATGGAACAGTAGAATGAGACTCTAAAAGTGGGATTATTCTGTTGCATGGCCTATGCTAGTTATCACAGTCAAAACCTGGCAAATAAGTTTAGTATATCTTCAATTTTATACCATTATTTAAAGTCCCTGTTCTCTTCATCATTTTTAAGTTTGGAAACTCAGTGCAATAATTATATTTAATGGAATAGTAGATATTATTGTGTAAATATGCAGCACAGATCCTTCTGTGTCCTGTATTTTTATGTGTTCATCCTAGAAAGTTCTAATTCATCATTTGTTCTTGCTCTAAATATTATGTTTCTATAAAGGAAAAAAAGTTCCCAATTTAATGTTGCCTAAGGACACCGGAATCATTAAAAGTTATTTGTATCACATGAAAATATTTTTTAAAATATAGAAGTTGTACAGCAGATTAAGAGGGAAAAAAAAAAAGAGAACAAATACACCTAGGCCCAAAGCTGTGATTCTGAGTCTTCTTTAGAAAGTGCCTAACTTGCATCTTAATTAATTAATCTTATTTTAAATTCATTTGTTCTCCCCCTGTTCATGAATGCTCCTCTGAAGACTTTGTGCAGCACTTTCTAAATTCTTGATAAATGCCGGTAGGGAAAAATAACATAGCATTTTTCTGATAATATAAGTCTTCTTTTCTGTACTTAAATAAATCAAGAGGCTTAAAATAAAATAACACAAGTTAAGAAAAGCTATATACTGCTTTTTGTTTTATATGGGCTATATTTCTCATTGTTAAGCATTCATTGACAAAGAGCAACTCTACTTTTTGACTATATACTGGGAGCTAAAAATCTTGTGGTCAATGAATAGATAAAGTAAAGCAATTATAATGACACTTTCAAGGTCTACATTTTTTTCTGAATAATTTCCTATAGGTGTGGTTCTAGGTGTGGATAATAGAGCACCAACTGTAAAAATTGATACCACTCTTTGAACTACTATGGGTAAGTTAGCAGCAGGCATCTGTCCAGTCTCCTGCTCTGCTTATCTCTTCCAAACCTGCTTAGATTTACAGAGGGATCTAAATGTCATATGGAACTATAATAACTGCTGATCACTACATCCAGTGATCAGTATGGTTGTCACCACTATGAAAAAAGCAATTTTTATGTACATAACAGTGACCTTCTGGCCTGAAAAATTGCAGATCCAATTTGATCTGATGGTTGGAATCAAGTATAAAACCATTCAAATGAAATAATTAAAACATTCTAAAAGGAATTTGCAAAAATTCCCTGAGAAATTGAGTGGCTGTAGAGGAATTCTTAATGGAAAAATGTTTTAGTGCCTGAAAAATTATAGCTATTTTTCTATAGAATAGAGCTATTTTTGTTGAAAAAATGATCTATCAACTTTCTTATCTGAACTTTCTTTAAATAATTGCCTTAAGAATTCTACTTAAATTTTTTTCTTTGCCTTTAATTACCAAGAAAGGCTGATAATACTTGAAGAAGAACATTTAGGTGTGAGAAAGACCCAATTATGTGAAAATATAAGTATTAATGCGATATAATGAATATCATGGGTAATTGTGCATGTACACAGCTGGTTCGGCTTGCATTCACAAAGGCATTGGAAATAGGTAATTGGATGTTACATGTGCACCTGAGATACTTGCAGATCTCTCTCCACTTCCAAAATGGATAAGTTTCACTTCAGCTCTTATAATATATAAACAAAATATTGAATACTTTCTATTATCAAAATATTGGATTAATTTGGTGATACTCTCTGTATCGCAGCTGTGCTCAAAAAGAAGCAGATAGGCAATTTAATAATTTTTCTAGCAGAACATAATTTTGTTTTTCATGTATATTTTGTCTTTTTAAATTACCTGGTTCTGTCTATTAAAGCATTGCAAAAAATCCTTATTTTTTTCTTTCTTTTGCAAGAAGTTTCTTGCATCCTCAAGAAAATGGTCAGTTGGTATCAAGAAATATGCACAACTGAGTAGCAGTTCTGAGTCAGTCTGCTTTCAAAATACTTGAATTCAAAAAATCAAATACACTAACTTCTGACTGTTTGTCAAAGACACTATGAAAAAATATAGAGTTTAATTCTAGCATAGCCCTATCTTTTCCTATGCTTCGTTGTATTTTTAAAATAATGATCTATTGAGGATTGTTGTAGGAATGCAGTTTAAATTTACTAATGCCTACCTCAGTGCTGGGGAGAAAAGGAAGCCCATGAGGATTTTTTGTGCTGTTATTGTCTTCTCCCAGTGGTGCTATACACAAGCAGTTGCAATGCAAATGCATGTGACATAAAAAATATATATATATTGTTGGACTGGGAGGACTTCAGTAAAAATTTGTTTTTATTCTCAATGTGAGTAGTCCTAAGTGGGTGAAATAAAACCATTTCCCTACTTTGCATGTATCCGTGGAAAAAGAATTGAGCAAATTAGTTTCCTGCAATTCTTGTTAATTCTTTGGTGTAAGAGACTGTGTTTTCACTCTGTGATTTGCAAAGTCCATGGTAAGCAGAGCTCCTCATGTATGTCCAATTCTTCAAGATGCTATTGCAGAATGAATTACTTAACACTGATAAGAATTTTGTGCATGTTGGTTGTTAAGAAGAGTTTATAAGCATGCTGCATTTAAGAGGAACAACTCTTAATCTTCCTTGCTTCAACTCAATCTTTGCTTTAAGATAGGGTTTTCATGTGGAAAAATGATAGGACAGTTAAAGAAAGTGTATGGGCCTCTTTCACTGAAATGTAATTAAACCTAAGTTGAAGTGAAATAGTAAACTTAGAATTAGTGTTGAGAGTAGAGACTAGATGTAGAGTTTAAGTGATACCATTTCATGCAATGTACAGCAATGTTTTGAATTCTATCTGGAACAGTCCTGAGATATCTTTCCAAACTAAATTTTTGTCTCTTTTATTACTGCTTCACTTCATGTCTCATTTTTACTGCTTATATTTTCCCATTTTTGTATTTCTGTTTCACAGAACTGAGGTTTTACGTGCTATATATTGTATTTATTAAAAATAATTAATCATAAAATAATGACTTTTTGATCATCATTATATATTAGATGAGTTGTTAACATGCAACTCTCAAAGCACTTCAAGTGATTGGTTTGGCTGCCATGGAAAGAAGAAATTTAAATTAAACTCAACAGAGAACAATATATTTTCTCTGAATATTTGTGTTACTGAGGAAGGAAGCAATGTTCTGTACACATCACTCAGTGGAAGACTTCCAGTACTGAAAAAAGATTTTACTGTATTGTGAAGATATCTCATGCAATGAAGGCAGAATGAGAGGTTTTCTTAAATCTGTCAGTATATTGATTTATTACACACGCTCTGTAAAGAACATAAGAATAGATCCTCAGCTAGAGTGATTTATCAAAGCTTATTGTCATGGGATATCAATCTTCAGAAGCAGCATAGGAATTCTGGTTTCAATTATTGTTTTCTGGAATTTTTATGCTATTCTCTGACAACTTTTATCTCACTTCTCTCAAATTTGAAGTGAGATCCAAGTCTTCAAATTGGACATTTATCCTTAGGAATGCAGTTCCAATGAAAATGTAAAAGGTAAGATTCTGGATCATACGTCACAACCCAGCTTTCACTGTAAAGGTAATTCAGACCCTTAAGGTGTGTACTGTGCCAGAGGATAAGCCAAGCTGCCTCCCTGAAAGCCTCTATCAGATGGAGCACGCTGCATTCTAGTGTGTTAGACAACATATTGCCTTCGAGGAAACTCATTTTATGAATTGCATATGCTTAAATACTTTAGAATTATGGGAGCAGAACCCCCTGTGTTTCTGTCTGCTTATTAAAGGAAATATCTGATCTGAGCTTTTGGAATGCTTGAGAATCTCTCATGCCCAAGACAAATACCAGTGATCCCACTGAGGGTCCGATTTAGTGAGGTACCTCAACAATACTCAGCTTTCTGTGTTAGGAGCAGGTTCCACATCAGATGAGATACCTGGTGCAAAAATAGCTAAACTGCACTGGTAAGGCCCTATATTTCATGAACTTGGAGTTACAGTAAAAAGTTCCATTACTGTCCTTAGTGGTTTTTTATGCCACAGTTTTGTGAGCCTTGTTAATATTTATCTAGTCTTTGCATAATGACCTCTTAGGAAAATATCCAGGCAGAAACCTGACTTATAAAGTGACTAAGTGGTGGAAAAGAACAGTGTTCATGACATATCCTTGTTCTTTGAAATTCCATATTAATTTCTTTTAGGCAGCTTCTGATCAGCATAGTTGATTTCTTTGAACTTTAATTTAGTGCCATAAAACCTTCAGTGACCCTCAGCTTTTAATTCAGGATTTCACATAAATCAAAATCTCTAAAACTATTTCCCATACGATAATTAGCAATTATTTTATTGTGATCAGCTGAAGGTGAATGTACCCCCCTGACCTGTCAGATCATATGCTACAGACATTTAAAAATATATTTCCATATATAAAAGTATGAAAATAAACTACCAAAAATCATTACATTATGGATTTATATAGTACCACTCATTTTTAGGCATACAAAAGATGCACCAAAATGCTTAAGTATATATGTATCTTTTAAGTTTGTCACTACTATAATAAAGAATATAATTTAACTCTTTTGTAGTTTCACTTTGGAGTTTTCATAAACTTATAATTAAGCAAGTGCTTAAGCACTTTGCTGGATCTTGGCCTAAGAGTTTAATGATTATTTTACAGTATAATGACATGTCCAGTATGAAGAGAAACAAAACCTCTGTCTATAGGACTCATTTGTCATGGAAAAGTCTGTCGGTATGTTTCATGATAATCAGTTCAGTTCAATGTACAGTAAATTGGATCATTATTATTAATTTTCTCATCTCCCAAGCAATTCATGAACCATTTTTAGAATTTCAACTGTTCATGAATCAGACAAAAATGAATTAAATAAGAACCCAGCCCACAATGGGATGATGAGTCAGAGTTCTTTTCTCTATCAGTGTCGACCAAAGTAAATCTGAAATCTAATGAGGATTGGCACTGTGGCAGAAAAGGCCATAATGAACATGAAACAATATGTTGAATTTACATGTTAAGACTTTTTGTTGATTTTGGCAATTTCACTGAAGATTATGTGAAAAATCCATAAACATCTGGATGAGAAGAGTGGGGGGTATCACTTTATATTAAAATGATGGAATTTATATTGGGATACAATACTATAAATGGAAGAGGAAAGTAGTTTCTTGCACAGCTGTTTCCAATTTTGCTAATCTATATTTCAGGCCAAATTCACGATGGAATTAAACCACAAATTTACATTGATGTGTGTGTCTGAATTAAAGATACCAGGGAAAAAACTTTTGAAAATCACTAAATCTCGGTAATACTTTGGAGGTATTTAGTCAGCTTTATTTTCAGAAGACAAAATTAGCACATACAGCTGCTATTTGTGGGCCTGTAGCTTTTGAAAGTGAAGGACTAAGTTTACAAAAGGACATATGCACAATTTTAGGCCCTGAAACATGGCTGCAAAAATTGCTGTTTAGAATAAAAGCTTACGTTTCAGTCTGAGACCAAGAAGTTTTGCTGTAAAGGTTTTGTATAAACATTTCAACTTGAAGAGGCTAAGTATCTACAAATTTTAATAGTGGTTTTTTACAACGCATTCTTATATATATGTATGTACATATATATTTATACATATATATACATATATATTTTATATGCATAAACTGTAGGATTCAGCAATGGCTCTACTCTAAACACGACAGCATGTGTCTCTGCATTTTGTTATAAAACACTAACCAATGAATTGCCTATTTTCAAGTTTTCTCTGTCTTTAGGAAACAAATTGAAGTCATAGCCAAAAGCAGCATGTATTCTGCTTCAGTAAAAAGGAGAGTGAAGAGATCAGAGGCAGAGAATAGTGTTTGACAAGAAGCTCCTAAAATTATTGCTGTTTGTGTACAATTAACAATTTCATTGTTAAGATTTCCTACTTAGTGTGTGTAATTAAGGGTAAAATGAAGGCATTTTATAACAAAGAGAAAAAAAAAAGGATAAAGAGGACATCCTGTTGTACTGCAGTAGACTGTATGACAAAGATTTCTGTGGTGTGATTGGTTTTGCAGCACTTGTCACAGACAGTGCCAGAGAGCGGATGTTTCACACTGTGTGTGTGTATGCATTTTTCTGTACCTCTTCTGTCTTTCTGTCTTCTTGTCTTAATCCTCTTTTCATGGAACCTTTTTGGGTGATATAGCACCTTAATGTTTTAAAGACTTCTAGGTTGAAATGGCTATGTTTATGCTAAATTAGTACTAAGTAAATGCCGAGTAACACTATAATAAGTATTATGTATTGAATTCGATATAGTATTTTGTCCTTTACCAAAGTTACTTGATTTTCTATATTTTTGCCAGTGTGTGGATTCTGTGTGGATTTCACCCTTGAGAGTATCTAGTGTGGATTTCTTCTTTGTGCTAAAACAGAATAATGGAACTTTGAGTTTAACCCCTGAATTTAAGGATATGGAGTGCAACAGACAGTAAAGACAGTACATGTTGTTTAGGTCAAATAGTAAAAGTGAAAGTGTAGTGGTTTAACACCAGCCAGAAATTTAACTGTTGACTGCTCCAAAAATTGGACATTTATGGTGCAAGAAATAAAAGTATCATTTTTAATTAAAAAGAAAGCTTGGAGAGAAGTTATCACAATTTTAGTGCAGCTAATAAATTTTGAATATTGTGTACAGCTATTTACTGTTAAAAAATAGAAAAAGAAGAAATTGTTACTATAGAAACTACTAAATGATGTAATTTGCATTCTATTTGGAAGAGATAGTCTTAACAGAGATACTATCTGATATGTCATTGGAATTGTGAAATTTATAGGCTTATAACTCTAACACCAGAATATCAACAACAGATTACCATGGCTTTTAAATAAAGGACATTGCTTAATTGAAGCAAATAATGGCAAACTATTTTTGAAGTTGGGGCTGTTATATATTTATCTCTAAACCTCTTAGGTAATTTCCATTTAGAAATGTTGTGTTCTAATTGATTGTACTCTAGGGCCTAAGCTATATTTTAAAAATGAAATAAAGAATAGCTACTCTTTTGTTCCTGATGAGTTCTGTTAACTTTATGATTTTGAGCTTTAAAGGATGATCTAAAAAAAAAAGAAGAAACAAATTTATTAAAACTGAATGCAAGAGATCTTTAAAGAATTGTTAAAGAGTTAAAATTAAAAAGCAAGAAGAGACATTTAAAAAAGTTTATGGTCTGTAGAGAAGCTTGAAATTTTCTTAAGACCAAAGTAGCATTTGTCAGAAACTGGGAATCTGATCCAAAAGAAGCAGTATCTGCATAAGTGATAAGGTTGAAATGCATCAGGGGTAATAAGGAAACCTGTCTGAAGATTTACAGTCTGATTAGAATTCTAGTCATTTTAAAATGGTTTCAGATATTGCATCTGAGCCCAGTCTTAACTGTCAGCTGCCACTCATATTGCCAGGTCAGTATTTTTTTTTACTGTCTCTGTCCCTTCCTGAAAAATAATAATGCCATTAAATAGTTGGAACAATGCTACTCATTAACAAAACATAGCTTGTTGAAATAATTTGTTGTCATTTTAGGACAATTCTAGTGAATGAAAACAGGACCTCAACATATTTGATCTACTTAGTGAAGAATGACAAAATAAACCATATCATAAGATGGACAGTGGGATTCATTAGGTGAAAAAGGTTGGGACTGAGACTCAGATTGCAAATCAAAATACTCAGGTTTTGCTGCTATGCAGAAGCTTTCTTTGTAACTTTTTCTCCTGAGAGGGAGTGTCTCTGTTTTATTTTTCATAACCTTGCTGATTTGTTTGAAAACCATCTCTTACAAAACAAATTTCTTCAGCAAAATGATTTTAAATAAATATGACTGATACTGTTCCTCAGGTGTGTGTGTGTCTTTAAGTTGGACTCAGTAACCCTGATGAGACTCTTCCAACTCAACATATTCCATAAGTGCATGATTCCTTACTATCTCTGCATAGCTTCAGGCTTGAAGTGATTTTATCCTTGCGGCAGGGACACACAAGAACAAGGCCCATCATTGTTACCTTTGCCACCATTTTTTTCCTTAAGTTCCTTGAGAGGCCAATATTCCTCCCCTCTTTTATTCAGCCTTTGTTATGCCATTCTAGTAGTGTGTTTATGCAATGTTGTTACTTCTTAAGCTCTCATTTTCTATTTGGCTTTGTCTGATGGATAATATAGAAGCATATGGAAATGCAGAAGAACAGAAATGGCCAGAAGAGAAGGCTGATTAAATAATGGGTAAAACAATGAACAGTGTTTTGGCTGAGCATGTATTATGCGCACAGCTTCAATACTTGCTATTATATCTTTATATATATATTCATTCCCCAAGAAAATCCAAAAAAAGTTATTTTTTTGGGATATGTAGTTGAAGGAGTTCAGCCTTTACTAGATCTCCTCCAGGAACAAAATTACATTTTCCCTCACTCAACTTCTACATTACAGTATCAGAAAAAGTGTGTGAAACTATTGTGTGAGTTGTAATGATAACAATACTGCAACAAATTGGGGCAAAAACATGTATTCAAATTTTTATGACATCCTTCTGTGTACCCTCTCCTTTAAATGGTGAGGTTTACATAAATGTCTTTTAAAATCTGCCTGTTGTTATTCTGCAAGTTAACAAATCTGTGTAACTATTATATTCTAGAATATGTTTTAAATATTTGTTAGCCAATTACAGTGAAGTCTTTCATTCAAATTCAATGAAGTTTAGTAGGTCTGTAAATATACATATGTTTTCTGTAATTCTTTTTGTATATGGCTGTGTTAAACCCTATCATGTGTGCATACATTGGGGTAGGTGTCACAAAAAACAAAATGCTGGTTTTTAAAAGCATCCTCTACTATGGGCACGTTATTTTTGTTTCAAGTCAGCTAGATGATCCCAGTTTGTAGGCATTTTTTACAGGCAGCTGACACCTTCTCTAAATATTTGAACCATAGATGTGATATTCAAAAGCTAAATATGTCTGGATGGTCCTCAGATCTCAACTGGGAATTCAGGATCCCAGATATGGATGTAAATCTCAGGATGCATCTCAACTCAGGTTTGGACAGGATGTTCATTTATTCCATCCCTTCTTTGTCTTCTGTAGACTCCAGGTGAATGAGCAGTTACATGTTGATCCTTGTCCCAGAATTTAAATATAGTCTAAGTGAACTATTACTTACTACAGACAAGAGGGCTGTGCAACTTCTTGCTGAAGAGGTTATAGTTTCAAGACATAAGAAAAAAGAGAGAAGTGCTTGAAAAAAGCAGGTTTGCATTGCTCAGCACCAGGGTGCACAAGTACCTACATTTGAACCATCAATAGAATATACACTGTGCTCATGTAAAAAAAGTTTGGGCTAAATAGTTCATGGAATTAAGACATAATGTCCATGCTCTTGTTCATGAAATAAAATGAAATTTTGTTTCTGAAATCCCATGTAATGGTTATTTTATTGTTACTGTAGAGGCTGTCTCATTTCCCTGAAATAAATAGGGACATTTAGTCAGAGCAGTAGGTAACTGTGAACTACCCTTTTGACTTTATGAGGAGGCAATTCCACCTTTTATTCTGTTTATCTTTTTGAAAAGGCATTATAGTCCTGATAAAGATTTCAGGTCAGGACTTTGTTGACAAATTTGTTACTGGACTTGGCGTTCACCAGTGGAGACGAGCCCATGGAAGGAGTTAAGATTGTGGCAGCACGGGATGACACGACCATACCCTGAATGAGTTTGTGGTCTGTAGTGTGGCCTAGCAAGGAGTAAAGTCAAGACACTGAAATTCATGAGACCAAAATTCCAGCTGTTTAAGGAGTTGGTGAATGAGATCCCCTGGGGAACTGTCCTTATCAACAGAGGGGCTGACCAGAGATGGCAACTCTTGAAGGTTGCTTTTCTGAGAGCACAAGAGTTCTTCATCCTGGTGTGCAGGAAACCAAGCAAGGCAGGCTGGAAACCTGAATGGTTGAGCAAGGATCTGGTCTTTAAACTGAGGAGTAAGAACGAAATGCACAGCCAGTGGGAGCAGGTACAGCTGGCCTGGGGAGAAGACAGGGATACTGTTCCAATATGTGGGGTTGGGATCAGGAAAACCAAGGTAAAGCTAGAATAGGACTTGGCAACAGATGTGAAAAATAATAGGAAGGGGATTCTATAAGTACATAGGTCAGATAAGAAAGGACAAGTAGAGTGTACTCCTCCGAGCAAAAAGGGTGATTGATGGCAATGGATAAGGCTGAGCTTCTTTGAGTTCTCTGCCTTAGTCTTCACTGGCGGTGAGGCTTCCCACTTGTCTCAAGTCCTTGATTTTCTGGGTGGGTGTGTGGGCAGTGGAAACCTTGCCACTATGAGCAAAGAGCAGGTTCTGAACCACATAATGAAGCTAAGTAGCCATAAGTCCATGGTACTTCATGACATGCATCCCAGGATCCTGAGGGAACTGAGTTATGTTTTTGCCAAGACACTCCATCACATTTAAAATGTCAAGACAGTCAGGTGAAGTACCTGGTGACTGCAAAAAGGGAAGCATCGTTCACATTTTTTAAAAGGGGAGAAAGGAAGTTCTGAGCAATTTCAGAGTCACTGGTGAGGCTTACTTGTGCCTGGAAATGTCTTGGAGCAGATCCTCCTAACAAATATGCTAAGTCATGTGAAAGACAAGGAGGTAATCTGAGGCAGACAGCACTGTTTTACTGAGGGGAAATTGTACCTGACCAATCTGGTGTCCGTCTGTGGTGGAGTGACTACAGCACTCATCAGGGGAAGACTGACAGATGTCATTTATCTCGACTTCAACACAGTCCCACATGACACCCTTTTCTCCAAATTACAGAGATGTGGATTTGATGGATGGATTGTCTGGTGGTTAAGGAATTGGCTGGGTGGATGCAACCAGAGAGTTGTGTACAATGGCTCTGTGTCCTGGTGGAGGCTGGTGATGAGTGGTGTTCCTTAGTGCTCTGTCTTGGGACTGGTGGTCTTCAACATTTTCATCAACAACATGGACAATGAGATCATTGAATGCACCTTCAGTGCGTTTGCAGGTGCCATGAAACTGAGAAGTCCAGTTGACACAACAAAAAAATGTGTGGCAAACAGATTGAGAGAGGGGATATTACCCCTCTCCTGGTGAGAGTTCACCTGGAGTGCTGCATTCACATCTGGGATACTCAGCTCAACAAAGATGGGAACCTTCTGCAGCAATTCCAGAGGGCTGTGAAGATGTCTGAGGGCTGGAGTACTTCTCCTGCAGATAGAAGCTGAGACAACAGATGTTGAGACTGGAATAGAGAAGGCTTCAGGGAGATTTCATTACAGCCTTCCATTCACCATAAGGGGACTTTAAGGGGCAGATAGTGAAGGACAAGGCTCAATGGTTTTAGTCTGAAAGAAGGCAATAAGTAAGAAATTCTTTCTTTTGAGGGTGTTGAAGTACTGGCACAGATTGCCCAGAGAAATTATAGATGCCCCATCCCTGGAAGTGTTCAAAGCCATGTTGGACAGGGCTTTGAGCAACCTGAACTCGTGAGTGGCATCCTTGACCATTCCAGAGAGATTGAAACCAGATGACATTTTGGGTCCTTTCCAACCCTAACCATTTTATAATTCTATTACTCTACATTTGTTTGTCATATTCACTAATTAATGAAAGGTTAACTCTTAGCTAGATTTCTAGGTGAATTAGAAGATGGACTTTGTAGCAAGTTGCTTTTTTTTGAGTAGATAATTTTCTTTAGGCCATCTTCTGAATGAAATTGCCTGAATAGATGTTTTTGTATGTAATGTATAGCATTTAGATCTCATATGATGCATATCCTGCCCATTGATTTCAGATTATTGCAATAAATCAGCCTTTTTAGAAACAGGAACAAATCCAGCATATCTCATTAGTTTACAATAATTTTGTAGAATGACATTTAACTCACTTTTTCAGTAAAACTACTTTTACTAATTTAATTCCTTTTAATTCAAAAATGAAAAAAGCTTTTCCATCTGTTCTTTTCTATTTGCTTTCTTCTTTAAAACAATTTTGCCCTTCTGTTTTGCCAAAAATAGTTGTACTTAACTAACTAAAGTATGATTCTACTGTGCAACTCACCACATCTCTCATGAAATTGTTTACTGTTCTTGCTGTTATTATCAAGACATAAAGGAACATTTGAGTTCAGTGTTTTCTGCACTCCTAACATAGGTGCTGTTTTGCACATTTCAGGTGTGATGTCTTGTTAATGAAAACTAGATCAGATTTTAACATCACAGAAAATACCATTTTTGCTATTATTATATTACTTGTCATTAATAAAAGCTCCATTCATTACTTTAAACAATTTCAACAATACTTTTTTCTTTGAAACAGAACTTCCTGTAATGACCGAGCTATCTTTATGCTAATGGAATGATTAAAGGGTGAAACATAATAATCTTACTCCCAAAGTCCATGAGGTTTTTTTCCCCCTTCAATATTAAATCTAATTATGAATAGTGATTAAAAATTCATAGAAGCAATTGTAAACTCAATAAATTTTTTTGTTGGGAAAATAAAATTTTTTGTTGCTGCATTTCTTGTTGGACATCTGTTTTTAAAACTACATATTATTTTATTATTAAAGCAGAGTATAAAGGCAGTGATGAATCTTGATAAACTGAAGGCTTTTTCTATATCTTAATAAAAAAACTTTTGAAGTATGGTGATCTAAATGAAATCCTAAAAGAGGTGCTTAAATGGGCAGTTGAAAAACTTATGTAAACAGTATTTGTTAAAGGTTAAGCTGTCAAACTCATAAGACACTTCATGAGGTTTCCATTACAAATCATTCCATAGTCCAGTCTAACTTTGTATATTCATGGATGATTTGGGTGATGCCATAGGAAGGATGCAAATTTTCAAATTATACAAAGCTAAGTGGGTCTGCAAACCTGTTACTGGTGTACTGGTATTTTTGTGGAAGAAGATCTAGGGATGCTGAGTACAACATCATGCTGTAATGGAAAAGAACTTTCATAGTGGGTTACACAAGAAAATTATTTAAACACTTATATTTTAAAAAGATTTTATCTCTTCAGTTCAAATGAATTGAAAAGGAGAAAGACAAAAGAAATAATAACTTGAGCACTACTACTGTATGCTACTTATACAGTAACTTTTGAAGAACTTGGGTATGCTCAATCTAGAGATGAAATCACACAACCAGGCCACTTAAATGTCCAAAGTTCTTGAAACCCCTGAGGAGGAAGAGCAGTTCTTTATGTTTATTTGGGATAGGATGAGAAGCACTTGGGCTTAAATAGCCTATGCTTTAAAAGTCATATACTAAGAAAAAAAAATCCAATTTTAGGAAATTAATGCATCCAATGAGATTATTAAGAGAAATTGTGAAATACTTGTTGGACTTTTTAGACAGCACAAACACATACAAAATGTGAAGAATGATTGAAGTCATATTGCTGCAGGCAAGACAATCTATTCAGGATACTTTCCTCTCTATACAATTCTCAAAATTTCTATTCACATGGCAAATTCATAAGTTCAAGTCATAAAATAGAGCCATAAAAGCTGCTCTGATTTTTTGCTGTTGAAAAATATAGGACATGAAACAGGATCTTTGAAAGATTCTGTAGTATTGTCCATTGGTTTTTCGCTCATTTCTAAAATATGTTTGCTACTATTTGAGATATATGCTACCTTGAAATTGTAGCTGGTATTAATTTTCCTTCCTAGAATTCTTTGCTCTGGATCTTGTGTTGAAATGTTCTCAAGTGCTATCAGCACATTAGCATAATGTGTATTTTCTTTATTGTTGCATAGTATTCACTCATCCTTTTTAAATGTCAATAGCTGGTTTGCATGCATTTGTGTGTGTGTGTATTTATTACTTTTAAGCATATTAAAATATTATGCATATATAGTATACCTGTGTGTGTGTGTGTGTGTGTGTGTGTGAAGGCAGTCCCTAGGATCACCTTTGGAGGCTAAATAGAAACTGAAAGTGGAAGTTTTTTTTCTGTTGAGACTGAACATATATTGTCTTCCTAAAGGAAGATAATATCTTACATATGCAAATCTTTAATATTGACTATATATATCTATATATGTATTTACTTGAATGTTGAGATATGTAAATTAGATAAGCAACCTTTTGAAAGAAAAGTCAACCCCAGGAAGGCTACTTTTGTTTACCATGCAGCAATATCCAATGGAAGATGATTCATAGTTATGTTTTCTAAACTGTAATTGTTCAGGGGAAGTATCTGGATGACTTGAAACTGATGACTGAGCAACACACTGTTTTTCAGTATGAGTGGGAGTCACAGAATCACAGAATAATTTAGTTTGGAAAAGACTTCCAAGATCGTCAAGTCCAACCTTTGACTGACTGCCACCTTGCCAAATAAGCCATAGGACTAATTGCCACATTGTGTCATTTTTGAACACTTTAGGGAATGGTGGCTCCAACACCTTCCTGAGCAGGCAGTTCCGATGGGACATCCAGCCAAAACCTCCCCAGGTGTAGCTTGAGGTTATTTCCTCCTGTCCCGTCACCAGCTGCCTAGGACAAGAGGCTGCTCCTCACATTGCTACAATGTCCTTTCAGACAGCTGTAGAGTGCAAAGGTTTCCTCTTGAGCCTCCTTGTCTTCAGGCTCCCTCAGCCACTCCTCACATGACTTACTCTCCAGACCATTTCCCAGCTCCATTGACCTTCTCTGGACATGGTCATGTCTCCATGTCTCTCTTGTAGTGAGGGGCCCAGAACTGGACACAGCCCTTTAAGGGGTGGCCTCAGCAGTCCCAAGTACAGGGGGACAATCACTGCCTTGGCCCTGCTGGCCACACTGCTGCTAATATAGAACAGGATGCCATTATCCTTCTTGGCCACCTGGGCATGCACTGGCTTGTGTTCAGTAAGTCCAGGAAACAGGGAGTAATTATGCATTGAAATTTACATTCAAGTTCTAAATTTTAAAATGTGGTGAATAAAATGGCTTAATTATCAAAATGACATACAATTAAAAATTTGTACAATGTTCACCTCTAACATATTTCAGTTTCTGTTACTCTGGGTCTGACAAAGTTATAGGTAGATGCAACTGAGTTATTCTTCCCATGTAATAAAGCTGTCTGTGGTGGGCATCTGGGACATTATATTAAAATTTTGCTGTTATAGAAAATTGCCTAGAGTTACATCAGACGGTGTGTGGAACTGAGTTTATTAAAGTAGAATTTTATGCTAATGGAAAAAAAACCCACAAGACTGGAATTTTTCTTTTTTTAAAATTTATGTGATGGTGCTGTACACTGTATCCTGTGCTTGGACTTTGGCTGATTGAACAACATCTATTAAAATTCTGTTTACATCTGTAGTAAGGTGAGACAGCTGCACAACCTTCATATCCACTGAGAACTAAATTTGACCCTCCAAATTCTGCAGGTGCTATATCTAAAATAAATGTACCTGGAAAAAGCACATTGACCTTACATAAGAAATGATTTCTAATTTTTCATTTCTTAGCAATAGAAATGTTGGAAAGCATATTATTTCCAACCATGAATAGAGAAAATTATGAACAGATCTAAGGAGAAAAGAAAGATGCAACCCAGCTAACGTCCCTTGATACTGTAATTTTAAACTACAGTTGCAACAGCATAAGAGTTTATGCAAGCTATCTAAACCAGAAAAAGGCAAGAATTGTAGTACTTTTATGGTGCTTTTTACTTTCAAATTGACCTATAAAACCAGCAGATATATTTTCCCTGTAAGCTTGGCTTAGAATGCTATACAATGATATTCATGGTTTTATTTCAGGTTACTGTATGTGACTAATGTAGTGACACAACTTCCATTGACTAAATTTAGTCATCATAGAATATCATAAATTGGAAGGGACCCATAAGAATAATTGAGTTCAACTCCCTGTTCCTTGCAAGAACATTTCCTAATGTTCAGTCTGAACTTCCCCTTATGTCATTTAGTTTCCAAATGTTCTGCCATGGGTCACCAGGAGATCAGTACCTGCCCCTTAAGGAAGACATAGAGTAAGATGAGGGTACCCCTCAGTCTTGTACACAAAACATGGAAATACCCATAAATGTCATGGTTTTTTAAAGCAAAAAAATTCACTATTATCTGAAATCCAGGCAGTCAGTAAGTTGTTTCTTTAAGACATCTTGATCTCAGAAGGGTCAGGATCAGTCTGTTCATTACCTATCAATCATATATCCAGTATGTTTGTGGGCAGGGTCACAACTTCTTAAGCAAATTTTCAGACTACTACAAATTACAACACACATTGCTGAGAGATTTTAAATTCGTAGTTTGGACTTTTTAAACTATTTTTAAATGTATCCCATTTTTCTTAATTTTTATATTTCTCTTGATTTTTACAAAGGACATTTCACAGCCTGCTTTAAGGGCTCTTATATTGCATCAAAGAAGGTGGGGAATGTATGATGTATATTAGCTTCAGAAGCACATCTGTGAGCTCAGATTGGATGAAAGGTCATAAACACAATGAATGTTGCTAGGTAACAGTGCCTTTTAGTCAATTTAGTTGTGAAAATGAAAGGGTTTTTTTGTACAAAGATAGCCTATTTGGATAGTGCAGTGAACAGTCACTTTATTTTGATCTTCAGAGCTGTAATTTCAAAATAACAAACCTTTTCCCTTGAGAAAAAAACCAACACATTTTCTCTATTTACAATTTACTTTACCGGCAAACATTCAAAGTCATGATAAAAATGAAAGTTGAGAGAGGGGAAATTATGATTGTTCCTGATTAATGAAAGAATAATTTTTTGTTACTTGTAGTGGCTTTTCAATTTAGATTGAAAAATGTTAATCATTATGGAGCAAAGGTATATCTATTGAAGCACTGTAAAACTGAGAGCAGCACAAAAAGAATAATAAAACAGGGAATCTTTTCCTCTTTAAAAACATTTTCTTTTAAACCAAGCACTCTTCATGAAAACTATTACTTCATTTTTGAGGAATCTTGACTCTTGTTTTCTTTAAAATTATTAAACCTCAAAGAAAATAAACTATTATTAATATAGCTAGACTGAAAGTTTATGCTAGTAAATTGAATGGATGATGCAACACTAGACTAGCAGATTAGATAATCAAATACAAAAGTTTTTTCTGTTTTCTTCTTTTTTTATATAAAGATCACATTATTTTAAATTAATTTTTGCACTCACATGATTTCATATTATAGATAGTACTTTTATGCACTGGCTACTTAGAGTCAAAAGAAAAACTGTTTTGAGAGGAGGAACTTGAGCTCATTAGTCTCACTTGAGTCTAATATGAGTTAAGAATTTAATTTGTGCTCTATGTTTTTGTGTAATGACTCAAACCAGCTTCAATAGCAGGGAACAGCATAATCAAATTCAAGTTGTCTGTTTGCTCAAGTTGTTTGATGTATTAGATCCCCTGGGTAAAAAGAATATAAGTATACACCTTAATTAATGTGTTTAAATAGAGCCATAAGGACTGAAGATGGATTGTTTTGAAATGTATCTATTAGCTATTATCTATATCTGCTAACAGCTATTGGAGAGCATCCAAATGAGGGCTGTAAGGATGGTGAAAGGTCTAGAGGGGAAGCCATAGGAGGAGTGGCTGAGGTCACTTGGTCTACACAGCCTGGGAAAGGCTGAGGGAAGACCTCATTGCAGCCTACAACTTCCTTGTGAGTAGGACAGGAGCAGCAGACACTGATCTCTTTGCTCTCATGACCAGTGACAGGGGCTGAGCAAATGACATGAAGCTGAGTCAGGGAAGGTTTAGGTTGGATATCAAAACTTCTGCACAATGACAGTGTTTGGGCACCAGAACAGGCTCACCAAGGATGTGGTTACCAAGCCTGACAGAGTTCAAGAAGTATTTGGAAGACTCTTCCAGGCACATGGTGTGATTCTTGGGGATGGTCCTTTTCAGGGCCAGGACTTGGACTTGATGATCCTGGTGGGTCCCTTCCAATTCAGCATATTCCATGATTCTGTAATAGTCTAGATTAAGACAGTGTAGTTATACCAATATATGGATCTGCTTCTTACCTGATGAACAGAAAAAGCAATTATTGTCTAAAATTTTGAGCAGTAGAATTGTCTCTGTTACCTGTATTGTTAGTGGCACACTTGCCATGTCACCTTGCCTTGATTGGAAGGGCTTCTGCAGAGTCCAGATCCTTTGCAAACTGCAGCTACAACTCCCTCTCCTTGTTTGAGTAACTGTTTCTTCAGCTGCTGGTTAGAGTCTGCTTCTATTATCATCTCACATTTTTAATAAAAGTGCACTTTTATATTTCAAAGGTTGCTATTTATTTTAATCCTTGCAATATCACTAGGCATTGACATAGATATAGAAACGCCTGCACTCTGCATCATCCCAGCCAAGAGTTCTAATAACATCTGTTAGTTTAATTCTAGAACACATAAATAAATTATGCTTGTCAACTTACTGTGACTTTTTCACCCGATGATAGACTTCTAAGTGAAGTTAATTTTCTTCAAAATGATTGAACATTTTGGAAAATGTGTGTTTGGAAAGTGTTTGAAAGGAAGTAGATATTATGCTTCTGCACCATTGGTGATACACAGTGATTATTCTGATATTCTGATTCCCTGCTGCCCACATTCCTCCCAGTTGCTCTGCTGAAGCTGATTCTTCTGTCTGACAATATTATGCTATCTATTCATTAGTTGTTGAAGTGAAAGAAGATATTTCAGGTTTTTCTAAAATCAGGATGATGCAGGGCTGGATAAGTGTCCAGTGAAGCTGCATGCATTTCATTGTCTTGTTATCAACATATTTGGTCATGTAGAAAAACTTTTTTTAATGGAAATTGATTTGACCTAGAGTGAGGTACTAGCACCAAAAAATTGCAGTAAAATAATAATATCATCTCAGTCCCACTAAGAGTCCAGGGATCCAAGACATATGGCAATTTTCTCAGGTTTTCCAAATTGTTTTGGTGTTATTGAAAAATTCTACAATTTGCAGCCACTTACTAAAATAAAAAATAAACTTTATTATGATAAATAATTTTCTGCTTGTTTGTAATTTTAGAGTTGCTTAGTAAAAAACCCAGTCCTTGTAAAAATATGAGTTGAAAGTAATCTGAATACGTGAAACAAATGAAATTGGAATTTCAGTACCACAGAAAGTTGTTCTGTTAGAATTTGAGATATTGGAGTCAACAAACCTAATGTTCTTGTTGTTATGTTAGATTATCAGTGATATTGTTCTGTGCTTTATTATATCAATCGCCCAGCTATCTTCTCTTTAGTGAGGTTAGATTATGTACCTGAATTTGCCTGTGTAATTATTCTTATCACTTATAATGCTCAAGCCCAACAATTTAATTCAGAACCTTGCATCAACTATGGAATTTTATAATTAATACATATTCTATTTGATCTCTGTATCATGTTCCATTAAAAGCTCCTACTCAGAAAATTATTGAATTAAAAGTATTTTATGATGTTAGCAAAAGCATCAAAGTATCTCTTGGAACAAATTGAGAGGAATATAAGCTAAAGCAGTAAAGAGTGTTCTTCATGAACTAATATGACATTCTACTCAAAATAAGTCATAGAATTACCCTGGATGAATTCTTACTGCAGGTGCAGTGACTGTGGCTAGACTCGTGAGTTTCAGAAAGAACCTACATCCCTATCTCAGAATGGTCTGAGCATGAAAATCAGCTGTTCTAAAGGCTGGTTATCTTTACTGCTACTCTTTCAGTTGTAACTGTTTTACATATAGAGATAACATAGTCTACTTATTTTGCTTTGATATTCTTTTCTGTATACATTCAAGTATAACTTTATAGGCTCCTACAGATATATGGAAAAGTTACTATTCACATTGTGTTCTAATCCTCAGATCACTCTTTCCATCATGCCAGGATAAGGATTACTGTACATTGTGCATATGTATAGTAATCTGGAATGGGAAAATGAACCGACAGAAGAGCTGTCAATGGGAAAAAGACAAGTGTTGGGGGAAGAGAAAGAAGAATGAAAAAGTGGAAAGACAGAGAATGCTCCACCACTTCAGCACAAATTTAAGTTAATAGTGAACTGTAAGCTTAACCACATCATTACAATACAATACAATGAAAGTTTACACTCAGATGATTGTTTTTTCTGATTCTTGTCAGCCTTTGTAAAATTCAGTGCATTTGAAGTGAAAGATCCTTATAGAAATGGATAGTATCATATGCTATAGCAATATTTTAGATCCTAGGGAATATTTAGTTGTGAAAACACTGGTGACTCTGGACCAACAAATGGATAAACAGAAGTTTCATTAAAAATATACTGAATTCAACAAAATGCTTTTTGCCTTAAATTTCAAAACCATATTTTTTTTATAATGAGGTGCCATTAAGGTTAAATACAGGAAAGCATTTTGCTACCAAAGCTGTTTGCTTTCTCATTTTTCCAATAGGCGATGCTTCAATATTTGCTACATGGATTGCATTTAATTGCAAAAAAAATCACTGTTCTACTGTCACATGATGTGCATATTGCAGCTTTAATTGGAGAAAATTGCGATGAGTTTGATAGGTGATAGCTCCATTTAATACTAGGATGAGTTTAAAATTCTTCATGTGATAGAGTGTTGGGCAGAGAGAAACCTGAGGGCTGTCATGGACAAAAGCAAGGTCCTGCACCTGAGGAGGAGTAACTCCAAGTACCAGCACAGGCTGGGGGCTGAACTGCTGGAGAGCAGTTCTGTGGAGCAGGAACTGGGAGTCTTGGTAGATGACAAGCTGACCATGAGCCAGCAGTGTCCTTGCTGCCAGGAGAGCCAATGATATCCTGGGTGCATCAGGACTAGTGTGGCCAGCAGATCAAGGAAGGTGATCCTGCCCCTCTACTCAGCCCTCATGAGGCCACATCTGGAGTTCTGTGTCCAGTTTTGGGTTCCTCAGTACATGAATGGCAAGGAGCTACTGGAGACTGTCCAGTGGTAGCTACAAGAATGATTTGGGATCTGGAGCATCTCTTATGGGGAGAGAATGTGGGAGCT